>NW_027526295.1:111117889-111540389 GCF_048455015.1 Haemaphysalis longicornis | reverse complement strand
CGGCACGCGTGGACCCCTGGGCTTATTCTACGAAAATATGGCCGAGCGCGGAAGTTTGTAAAAACATGAATACAAGAAAAGAGAGGCGACCGTCGGTGTGTGCCGTGCCTCCGGGGCAACCAAAAAAGAAAAAAAAAGCAGGAAACAATGGAAAAGAGAAGCAAAGCGAAACATGAGCGAAAACACAGGAAGGACGCGCGCACCCCGTGAGCACTAGCATTGGGGATCACAATGTGAATACAAGACGCCCGAGGCATAAGCCACAACAGACACCCAAATAAAATACTTGTTACACGCTTGGTTGAAATTCCGATTTCACATTTCCCAAGGATAAAATGGGTATGGCATTTGGTGACATAAGCAGGCAATGGGTACAATCTGGCTAATAATGAGACTTGTTATGCTTGCTAAGCGCTGAGACAAGGAAATGAGAGAGAAAAAAAATCAAAAATAGCAGGGGCGGGAAGGGAAGTGTTGGTAAGGGGTCGGAAGCGGACGAGACAATTATAGTGACCTTGGAACACAGCGGTAGGTTGTTGGCGTTTCGATGCACAATTTCACACCTGGAGCAACAGGCTGGCTGTGTACCTCAGACGCGCAATGCGCTTTGCGCGGGAAAGGCCGATGCACACGAAGAGCTTAATGTAAGCATAGCAACCGGACAACAAAACTACAAGGTCTCGTATGTCACGAGGTCACAATGCCTCAATCGTCATGAAGCGTACGAATTAGCCATCGTTTCAGGACTCTCATTAAGACCATCCTTCAGGGTATTAAATTTATAGATTAAGTAAGACTCACATTGTTCTCGCTCCCTACAGCTAGAAAAACTGCTCTGTAGGAGTGTGGCTTTAATGTCATCGAAAGAGTGATTTTGCGTCGCTAGGTGTCTGGACAAGGGAATGTTTGGGAGTGCTTTGGTGTGATAGCGGTGATTTTTAAACCGCATTCTAAAAGGTCCATCAGTCTGTCCTATGTACTGCATATTTCGTCGGCCACACTCCAATAGGTAAACCAAATTGGACGAGTCACAATCAAATGACCCACGTACAGAATATCGGAAGTCCGAATGTGTGCTGATTGCCACCCTCGTGGTCTGTACGTGTTTATACACCAAACATCTGTTTTTACCACACGGCCGGCAGCCTAATTGCTGGGTGTCCTTGTCTTTGGCGTGGACAAGTTGTCCCCGTTTTGCGCGCCTGTTTACTACACGCGGAGGATTACTGAAAATTTTGGAAAGTCGCTCGCTCTGCTGGAGAATGCTGAAGAGCTTTTTTAAAATTTGATTCAAGTTCGGCGGGCTACTAGCAAAAGTTAAGACTAAATTAGCGCAAGAAATTTTCCCATCACTCACGTGTGACCCCTGTAGCAGTGTGTTACTATTTAAACTTGCCGCCCTTAAGCCCTTCTAGTGGACCCGACACCACGACCGGAGTCACCCTTCATACACCTCCGACGACGAAAGTGTTCCAGCCCTGGCCCCAACGCAGAGTTCCGACGGGGTAATGGACGCACGTCACCCGAGTTACCCGCAACGAGCACCCACCAGACAACACCGCAGCAACCCCTGTCGAGGACAGCACGGCAAGATCGCGCAGTGCTGCACACACTTTACACGGGGGACAGTGAGGACGCTGTCAAAACTCCAGCTCCGAGGTACAACCTCAGGAAATGCCCTGTATCGGCCCGCCGAGTGCAGAGCGATTGACGTGTGGGCCCCGAGCCCCAGCCGACTTCCTCTTCCTCAAGTGACGTGAAACTAAAATCAAAGAATTCTTAGAAGTCAGGAAAATTGTAGACAAGCACGTACGCAATGACCTTCATGTTCGTACCCTTCAAACATATAAGCTAGAAGGTATTGTACCCAAACAGCTTCGTATTTACCTGCCTCCTTCAATGAAAAACCTATCTAACAAGAACGTATAAAAATGGAATCGTGTACTAAATATCGCTTCTCTAGAATTACTCCAGGCCACAATAGAGCCCTCTGAAAAATGTAATATCACTTGTGGGAGATAAACGTCGAGTCCGGGAAAGTGCCTTAATTTCAGCGCCGGAACTCGAGGAGCTGAATTTGTTTGAGGCCAAAAAAACCCTCCAGGTGTCAAAAATAAAGTGAAAAAAACTCGCAATGGATAACGTTCCGCGGCATGGCGGGTCGTATGCGAGGGGCGTCAGGCAACAACCCAGTCTGCCTCTTGTGGATGTGGTTGACCGCGGGGAGGGTGTTGACAGCATGCCGGAGGAACCGTGGCTAGTGGTTGACTGCGGCGGTGGGGGCGGCAACATCGTTAATTTATCCAAGATTAAATTAGGCGCCGCTGAGATATCTTTTCTGTCCCGGGGTCTCACATTTTGCCTGAGCAACGTTAAGTACTCAGAATTAACACTTCTGAATGATCTAAATAATTTTGCCCGTACTCTGCGTTTACGGGAGTACTTCTTCGATAGAAGTGATGGGGAGACCGCCACATCTTTTTTCGTCGCCAAGCACCACTGGACCCCCAGTGCTCAAAGGGAGGAAAATCTCGACTTGTATATTCGTGCCGTCAAGAGAGACGTTTTCCATGCATCCCAATAACGCCGAACCTGTCCTCACAACATCCCAGAAAACGAACAGGATGCTCTCAATGCATTGATTAACCGACAGGGCATTGTAAACAAACCAGCTCACAAGGGAGGGGGGATTGTTATTCTCTACCGGAATGATTACGTCAGAGAAGTGGATCGGCAATTAGGCGACCGGAAATTCTATAAGCACCTTCTATCAGACCATACTAAAGAACACCAAAAATTTGTAAATAACGTGCTTGAGTAACTTGTGGGGCCCAAACACTTAATAGAAAACATGCCACGGCACTAACATCGGCCGACCCAATGGTTGGCCGCTTTTACATTCTTCCAAAATTACACAAAGTTGGAAATCCCGGCCGACCAATTCTATCGGGAATAGGCACCATCGCTGAGCCAATTTCAAGTTATATAGATTTCCTCATTCCCGATATACACCCTCAATTTCCATCATACTTACGAGACACAAACCATTTTCTGCAAGAAATTCAGGGCGTGGTTCTGCCAGACGGTGCATTTCTGGTAACATTGGACGTGACCTCCCTTTATACCAACATTCCGCACAGCGATGGCATCAGTGCACTCATTCCGTCGTACAAGGAACACCGCGACGCTGACTCTCCCAGCCCGAGGGTTGTTGAGGTATTAACGCGTCTCGTACTAGAACTCAACAGTTTTGAATTTGAAAACAAATACTTTCTCCAAAACGTGGCACTGCGATGGGAACAAAAATGGCTCCCAATTATGCCACCAAATTCATGCACAATATTGAAACAAAATTCCTCTCTACTGCAGACAGTTCACCTGCACTGAACAAGCGATTCCTTGACGACATTTTCACGATCTGGACAGACACTGAGCAACAACTTATTGCCTTTATAGAAGAATTCAACACAGTTCATCCTAATATTTCATTCACTTACGAGTACTCTCGCACCGAAATTATTTCTTTGGACGTTCACGTTCATGTGCGGTCGGGGTCACTGGAGACGAGTGTGTACAGAAAACCTACAAACCGCCAACAGTACTTGCACTTCGAAAGCTGCCACCCAGCTGCCAGGCACACAGATTTAGAAGAATGTGCTCCAGGGATGAAGACTTTCGTGCGAACGCCAGCCGAATGCGGGTGTCCTCGTCATACAGCATTACCCGCGGGCCCTTGTTGACGATACGATGCCATATCTAGGGCGGCAAATTTTAATCATAAAACACTGCTACAGGGGTCACACGTGAATGATGGGAATAATTCCCGCTCTAATTTAGTCTTAGCTTTTACTAATAGCCTACCAAACGTGAATGGAATTTTAAAAAAGCACTTTAACATTCTCCAGCAGAGCGAGCGCCTTTCCAAAATTTTCAGTGATCCTCTGCGTGTAGTATACAGGCGCGCAAAAAGCATAGGGGACTATCTTGTCCACGCCAAAGACAGGGACACCCAGCAATTAGGCTGCCGGCCGTGTGGCAAAAACAGATGTTTGGTGTGTAAACGCGTACAGACTGCGAGGTTGGGAAGCAGCACACATTCGGGCATCCGATATTCTGTTCGTGGGTCATTTGAGTGTTACTCGCCCAATTTGGTTTACCTTTTGGAGTGTGGCGGATGTAATATGCAGTACATGAGACAGACTGATGGAACTTTTCGAATGCGGTTTAACAATCACCCCTTTCACACCAAAGCACTCCCAAACCTTCCCTTGTCGAGGCACCTAGTGACGCAAATTCACTCTTTCGATGACATTAAAGGCACCCTCCTACAGAGCAGTTTTTCTAGCTGCAGGGAGTGAGAACAATGTGAGTCTTACTTAATCTATCAATTTAATAACCTGAAGGCGGGTCTTATTAAGAGTCCGGGAACGATGACTAATTCGTACGCTGCATGACCATTGAGACATATTGACACCGGCACATACGAGACATTGTAGTTTTGTTGTCCGGTTGCTATGCTTACATTAAGCCCTTCGGGTGAATCGGCCTTTTCCGCGCAAGGCATTGCATGTCTGAGGTGCACAGGCAGCCTGTTGCTCCAGGTTTGAAATTGGGAATTGAAACGCCTACAACCTACCGCTATGTTCTGCGGTCACTATAATTGTCTCGTCCGCTTCCGACCCCTTACTAACACTTCCCTTCCCGCCCCCGCTATTTTTTGTTTTCGCTCTAATTTTCTTGTATCAGTGCATAGCAAGCATTATACGCCTCGTTTTTAGCCAGATTGTACCCATTGCCTGTTTATTTCACCAGATGTCATACCCATTTTATTCTTGGGAAATGTGAAAACGAATGATGAAGCTTCCAATTTCGACCGAGCGTGTAACAGGTATTTTATTTTGGTGTCTGTGGCGGGTTATGCCTCGGGCGTCTTGTATTGACATTGTGATACCCAATGCTAGTGCTCACTGGGTGCGCGCGTCCTCCCTGTCTTTTCGCTCACGTTTTACTTTTCTTTTCCATTGTTTCCTTCTTTTTTTTTCTTTCCTGTTTTTTGTTTCCCCGGGTGGCACGGCACACACCGGTGGTCACCGCTCTCTTCTTCTTTTCATGTTTTTACAAATTGCCGCACTCGGCCATATTTTCGTAGAATAAGCCCAGGGATCCAGGTGTGCCGGTGACAGGCCGAGTGTAACAGTTAACACGCCGTGCATTGACCTGGTGTGACACGACGCGACGCCGTGTACAGAGGAAG
This sequence comes from Haemaphysalis longicornis, assembly GCF_048455015.1. Lineage (NCBI taxonomy): Eukaryota > Metazoa > Arthropoda > Arachnida > Ixodida > Ixodidae > Haemaphysalis > Haemaphysalis longicornis. The sequence continues at coordinate 111,535,135 of NW_027526295.1, read as the reverse complement.
GCGCAGACGGGGAAGGAGACACCTCAAATGGGCTCCCCCATTGGCTTTTTTGGGACCCCCCAAGTCGCGGAAGCTGTCTGGGCTCAAAATACAGTAAAGGGCCCCGCTTGCATTCGTGACCTTGCCGCTGAAGACGGTCGGTAGTTAATCCTTGTTACCGGTGACGCGCATGTAAACTCACTGCTCGTGGCGGCATGTGCTTTGTTGTTTTCCCCTGTTGGAGCCACGGGATGTGTTTCGGCCTTTCGCAACCCATTAACTTTGTGCATTTCCTGTCATCCCCACCACTCGCGTTGATGCAGTATGTTCCTCCTCGACCACCCTCTTTCTTTCGTTTGTTTGTTTGTTTGTTTTGGGGGTCTTTTTCACTTGCCTTTGCAGAATAAGCTTTCTATGGTGTGTGTGGTCGTTTGTGTGTTTTTTTTTCTTGTGGCTTGTGTTTCGGGGTGCCGCCCTCACCCTGAGTCCTCCGATATTTTCACAAAGTTTTCTTTCCTGAGGAAGACCTGTCTCAGGTCTAAACGTTGGAAATAAAGTCTTCGAAGAGCGTACTTTTACTTTGCGCGTATTCCTGCAGCAACTAAGGATTATGCTTCACGATATATATATATATATATATATATATATATATATATATATATATAGATATATATATATATATATATTGAGGGAGACATCAAAGGCAGCCGTCACCCAGAAGAGACGTCGCAGAGTCAGTCGGAACGGCGCGTTTATTCCGAGAGGCAACCGAGAATACCAGCCCGAGGAATGATGATGTGGATGGGTATGAGAAACAGATGAGGTGCGACATGGTAATGATAATGGTCGTCAGAAGCAGGTGGGGTGCAAGGTGGATTGAACACGAAAGTAGCAGGCACCTTCCATGTGTCCTTGAAGCTAGAACTATCGTAGCTTACACACAAATGCTCACAGTTCCCCCCCCCCTCCGTGGAAGCGACCACCTGGGAGCAGTCTTTCACGAAGTGCGGAGCCTGAACGGTTTCAGTCTAGATACGTGAACGATCTCCCTGCCCCTGTAGCAGCGGTCCGTAGGGGGAGAACAAGGCGCGACGCGATAAGTAACGGGGGAGGTTTCTTCCAGGATGGTGTAAGGGCCAAGAAATCGATTTAGGAATTTTTCACAGAGTCCGGGCTTGCGAATCGGCGTCCAAAGGAGGACCTTGTCACCAGGGTGGAACTGTATGGCACAATGCGTGGCGTCATAGCGAAGTTTGCGGTCGTGCTGGCAGGCTTCCGTGTTCAAGCGAGCAAGGCGACGGCAGTGATCGAGACGAGCGATAAACTGCTCGGATAACGGTCTTGACGTAGGTACGGGAGCAGAAAAAAAGGTGGTGTCGAGAAGAAAAGGTAGTTCGCGGCCAAAAACGAGGAAAAATGGCGAATAACTAGTGGTCTTCTGAACAGCGCTGTTGTAAGCGAATGTAACAAACGGAAGAATTGCGTCCCAGTTTGTGTGGTCGGGCCGGATATACATGGAAATCATATTGGATAGGGTATGGTGGAAGCGTTCGGTTTGTCCATTTGTTTGCGGATGGTAGGCTGACGTGGTTTTGTGCACTGTGTTGTAGGAACGAAGAACTTCTTTAACAATATTAGACAGGAAAGTCCGGCCGCGATCACTCAAGAGGACTCTAGGGGCACCATGGCGCAAGATAATTGTGCGCAAGAAGTCAGCTTTCTAAGCAGCCCAACCGGAACGAAGGGGAGCTGTCTCCGCGTACCTTGTGAGGTGGTCAACGGCCGTCACCACCCAGCGATATCCGGTAGTCGTGGTAGGTAAAGGGCCGTAAAGGTCGATTCCCACAGTTTCGAACGGTGCCGACGGGCAAGGCAGTGGCTGTAGGAGTCCGGCAGGAGCGGACGTCGGGCACTTGCGCTGCTGGCACGAGACGCACGATGCAATGTTGCGGGAGACACAAGTGACAAGACCAGGCCAAAAAAACCTGCGGCGGACACGATCGTATGTCTTATGGAAACCTAAATGGCCAGCTGTTGCATCACCGTGCAAGGCTTGAAGTATCTTTGGGCGGAGAGAGCGTGGCGCAACAGGAACCCACCGGTACCCTGAGGGGTGGTGAATGGATCGGTGAAGCACTCCGCCGTAAAGCCGAAATTGTTGAAGTTGACGGCGATAGCGGCTGTTCACGGGTGTTTTGGAGCCGATGAGCTGCTCTATATTTCGTCGGCAGTAACAATCTGATTGTTGAAGGGTCGCCAAATTTGAGATGTCGTCAGTTGGGATGTGAACGACAGAAGCGATGGTACGTAGTTTGCTACGTGAGGTAGTCGGAGGAACGTCAGGAGGATCTAGCGGACATCGGGATAGGGCATCTGCATCAAGGAACTTCTTGCCGCGTTTGTAAATTACTGCAAAGCCGTATTCTTGAAGTCTAATTATCCAGCGGCCGAGGCGGCCGGTCAGATTTTTCTGTGACTGCAACCAGCAGGGAGCATGATGGTCTGTTACCACTGTGAGGTGACGGCCGTAGAGGTATGGGCGGAATTTCTGAACGGCCCAAACTACTGCGAGACACTCCTGCTCGGTAATCGGGTAATTTTTCTCGGCGTGACTGAGAGAGCGGCTGGCGTAGGAAACAACCCTTTCTCTGTGTTGGCCATCCGTCTGCAAGAGAACAGCACCTAAGCCATGTCCACTGGCGTCCGTATGGAGAAGGACCGGTCGGGACTCGTCAAAGTGGCACAGTACTGGACCGGAAGTAAGGGCTTTTTTTCAACGCTTGAAAGGCGTCTTCACATTCTTCAGACCACACAAAGGGTATTCCTGAGTGCATGAGCTTGTTGAGGGGGGAAGCCAGGGTAGCGAAATTTCGGACAAAGCGACGGAAGTACGAGGCCAGACCCTGGAAGCTACGCAGATTATTTTGTTGCAATGGCTGTGGAATGTTGACGACAGCGGCAATCTTGTCTGGGTCTGGGCGAATTCCGTCCTTGCTCACGACGTGTCCTAAAACTTTAATGCTTCGACTAGCAAAGTGGCACTTCTTAGTATTAAGTTGCAGGCCCGCATTCGCAAGGCAGGTGAGGACTTCGTCCAGTCGCTTCAGGTGCTCACGGAAACTCGAAGAAAAGACGACGATATCGTCGAGATAACAAAAGCACGATTTCCATTTGAGACCGCGAAGAACTGTATCGATCATCCGCTGGAATGTTGCAGGGGCGTTGCAACGCCCGAATGGCAAAACATTAAACTCATACAGCCCGTCGGGGGTGGCGAACGCGGTCTTCTCTTTATCGGCCTCGTGCATGGGGATATGGCAATACCCCGAGCGCAGATCAAGACTTGAAAAATATTCCGCTCCTTGTAAACAATCTAGGGCGTCATCAATTCGTGGCATCGGGTAGACATCTTTTCGTGTAATCTTGTTCAGTGCGCGATAATGAACGCAAAATCGCACTGATCCGTCCTTTTTCTGCACGAGAACAACCGGAGACGACCATGGACTGGTTGACGGCCGAATGATGTTCCGCTGAAGGATATCGGTGACGTTGCCGCTGATAATTTTCCTTTCTGAGGAGGACACACGGTAAGGACGGCGGTGAATAATGCGAGACCCATCGCTATCGGTGCGATGCGTTACCACCGACGTCTGACCGAGTTTGGTGCAGTTAGCGTCAAATAATGATTTTTCTTTGGTCAGAACCGCCATTAACAATTCGGTCTCAGCCGGGGAGAGGTCAGAACCCATCGTTGCGGTTAGAGCACAGCCAGGAGAGCCGGAATTCAGATGAGCAGGGGATGACACTGCACAGAGCGGTGAAATACAGGTGGCCTCCGGGTCAGCAACACTAGCAATTGTAGTGCGCTTACGTAGGAGCATGGGCTCACGATTGGTGTTAACGGCGATTATATCGGCAGCTCCGTGTGAAAAGCGCAGGAGACTCGTTGCGATCACCAGACATTTGGCAAGAAAGCGAGGAGTGGGGACGATAAGGACGTCACCATCCCAAAATTGATCAGAACTAATGGAGATGACTTTCTCACGCCAGGGGTCGAGGGCGTAATTCCCGCTGGCCACTAAGCGCTGCTGCGGTGCGTCCGGAACACTTGAATCGTCTGTTTCCATCAGTTCGATGTCGGGGTGGTGACAGGAGATTACGGCGGATGCAGACGAGAGGAAGTCCCACCCTAAAATGAGATGATGGGCGGAATGCGGCAAAACCGCACACTGTATGTGATGCCGAATTCCATCTATAAAAACACGCAGAGTACAATATCAGGTAGGTTCGATGGCTCCTTGATTCGCATTACATAGGGAGGGGCCAGTGTACGGGGTTTTCACTTTGCGTAGCTCCGAACAAAAATTACCATCAATGACTGAAATACTGGCTCCTGTGTCAACAAGTGCATCAAGATTTAAACTTTCTACTTTGACTGTGACAGTGTTCGAGGGTCTTTCTGGAGAAGTTGTCGTTGTTCCCACTAGTGCAGTTTTTCCTCCAAAAACTGCACAAGCTAGTTTTCCTGGTGGGTGCTAGTAGCGTGGGTGGCAAGACGGAGGGGCGACAAGGAACGACGGTACGGCGAAGGCGAGCGGCGGCGTGCAGCACGATTACTCGGACGCTCGAGTGGCCCTGGAGGCGAAGAAGGGCGACGCGGAGGGGAAACGTGTTTGATACGCCGATAGCCGTAGGGAAGCCGGGAATTGTCACGTTCGAACGGGGCGTAGCCTCTTCGCTCGCCTTGCTGACGTCGACGACAGAAACGCGAAATGTGGCCCCTGATTCCACAATAGTAGCACACTGGGCCATCTCCAGGAAACCGTTGACGGCCCGGTCGCATGGAGGTATAATAATGCGGAGAAGCAGGTGCTGCGGCAATCGCTGTCACATGGGCCTGCGGCGATGGTGGCTCAACCTGCATGGGCTGTTTGGCCGCAATCGCGGAGTAGGACGGCGCGTAGACGGTGGCCAGAGGAGGGCGTGCGGGTGTATATCCCGTCATGGATGTTAGCTCCTCTGTGACAATATCTAGGAGCTCAGGCGCATTGGTGTGACAATGGTCACGCGACGAGCAAGGCGAGTCGTGGTGCTGCAGTTCTTCGCGAATGATCGCGCGAATGAGACTGCGCAGGTTCGAGTCCCCATAATGATGAGAGGCCCAAGCCTCCTGCCGAAGGCGAATAGACTGTAGTTGGTCCAGCCGTTGACACGCCTTGCGGACATCGCTAACGCTTGTATGATTTTCCCCAGCCAGAGCGTTAAAGGCAAACGGAGCCATACCTTTCAATATATGACGCACTTGGTCAGCCTCTGGCATATTTTCATCCACTTGGCGACAAAGAGCGACCACGTCCTCAATGTATGAAGCGTAGGTCTCATCAAGGCATTGAATGCGTGAGGCAAGCTTTTGTCTGGCTACTTCTGCTCGAATGGACGGCGGGCCGAAAATTTTTCGTAGCTCCTGAGTAAAAACGGTCCAGTCTGTGATAGTGTGTTCGTTCTTACGGAACCACGTCTTGGCCGCCTCCTGCAGGAAGAAAGAGACGATTCGGAGCTTGAATGCGTCATCCCACCGATTAAAGCTGCTGACCCGATTATAGCTATCCAGCCAGTCGTCGACATTCTCATCTCGACGGCCAGAAAAACCTGGTGGATCGCGTTGGTGGCTGGTGATGGTAAACGCAACAGGCACGGCAGCTGACGCTCCGGGGCGCTGTTCCCGCTCTCGTGCTGCATCCTCAGAGGCAAGCGCCTACCGGAACGAAGCTCCAGGTGTGCGACTGAGAAAGACAGAAGACAGGACCGAGGTGCACCTCCACCACTTGAGGGAGACGTCAAGTGTGCTTATGCTGTTGAAATAGTGTATTTTTGCACGAGCAAAAGGAGTGTTCAGGAAGCCCTTAGCGTGACTAAACAGTTTTGTTATGTGTCTGAAGCGGATGTTAAAATAGCAAAGACTAAGGAAGTTTGGATCCAACAATGGGGAGTGACACCATCCAGATTTGCAGGTAGTATTTGGCATAGCGCTCCTCTTCAGTACCTCGGCATTACTTCGCGTCAAATACGGAACGCAAGGGTTTATTGGTCGTTAGCATTCACGCAAGTTAAGCGCGCATCGCAAGGATTCAATGAGCGAGACCTACCTGTGTTTGGAGGTGTAAGAGTGTGTAATGTCTTCCTTGCTACAAAGCTCCTTGATGTGCTTTAAGTTCTTCACTATGCGTGATCAAAAGATAAGGTCCTGCATAGAGTTTTTGCCATATTTGTGTGGGGTTCAGAATGGGAACCTGTGCACTGGGACAACTTGTTTCTTGCTTTAGAGGGTGGACGTATTACCGCGATGCGTTTGTTTGTGCACCAACTTGTGTCTCGTTTTCTTTCTAGAAATTGGTTTATTACCTGCTTTTACTACCTGCACTTCAGCAACTCATAAATGTCCATTTGCCTTCATTGCTTATACGTACGGGCGAAGATAATACGAAGCCTCCATGGTGGTTTCTCAAGAAGGTCATGGAATCTTGTTACTTCTTTGCTAAACGGTTTTCCTTAGAATATCTGTTCAGCATGTCAAGGTAAATTATGACGAGCACTCTAATTGAAAGTCTATTGCCGGTGCCCATTTATCGCGAGTCTTTTTTAGGCCACCAGATAAGCAATGTTTTAAAACGTGTAATGAGTATGTGTATTCGCTAAACGCAAGAACGCCTTTTTAACGCTTCAGTCTTTCATACTCCAAGTTAAGACATGGCTGCGCGAAAAGGAATGTCTATTCCTTAATCGGGAAATCGTCGCCTATGCAATCAGCCAGAGACAATTGATGATTGTTGTGTGTTGTAGCGGGACGCTGTATTCTTCTGGGCGTTTTGCAGCGGACACTAAAAAAGGACATCGACATCACCTCGTGCACCATTATTTTAACTACCCGTACACCATCCGCTTCTTGCCATTTGAAGATGTTAACCCGGTGCCTAATGCCGGTTTTGTTCTACGATTTTTAACCTTGTGGAAGTGTTTCATGCCTGATTGGCATGCGGAGCCTCCTCGGACGACCAAGAGCATTTTTTCGCGATCAGGCGGCTCTGGTGCGGAGCGTTTATGCTGCGCAGAGTGGTCCACCGGAATGGCTGCCTGTTTTGGATGCGTGCTTTGGATGCGTGCTGCCTGTTTTGAAATGGTGCCGATCTTTGTTTTTACCCTTTGCTGTGTGTTAGTGTTTATATCATGTGTTAATTTTCTTGACCGAGTGTGATGGCGCAGAAAAGCCGCCCGGGAAAAGGAGATATCGTGTGTTAATTTTCTTGACTTAGTGTGGCGGCGCAGAACAGCCGTTGGGGAAAAGGAGATCGGCCAGGGCCGCAGACACGACTCAACGCTTCCACAGTCGGAGAAGAACTGTTTATTTCTAGTTCCCAGCACACGAGGGGCGAGCACATCGCTGTCGCAGGCATGGCGTCTGGTGTCGTAGAGTCGGCGGGAGAACAAGACGAGGGCGAGAGCAACAGTCGCGCGTAAATGCGCCGAAAAGCACGTACGTTACATAAACACAGTGCGCCAGGCCACATTCCGGGTTTCTGAAAAATGCCGTCCTGACATTTATGTTTAACACTCCCCTGCGGGCTGCAGACTGAAAACACTTAGATTTGAGAGCCACAACATGGCAGTGAAAACTCTGAAATGGGCGACAAGTATGGCTTCAATTTTTCCACGTCAACTATTTTGCGGCAGTAACCGTCCGTGAGTTCAATCTCATAGATCACTGGAGAAAGACGACACACAATCCGATGAGGACCTGTGAACTTCCGCTGAGCTTTGATGCCGACGGGAGGCACATTTACGAGCACCAGCTGGTCTTTTTCAAACGTGATATTCTTGCGGCCCATGTTGAAGTAGGTCTTCTGTCGTTCTTGGGCCAGTTTGATGTTTTTCAATGCCAATGTCCGAGCTTTGTTCAGCCGCTCACGTACTAGCGCGGCGTAATCTGATGATTCTCGGAGCTCGGCAAGTTCTTTTCAATTGAAGCTGACGTCGAGAGGCAACACAACACTGGATCTCTGCAGTACACCAGAAGAAATGGTGTCTCCCGAATGGTGTCTTGGTACCCGGTGTTGTAATAAAACACAACGTATGGCAATATATCCTTTTTTTGCTCGAACATTTGTGCCTATTTGTTGTCATTTTCTTGTATCATTATCTACTATCATGCTTTACATGTGCTACTGATTGTGCCACTTGTGCTTGCTGATTAGGTGCCAAAAATATCCTGAATATGTACTGTTTTTTTTTCATCTCTTAGTTATTTTATTTACGTTAGTTTCGCATCGTTTGCCTGATGTTACGTCACACAAGACTGGAACTTTACTGCTGCATTTTGTTGCGAACTTGGCCTGATCCTATTTTTCACTCTTCCTTGCTGTGCCTGCTCCTTATTGCTTTGTTTTGTTAGTGAGTGTCATGTTCCCACTTCCCTCTGTAACGCCCTACCCGGGCCCTGAGGGTAATGTAAATAAATAAATAAATAAATAAATACATAAATATCAGCCCATTTTTCACCTTTGGCAGTCAACATGCTGATCATTTGCTTCAGTGCCTTCTTGCCCCTCCCGCACAGTCCATTCGGAGCTGGGCGATAGGCTGTAGTAGAAGAAGGTGAATTCCACGGTGCTGAAGGTATGCTGCCGTAGATTTTGCCATCATTTGAGTGCCACGGTCAGTAATAATTATCGCTGGACAGCCATGCTTGAGAACATTGCGGCGTTCAATAAATTTTCGAACAGTCACGGCTTCTATTTTGCGGACTGGTTTGGCCTCTACGAACTTTGTTAAGTAGTCGATAGCAATGATGAAGTACTTTTATCCCCGTGATGACTTGGATGCTCCAACCATGTTGAGAACAATCGTGTGGAATGGTGAATGCACTTCAATCGGCTGTAAAAGACCTAGCGGTCAATTGTTGAAGTCTTCATTCGTTGACAAAGGCGGCAATTGTTGACAAAAGTTTTGATTTGCTGGTACATTTTTGGTCAGAAGTTTTTCAAGCGGATATCTTCGAACGTGCGTCGTATACCCAAGTGAGCTCCGCACTTGCATCCATGAAATTTGTTAACAACTTCACCAGTTTTGCTTGCAGGAAGGCACATTAGTAAGCGTTGGTGAATCGGACCCTGATCTCTCTTGAAAGAACGCCTTCGTGTATGACGAAGTTAGATCGTGCTCGCTTCTGCAGTTTTCTGGTACCGGATTCTCCCGCTAACAAGCTAAAGATATTTTTGCAGAAAGCGTCTGCATATTGTGGTTTATGAAAGTTTGCCAGCGCTTGGCGTATTTCTTCAGAAGAAATTTGAAGAACTTGGCTGGGGTTTTCTTCACAGTGAGGGATTCTAGAAAAGCAATCAGGAGGCCCGTGTAGTTTACCGGATTTGTAGATTACTTCAAAATCAAACTCTTGCAGGACAAGATGCCAACGGAGTAATTCATTTGTCTCTCTGTAGGGCATCACCCAACAGAGCGCATGATGGCCAGTCACAACTTGAAACTTCCGTCCGATTAGATAGGGGCGAAGTTGTTCCAAAGACCATTTCACAGCTAACGCTTCGAGTTCTGTTAAGGTATAGTTGTTTTCAGCGCCTTTGAGAGAACGGCTCAAGTAGACTACAGGCCGCAACTTGCTATATTCGTCGTCTTGTAGAAGTGAAGCTCCTACACCCAGCCGCGATGCGTCCGTGTGCACTTGAACGTTCAACAGCCAGTCGTCTGAAAATAGTTTCAGCTGCGGTGGCTCACAAAGGCAAGCCTTTCGTACTTCGAAAGCATCTTGCTGTGGCTCTTCCCATTGGAATGGAGTGTCCTTTTTCAACAGCGCGCGCAAAGGTGCGGCATGAACGCTGTAATTTGGGATAAACTTCCTGATGTACGACGCCAGTCCTAATAATGACTGAAGCTCTTGGATGTTCCTCTGTGGAGGGAAATTCTTCACAGCTGCCAGTTTCGTCGGATCCGGAGAAACTCCCTATTCTGTAACAACGTGTCCAAGGTAAATAATTTATGTCCAAAAGAGAAAACACTTCTGTGGTTTGAACTTAAGTCCAGCATTGCGTAATCGGTCGAAGACTTCTGGCAAGTGGCGGAGGTGTGCTTCAAATGTTTTGCTATAGATGACGCAGTCGTTCATGTAAACTAGAGCATTGTCGTACTTGAGGTCTCCAATCACTGAATCCACTGCCCGCTGACACGTGAAGGGTGCTCCTTTCAATCCAACGGGCATACGAAGAAGTTCGTACAGTCCCCATTGAGTCACAAATGCAGTTTTTTACGTGTCGGCATGGTTAATTGGAATCTGGTAAAAGCCTGAAACCAAGTCCATGGCTGAGAAGAATTTGCAACCATTGAGAGGTGGCAATGCGTCTTCGATTCTTGGCAAAGGATAGACTGTGTCTTCTGTGACTGCATTGACGCGCCGGTAGTCTACACAAATGCGTATCGAGCAATCTCTTTTTGTTACTAATACCAACGGTGATGCCCATCGACTTCTGGATGGTGCAATTATTTTGGCATCATTCAGGTCCTTGATCATCGCTTTCACGATGTCGCGTTGAACAGGAAACAGTCGGTGAGCACCCGGTGCAATTGGTTTTGCGTCTCCAGTCGGTATCGTGTATTCCTCAACGGAACAGGTTCCAACATCTGTACTGCATGGGGAAAAGCATGCGATATTTGCTGCGAGGAGCTCCTTCGTTTGTTCGAACTGGCTATGTGTGAGCGTTGAATCAACATTGCATGAAATGCCATTTTAATTTTAAGGTATGATGCTTAGGTTCACTGCAAGGGGCGGGCGCCTGTTCCTCCATATCCTAAGGAGACGGCAAAGTAGTTCAGCCGAATGTATTCTCTGCGCCGCCAAATGTGACGGCGCAGAGCAGCCGTCGGGGAAAAAGAGATCGGCCAGGGCTGCACACACGACTCAACGCTTCCACAGTCAGACAAGAACTGCTTATTTCTCGTTCCAAGCATACGAGGTGCGAGCACACCGCAGTCGCAGGGACGGCGTCTGGTGCCGGAGCGTCGGCATGAGAAGGAGAAGAGGGAGAGAGCCAGACTCGCACATAAATGCGCCGAAAAACCCGTACGTTGCATAAACACAGTGCCAGACCACACTGGGTTTTGTAAAGTTTTTTTTTTCATTTTCATGCATTAAAAAAAAAAGCAGGAGCTCTCGAATGTTGATCGAAGAAAAAAAGATGCTGCCGCCAGCGGGACGATGCTTTTGTGCCGCGACTGGGAAAGAACAGGAAAGCGAATGCTGTGTAGATGTGAAATAAAACAAGTGTAACAAGATGCATGCCAGCACCATGGTCAATGCAACGTATGCAGCACGAAAGGAGCACAAATGAACAGAGTCTGTCAGCAACACACATGTGGGCTTGGCAACCATTGCGCATATACAGGTGTGGGGTAATAAGAGAGTCTTGCTTGAAACGGGAATGTTTATGTGCAGCGGAGAAACTGGCAACACTTAAATCCGCATGCTTTTTAATTGTGGCAGCCCGCGCTCGTTTATAGCGCCGGCTCCGCGGAGAAAGGTTGAATGTTAATTACGTAAAAACGGAAATTGCCAGCACATAGTATCGGCGGTGGAAAGGAAGAAAGAATGTTAGAAAACTAGTGGCAACACTGAGCTCAAAACAGGGGCGCTGTTTCAAGCTGGAGGTGCTAGAAACCGTCGTCATGTGCGACCATAAAATACCGGGGCGGCGTCAAAACAGCACACGACAGAAGATTACCAACAAAACAGCTCTGCGTCAAAACCACACGCGACAAAACAGCACGCGACCGAACAGCACAGCGAGAAAAGCGCACGCAAAAGAAGAGCAGAGCGACAAAAGGGCCCAGAAAAAGAAGAGCCAGATTTTATACAATGATTAATGGGTGAATGTTTAGAATTTTACGTCTGTACATAAAGTATAGAGGGCACAAAATTTTCTCTATGAGTTGCTCTTCTCATTGCAGCATAAAATGGTTTGCTTCCTATATTCTTCGAGTAGCATTGTGTTATTATTAAGGGTTATTGTGCTCATATCCATCGTTTTCTTCGAATCGCCCGGCAACGTATAACATGAAATGTTTGATATCCTCTGCGAGTGAACAGTTTTTTCTGATGGTGTTATACTGGTGTTAATTGAATCAATCCAAACTTGCGCTTTCAAGTACATTTAGAGTCTCACACAGACACCAACTTGCTTTAAATATTACATTATGTAGGACATTTGAAATGAACCAAAATCGGTTACATAAAACAAGTCGTGTTAAAAGAAATATTCAGCGGCAAAAGCCACGGCCGACATCTGGAAAACTATTCATACGCTGAAAAAAAACGCTCCCTTGTAATAACAAAAAATTCAAAATTGAAGTCGAAAAATTGGCTGGAAGAAAATCTGAATAAGTTTTTAAAATGGACTTTACCAGAGCGATAAGAACGGTTCGCGAATTCTTTTTGCAGTGCAAGGTTTAACGTATCTTGCCAGCACGAGAAGCTCTCGCTCGCGTCGAAAGAACCTAGAGTACCTGTATTCGCTATAAATTCGTCCGAAAACTCAAAATAGGTTTTATTTTCTTTTAAGCATCAAGATTTACAAAACAATGTCAGTGTGCTGTGCCGAGATATGCTGGTTAAATTCCCTGCCGCGGCGGCCGCTCTTTTGACGGAGACGATAAGAAAAAACTCCTGTGTGTCCGAGATTTCGGAGCATGTTAAAAATCCACAGGTGGTGAAAATTAATCCGAAGAGCTCCACAACGGAAGGCCTCATTTACTGTGCTTCATCGGCGGGTTAAACGTCCTAAGCAACCAATAAAACACGATAACTTACACTGATCATTTTTGAAGTAGCACTATATTTTTTCGACTCTACGCAATAATCAATCAATCAATAAATGAATCACTCAATCAACGAATAAATCAGTCAATGAATCAATAAATATATCGACCAATCGATAGGTCGATCGATCGATCGATTACTCAATCAATCAATCAGTGCTTATTAGTGCGCCCAGAAGCACCAGGAGGACCTTTTTTCTGGCGCACGAGAAAAAACAATAAGAAAAATAGTGGGTGACGCCCAATGCGCACACCTCACAAAAAGAAAATAGCAGTGGTTGCACTGAACGAAAATTAAATGCTGACACACACATATACATGTGTATAAATATATATATATATATATATATATATATATATATATATATATATATATTTATATATATATATAGAGAGAGAGCGAAATAAGGGTTGGCCGTCAAGAGAACCACGAAAAGAAAAGGGGAGGATATAGTAGGTCATACAAACAGAGAACGAATTTGGAAAGAAAGAAAGTGAAGAAGAAAAAAATGCCCGCTAGGTGGGATCCGAACAAACGACCTCCAGAATACCGGTCTGGTGCGATAACCACTACGCTAGCGGCGGGGCTGTTCCTCCACCACATTCTCGGGTATTTATGTTAGGGTATTTTTCTTTGCACTTTGGGGTGGTAGCCAGCGCCACTCAGACTACTCGGGGAGAAAGGGACCTTCTTTTTAACCCCCGGGCCGTGACACGAGTGTCTACGACATGTCGAGAGTGGGCGACCAGTGTTGAACGCTCTTAAGCTACCTGTGACACCAAGACTGCCAGAACAGAGACCCTCGCTTTGCATATAGCGGATCAGAAAGGGGAGATCAGGGGCTCATTTTCCTTCATTTCCCATTTCTGATCCACCTGGAGTGCCTCGAGTGCACGTTTGTCAAGCAGTGCATACCTCCTTAGGTTGATTCGCCAATATTGGAAACAAAAAAACTCCAGCGTACGTCGTATTGTAGCAAAGACTGAAACTTCACAGGCCAAGAAGGAAAAGAGTCAAACAGAGTCAAGAATGCACAGAGTTAGTCTTCTTACTCACTTGGCCACGACCTTCAGTTAATACCCGATATTCAAACGGCTTACTTACTCAGCCACAACCGTGCCGAGAGGAATCCTGCCACATTCTGAAACCGGAATACGTGATAGTGTACACGTTGCACTTTTCGCTCCAAGTTTCAGAGGGAGTGTTGTGTTCATTACTATGTGGAAGATCCTCTCCTCTCGCCGTCCACGATTGCAGCAGTTTTGCTTGTTCTTCACCATTATAGCAACAAAAATGGCGTGAAGGTCGTTGCGGCTGCGAAGAAGCAACTCGACTGCAATGGTGGAAGAAACTGTCGCCCACCCCACCCACTTTGCCGCGTCGTATTGCTGAATGTAGAGTTGAACCGACTCCCCCGCAAGATTCACTGTCACGAGCGTCACTGATGCCCTTCAAGAGCTCTCCCGAGCCACTCTGGCACTCCTCGCACACCTTGGTGGCTGGGTCACATACATGGTGTGCTGAAGTCTCTGCGAGCCGCGTTTGTTGTAGGCAATCGAAGCAAGCTGTTCTCGAAACTAGCTTTTCCCACTGCCTCCCTCAGAGATAAGGTAAACGAGTCCTTGCCTCCCTCTCGCATCGTAAACTTTTCATCAGTCCCCGAGGACAGAGCGCGTGGAATTCCCACAGGCAATGCCAGGAACGACCACCAACTTACAAAGCACCCTGGTCACCTTGTACTTGTTGAATGACCTAACGGCCTGCCGGGCGAACAAGCGCTTATTTCGAGCCACTTTCGTCTTGAGATCAGTTTCACCCTCGGCAAGGTAGACGCTCGTCGCTGTGGACAACCTTACGCTCAGGCATTTTGCTATTGTGAGCAAATCAATTGTGGAATCCTGCCAGCGCCAGGTGAGGGTTGAATGCTGTGCCCCCCGCATCCACGCTATCCCGAAATACTTCACCGGGTTACACGCCCTTGCACACGCGTACAGCCATTGGGATATGGGCGGGGAGCCCACTCGGACCTCAAAATCGTCCGCGTAGGCTAGTAGCGGAAAGCGGCCCACCACCAACTGGCCGCATTTTTTATGCACCAACACCAACCTAAAGCCATGGCTGGAATTGGTGAGGCACTGTTTCGCTCCTATGACATACCTCATAAAGAAAAGCGGCGCCAAAAAGAAGCCCTGCTGCATCCCCTGCGTGACTTCCACCGGCGACGCTACGTGGCCCAGCTATGCTACCAGCGCCGTTACGATGGTGTTGATGGCTTGCTGCTGGTCTATATTCCTCTCCTCCAGGACGTACGTACTGAAGAAGCTGCACAGGATCTCTCTGTAGACACCATCGTATGCCTTACTGATGTCGAGGGACTAGACACTAGGGAAACTGGCTACATTGCGCCTACCTAAAGCACCGGGTTAGCAGACATAGGCTGTCCCTAATGCTTCGTCCAGTCCGCAAACCAATCTTCACCTCTCCCAGTAGCCCTTCCTTCTCTGCTCCTCCTGCAGCCACCCCCGCACCATCTGAACCATCACCACGTAGAGCCATCGGGTCCCAGCAATAGACCTGTAGTTTGTCGGGTCTGCTTAAACCCCTGCGTCTCTGTATATCGCTCTCAACAGGCTCCTCGCCTATTCCTTCGGGATGACAGCTTCCTCCAGGTTCGCAGTAAGGAGGGCACCCACTCGCCGGCGCACATGGTGGCCCAACACCTTACCAGAGTCCTTCAATGCTTTTCTGGTCACGAAACTCCGGCCGAAGTTTCATTCAGGGACAAAACCTGCCGCTAAGATCGCCCCTGTTATCGTGAAGGCTTCGCCGGCGGGCGGCGACGCTTGCGGGCCGGCTGTTTCTCCGTCGGCAACGCGCCTACTTTCATCTGCTCTGCATTTCCACCTTTAAAAACACGAGCGAAGTGTGCATGTTTTTGACTCAGTTGTCGCATAGCTCAGCTGTTAAATTGAGGCAAGACCACGGGTGTTACTGAGGCGTATATGTTGCAGTGTTCGTTCGTTGCGGCAGGAACCGCTACGTTCTCGCTTTGAGAAGACGGACATCTGACGTTTTCAATTTTTGACTAGCCTTTGCAGCCGCCTGCATGATTTCAGTTAACTAGCGCCAGTATTAAATGTGTATTCAGCCCTGGGCGACATGCTGCGCTGAGCAAATAGGTGTGCAAACATACAGCACGTTGGGTGAGCGCTGTGTTTGCGCTATTTTATAGCGCACTAATAATGTAGAAAAATATTCGAGATTCGGAAAGTGAGCGTGGACAGCAGGAAAAAAAACGCTCACAAAATAGAAGCAGCGTAATGGGCGCGCGGAGGGGCCAGGGTAGGAGTAAATGCTACGGCCTTGATCGATTTTCTCGGCTGTCCTCATAGGCATAGGTTGTCGACAGATAAGAAGTCGCCCGCGCAGTGCCTGTCACACCCCTCCCACCCAAACGGCAAGTTAAAAAAACATTGATTGATTGATTATGAGGTTTAACGTGCCGACGGTACACCGGCAATGGGGCGCGTGCCGTAGTGTAGCGCTCCGGATTAATTTTAACCACTCAGGTATCTTAAACTTTCGCCGAAATCTCGAACACACAAGCGTTTACTGTTTTCGCCTCCACCAGAAAAGCGGCTGGGAACCCGAGTCCTTGAGCTTATCAACAACGCCTTAGCCACTGGGCAAGCGCTGCGGTCAAGTTCAAAATAAAATATATGCAGGCAAAGATAGCCATGCTCCGCTTTCCAAATTCAAAATGTCTGATTGGATAACAAAAATCACAGCTGCTGCAGTCCCATCGTTGTTCAGCGCCTAAACGCGACGACATTTTGCAGACGAATTTTCTCGTGAGCGCGACCGTGGCTTGGGCTTCGTAAAATACGCCGGCAGGTTTTCAAATATCCTGGGTATGGGATCGACGCGGAGCTTGAGCTTCTCGCGCTGCAGAAGCACAGATCGCCCACTTATTTTGAACTCATCGGCTCCAATAATGCCCGTAGGATCGAAATGTTTTTCGCACACACGAACGGCCTTCGACTCGAAGCTGAAAGCGTCCGTCTCCAGTCGTGGAATGGCTCGCTTCCACCTGTCGTGTTGTTCGCGGTCGCTTGAGAGGCAGAACAGCGAAGCCTTTTTCGTTGTACTCCGATAGCCAGAGCGGCAACCAGGTACACAGCACGTCAGAGGCATGGTAGTTCACATAGTTTGCCCTTCGTGATGAGTGTAGAAACCTATATCACACAACAAACACCAGCAAGCTCGCGCTCCAACGCACTGCAAATGCGGCCGCCGTCCAAGCCGCCTTCACCGGACTCCTAGCGCCACCGCGCGGAAGCTTTGATCCCCATATGAAGCTCTCCCATAGCGTTACGGAGAAGTTTCGTAACCAGAAAAGCATTGAAGGACTCTGACCTTACCAAGCTCACTCCGCTACCATCGTAGCCAGGTGTCATTCCCGACCTCGCCTTCGTTTGTGCGCGCTATATCTCCCCCTCCGTTAGGGGGTAACGTATCTCCGCCTTATACTGAGATATTCGCTGCTCCAGTGTATTCACGCCTCTGTGTATCCAGCCTGCTGCTCCAGGGGGGGGGGCACTTGGTGTCTGCAGGAACTGTAGCCAGCGCTTCCACACTGAAAGAGAGTCACACTTCTCCACTCTGTTTCTATCTTGTGCCCAAAGATATGTGACGTTATCGACTGTGCGTCCCTCCTGATGACCCTCCTCCAGAACTGATGTGGTGCTTGATGCCAGTCTTGAAGCCTGTGTTTGCAGTTCATGAGGGCTTGCCATGCTCTCTGAGTAGCCTGAGGACTCCTGGCCTTGTTCATGCGTGGAATCAGATTGTACTGTTTTATTCATTCACCACCTTTGCATTCACCAACGCCTTCTCGCAGTGTACCCTCGCTCCCAATGGAACTGGTCTGCCGAGGTCCTCCTTCATTCCCCATAGCAATGCTATGTATGTACTCGTCTTTTCTTTCATGGTTTCCAGCCTATCTGCCACGAGCTGCAGCTGCCGTTCATTCAGGGGTATCTGCCTTCTCCCCTATCTTCTGGAGTAAATGTTGTGCTCCAGAATGTCAGCGGGATACGGTTGTGGTCAGCGGCCACATTACAATTTCTTCTTCTTAAATGGAGATTGATTCTACGGCTGCAGACAGTGGCTCTCCCATCTCACTGTATTCGATTTATGACTACATCTAACGTAGTGCCCACGTGTCCCCGCCAACAAATTTTCCCTTCATGTGTAGTATTACTGGTCTTGTACAAAACCCAACCGCTATTTCCCACGGGGATCAGGGCGGTCACCTAAATCCTCCATGTGGGAATTGAAATCACCCAAAATAAAAATTTCATGCCTCTTGCGCTGGCTCCGGATGTTCCTCTGTGGACAGGTAGCCATCTCACATTGCGCTCTTTCCAGATGCCTGTCTACCAATAAACGATCTGAAGAATAGGGCGTTCAGATGAAATGGTTCCCCTCATCCACATATGTTCTGTGGATGGGGTGAAGGTGTCACAGGCACCCCAGCACGCCCCACGTCGTTCTGAGCAGGCCATGTTGCACACCACCCACCCTCAGCCTGGCTCCCTCGGAGGTGCTTCCGCCTCCATAGGTGAGTCTACAACTGCAAATACAGCGATGTGTTTTTCACGCATTGATTAGCTCCCCACTTCTGTTGTTTCCTGGCTTCGCTTCATGCAGATTGAGGAATGCCACTCCCATCGCCTGAGGTCGCTTTCGACAGCGGCCTCTACCTCGGCGGTGATGCTCGTTACAAATCCACTTGGGACGTGTCCCTTCCCCCACCATATCCCGTGTTTACGGGCCCTGCCCCATGGATAAACCATTGACCATGGACCATTAAAACTGGTGTTGCCAGTTTCCTCAAGGTCTGACAAAGACGACAGACGAGTAGCACCTCGTTTTGAGCACCGCTTTGCACTGCCTAACCCTGACAGTGTTCCTGCTGCCGAGAGCTGCCTTCGTTTGTCTGAAACCCTTGGCGAGCCGACATGTTTTGGGCAATGGAGTTTTAGCACTGTCACTTCCTGAGGAAACTCGCACCGTTTCATGTCACCTCAAGACCTGCAGATATGATGAAGGGGCTATGAAATGACAGAGCAGTCTATGCTCTCAGGCACGTTGAGTCGTGTTGCAATTTTTCACCAAAATGACCGGTTTTGCCGGTCTGTCTGCTACCAGCCTTCCCTGCACCATAGCAGACACGTCCGTGAATGTTGCCTTTGCTTCCGTCCTAAACGTGACTTTTCCTCCTATCCCTCTGTACTGAGTATGGCTGGGTTCAGTGTGTAGATATTCGCGGCGGCCAAAATCAAGACCTTCCGTCCCAACCAATCACTTCACTGGTTGTTGTCCCAATTGGGTTCAGGCGCTTAATGTGAACTAAACTGTTCGCTGGATCACGACCACCCTTGTATCTGTGTCCCGGCCGGGTCAGCCCTCTTGCCGCTCCTTTCGCTGAGGCCTCGGCCTTTCTTTTTCTTGATTGCACTTAGCACCTCTGCTCTTATCCCAATATCTGGCTGGCGGTCGACTGTGTACAGCACCGCTCTGCTGAAGAGCAACACCAGCAATTTCGCGGTGCAGGTATTGCTCACTCGGCACAGCAGCTCTTTGTATGCCTCTACTGCTTCTAGCTCATTCTTGAACTTCTCTGTTCCGACCTCTTCGTGAGGGTTGGGGAGCGGACGATCTTAATCGGTTTGTACATTTCATTGCCTTTAATACCAGCAACTGTGGTCAACTCCATCACCTGTACCCCGGCGTCTCTTGTTACTGAGCGTATCTCGTGCATCCGCTCCACCTTTGCATTCAACGCTGCCATGTGATGACCATTTCGTAGCTGTTGTTGCGTGCCTTCCAACTATGGCTTGGAGCTCGATTTTAAAAGCTGCTACATTAGCTTCTAACGGACGAAAAATGCATGGCCGTAGCCCGCCCGCAGTCTCTGCATCCGCCGCCGTCTTCTTTTATCGCACCCGTGGCCTCGGGTTCAGGGCGCCATTCACATGCTTTGCGCCGTCTAGCCTGTTTCACAATGTAAAACTGGGTCATTTTCAGGTCTACTCAAGAGCCGCAACCCATGCTTGCCAACGGATCTTCGCTTCAATCGGCGAAATCCTGCACCAACCGTGTCTGTACGCGGCGCTTGCTCACTTCGAGGGCCTCTTGGTCAAACGCGGGTCTTATCGATGAACGGTAAAGCAAATGCTTCCTTGCTGCAACGCCTCTAAACCTCACAAAAAGACAAAACGCAAAACGAAGCATGAAATTGCCTACTTCACTTTTTTTACGTAGAACAGCCCGGTGCTTCTTCCAAGAGACGCCTATCTATGTCCCTTTATGTGCTACTAAGCTTCCTTGCTTATGTCATGCAGATGCTCACGTCCTTTTTCAGTGCTTCAAGACATAATTCCCCCACACGCTGCAGATATATTGTTAGGCGATGGGATGCACTATGGCGAAACACATGGCCCCTACGTTCCTCTGTTCTCCTGACCCAATGAGGGTTTGCCCATGCACATCAAATGGTGAAGCAATCGTTCCGAATTTCCTAGCAGTGCAGTGATGAAAAACCAAACATGTGGCAGTCTACCTAACTGAGCTTCAAAATTAGCCTCCATAAAGCCACACACGGCTTGTTCAGCACTGCCTTGAAGCACGAAATCACTGTCGGAAGGTTAACCGACTTAAAATTGGTGCATCCAAACATGAACAATTAGTTGACTCTCCTCGTTGAATCATAAAGCACACATGGTCATGTTCAAACGTCGGCCAGCGGTCTTATAATCTAACCACCTCCTGTTTTGGTGTCTCAGTCTTCACCCTAAATATCCACTATTCATATTACACACGTTCAAAACTCCTTTGTTCTGGACTACTTTCCTTGTATTGTTCAACATAAAACACTCGTCAAAACAGAAGCACTGCTACGTAATCCTGTTCAAAATATTTTGTTCAGTCGAGTCGACCTTCACCAGAATAAACTTGTAGAAGCCCAGCCACGGCAGCCGAGGGATCTCGCGCAACCGGAGCAACGATCCGCGTGACTGCAGACCCTATCCTGCGCCGTGAGCCACGAGGCTTGAGTCACGCGGCCGGCAGTTGGAATCTAGAGAAGGAGCCGAAAGAACTGCGACCGCACTCTGCCCCGCAGTACCGCCACCGGCGCCATGGCTCGCCCGTCCCCGCCGCAGTTTGCTTTCTGCTCATCGCTCGTCACTCTCCAATAAATAAAGGCAGGACGTCTTCTACCGCCTCATTCATAATCTCAAGTGTTGGAGCGATTATTAATCATGATATATGTCCTGTCTCTATATGAAGGCGAATGTCTTGCACGCAAGAACTGCTGAACTCAAATAGAAGGAAACATAGGCTGTAAGCGTGCACTTATAGACGCAATTACGCAACCTTTTTTTAACAATATATTTACCAGGATTACATTCACAGTATATACACATACTTTTGTCGGTTTATGTTGACTTTCTGCTGAGGTTTTCTTACACCGTCTATACTGAAAAATATTCGAAGTACTGCTAGCCCTCTGTAAAGGTGGTGAAAATCGTGAAAAAGTGCCAGTAACCCCGCAGATGTCAAGATAATTTTGGTAAGCTCGGAAGCTCTGCAACACCGCTAGGAGATTATAGGTGGCTGTGAACAATAGGGACAAGAATTGGCTTTTTCCGACTTTTAGAGGCCTATCGTCCTCCTGAACTTCATATGGGCTCGTGCGCTCGTGCGCGCTCGTGTAACATTTTCAAAGGTTTAGCATGCAATCAAAGTTATTTATAAAATCTCCCCTATGGGCTGGGCGAATGCACCAAACCAACTGAAATTTCATAAATCCAGGGGCATTCTAGGCGACGACAAAACGCCATGGCAAGTTTATGGATACTTTGCATTCTGTTTCTACACGGTAAGTGAAGCCCGCTTTTGTTGTAATTGTAATTTTGATTTCCCAAACAATTGTTCCGAAAGTTAGTGCCTGCAGGAATGTCGTACATCCATCACTTATTGCAGTGTTTGTGTTGTGTTCACATGCTATTCAGACAAGCCATTACCTGTGGGTTATAAAGCATCATTCTGAGAGCACTCACCACCCTGAAGGTGGCCAGAATATACGCCTATGGTAATTCTTTTGAGAAAGCAATATACTGCGCAATGAATATCCATGCCGACCTCCAGACTCGGCACTTCCACCGGAGGGGCTGCTAAAATTGATGACGGGGAAAACAGAACTAGTGTAAACATCTGACAAAGACAACGGGAAAAATTTGGCACTACAGGAAACTGCAACCGGGATGTCGCAATACATGCGCAACAGGGAATGCTAACGCCGCATTTTTGTGGCTTTAGCTGGCTGAGTTATGACCAAGTCATTGCTTCCCGGCGTGTGTCTTAACGAACGTCAAAAACAGGCACGCGAGTCTTGTGCACGAAACTTTGGACGTATGTTGTCACGTCACAAGGTGCAACGTTGAAATACTCGCCAGTGAAGACAGTTCATATTCTTGAATAGTCACCCCTAAGTGGGATCAGGCTCAATTTGTCACTGGATATGATGAGTTCTTAAGCAAGTACATAGTATGAAGTTCACTCCTTGTGACAGACGTTTATACGCACTAGGAGGAAAAAGCACGTTTTATTAGGCGACGTGCCGGCAAGCGCTTTAGCGTCAAAATGTTTCCAAAGTGCACGCAACAAATTATGTTACAGAAATGCATGGAATATTCCTACGAATCTACAGTTTGAAGTTACAGAGCGTTGTGTTCGAGCCCCTTTTTGTTGAACGCGTAAGTGAAAAATATCTGACACATTATTTAAAAACACTGAATTCGTTTTGTACGCAGATGATACCAGGCTGTTTATTGCGAGTAACAGTACGTGAACCTTCTTTGGCGATTAAATTTTGTTCTGTACAAATCGCTCGACTGGTTTAACAAATATAGTTTGAAAGTAATGCTAAGAAATAAAAAAATATAAAATTCACAGAAAAGAAGAAAATCATACAAATAGGTAGAGAACTATACCTGGGTTCGTTACGCGTCGATACAGTAAAAGAGTGCCAAATCGTTTGAGTCGTATTCTCGCAACGCGTGACATGGAGCTCCCAGATTGAATTGTTGGCCAAAACATTATCCTCTGGTGTTCAGGCGCAGTAGCGTTGTCAAAACAATTTTTCCAGCAAATGTGTACGCTCCAAACTTACACATCCTTTTTCACAGCTCACTTGAATTAGTGCACGTCAGTTTGGGGCGCCACCACTAAAAAGAATCTTATAAACATCCCTACACCTTGAAAATAGCTATTCGATGCATTGGTAATGTTCCGTATCCGCATAAGCTTAAACAGTTATCTGTAAAACACAAGATTATCAACATTCAGAATTTGTATAAAAACCGCCTCTTCTACCACCTCCATTTTTACAGCTCTTGTTACCGTGTTTCTTAGTACACATATGAGGTTTAATATTTCATACCGGAACAGGTCGATCTGTATAATTATATTGGATATTCCAGGTCGAACTGGACAATTATATTGTTCCCATGCATCACACCGACTCTTTTTTGCAGTCGCCTAATTTCAACAAAACTGCGATGTCTAATCGATTGCTCCCACATACTTCTGAATGTGACCAGGCTAGTCGCCAATAATTGGATTGCATAATTTTAGCGACCATTTACAATTATGTAACTATGAACAGGTTTTTTGTGTTCTTTCAAGGAATGATGTTTTCTGTGGTGTGCGTTTGATATTACAATAAAAAGATTTTCCAATTTTATATTTATTGATGGCGAAATATTGTTCAGTGTATCGTATATTGTTTCTCTTTAATTCTTTACTTGCGACAAGCGACGGTCTGCTTGATCTATTGTTGCTTACCGATATTTACGCACAAGCATCTGCGCTCCGGCAACGAGAAGCTCACTCAAAAGCTTTTTGCAACAGTGACTGTTAACATTGTTCGCAATGTACGAACGCTCAAAAAAAATTGTTTTACTTTATTTGATTTGATTGGAAAGTTTATAGGGAGCCAGTATGCTCCGCAATGCAGAACGGAATGCACCGCCATGGTAAAAAATCATGCATCACCAATGCCAGTGGCCGCCACTTGGGCAGTAGTGAAAACATCGGCCTGAGAAAAACTCCAAAACCTTCCCAAAACGGAAACATTTTCCGTCCTCAGGTTCGGGGCGTCCTTGCGTCGTTGGAGGGTTTTCGTTTTTTCGCCGTTGTGCAACTTCACCTCCACAAGTTGCTGCTTTTAGTTTCCCTCGTGGGCTGGGGGACCTTCCACGTGCGAACTCAGCATTACTACAGCGGTGCGGCGACTGATATGGGTAGGGCGACGGCTAACGGTTGAAACGGGCTGGTCCACGGCTGTTGTTAGGTATTTTTATCTATGATGGGCGGTGGCCTGTTGGGGGCGGGGTGCATAGACGGAGAACCCTCGCAAACCGACCCTCTTGTAGAGGCAGCGACGATAGATGTGGTAGGCCTCTCCGCAGTGGTAGCACAACAGGCGATTATCGGGCGTTCGTCATACCGCCGTCTTCCTCAGCGTCTGGTTTTGGCTGCAGGGCGTCGTGCGGGCCACAGTGGACGGCGGTACAGAGGGGTTTCTTGACGACGGATTGGAGCAGGGCGGGGTCGACTAACTGCCGCGGAGTAGGTCATGGCTTGTGGTTCGCGGGGTGCTTCCGACGGTGTAATATTCCCCAGTGCTTTGTGGACTTTATCTCGGAATACGTCAATCAGGGAGGCGTCTTGCGGTTGTGGCGTGTTAGGGAAAATTGCCTGAGTTCATTGCGAACGACGGCGCGGATTGTTTCCCGTAAGTCTTCCAACGTGGATCCAGGGCAGTCGACGTCTTGACATCTTGACATCTGCGGGTTCGCCGAAAATGCGTTGAGGGACCGATTGTACTGCCTCGAACGCATGCCCAGGGTTCTCTCGATCATCGAAGCCTCAGTCACCAATTCAGTGACGGTTGTTGGGGAGTTGCGAATGAGTCCAGCGAAGAGCTCTCTTTACCCTTCCCGCATCAGAAAGCGCACCTTCTTCTCCTCTGCCATTGCGGGGTCAGCTCGTCGGAACAGCATTTTCACCTCCTTCATGAACACTACAACGCCTTCTTTGGGGTGTTGGTATCGAGTCAGCAGCCATAGCTCAGCGCGTTCTTTACACACGACAGTTGTGAGCGTTTTAAAAAATTCCGTTTTGAACTTGCTCCATGATGTTTGTGAGGTCTCGTGATTTTCGAACCAAACTCGAGCGGATTCTTTGAGGTACAAAAAAACTTGCCTCAGGGTTTCTTCGTCATGCCACCGGTTGAAAATTCGAACGCACTCCAGCTTCGCTAGCCACTTTTCGGGTTTTTATAAGAGGATCCTAGGAATGATGGGGGCTGCCGAGGTTGCAGCAGAACGACGGGCGGATTGGATTGGTTGACCATGGTGCTGGTCGCGACGCCTTCCTTCTTCACTTTCCCCGGGAGTAGAAGGAGCTCGGGTGGGAGGCCTTGCTATCGGCGGCTGGAACGAGTAGCGATTGCTTGGCGACTTGCACAGGGTTTAGGGTGCATGTATCCCGTACCTCAACGAGATGTCACGTAGCCAAAGACGGTACAGTTGTCTCCAAGGGAAACAAGTTTATTGGAGCGAACTTGCGCTCCCCTAACAACTCAAAGAATACACAAGAATACACACTACAAGTCACTTGCCTGGCCGAGTTTCGGCAAATCGAATACCGCTGCGACACGCTGCGTCTTTCGCCGCAAGCGTGTCTCGAACCGTCGATTTACATCCAGAACATTGTAGATCAAACAGGATTATTCCACTGTGGTGGCGTTAGGGCGAAACGCTGTCCTTATCCGAATGAGACAACATGTGCGGCATAAAAATAAACAAGGCAACATGCGCTTCACTTGAGACACAGATTACACAACCGGGCGCAGCCGGGCAGTAAAACAAACCGTAAATACACAAACCCAAACATATTGTAGTCTTTTGTGTGGTCTGCTTGACTCGATGAACTTTGCACGAACAATTAGGAAGAGCTCATCTTCACCGAACTGGGCAGTAAGTTTGAGTCGATTGCAATGTCTTATAAAAACAGTACCATACGCGAGAAGGAGTAGCCAGCGCTCCTATAAGGCCTCAACCTCTCCTATTTTTTTGCCATGTAATAAAGAACAAACGCAATGCATGGTTCGCGGCAATACGAGGAGACAAAAAATGGAGGCTATCCCGCAATTACGGCAGTGCCGAGAATACCCGCACTGCACCTACACTTAGAACCCCGTCCTGCGGCGCTGTACCTCATACCACCTTCGCAAAGTGAGTGACTGGCCGACTCACGCTCTCAAGGCCAGCGATAGCGGACTGAACAAACGGGATTTGCCTTCTCCTTCATGCCCGGGAACCTATACAAGATGTACATTCTGTTAATAGTTATTTCTCTCCGGGTTGTAGGTAGTCGGTGGGAAGAGTCGAGCAGCCAGCCATGGCGAGCGCCGTTCGAGGCCAGGACCCCCGGGATCAGCAGATCAAGCGGTTTAAAAGGCTCGCGTGCCGAGATGTCGTGTTGCGCCATCATCTGAAGGGAACTGGGCGACACAAAAATGTTGAGGAACAGAACCCAAGGCTATTGTTGTGCTAAGAAAGATCTGTAACCAGCTCTCCTTTCTCTACAAGCTCATAATTATGGTTGCTCCCTTGGCATGCCGTGTTAATCATTTGCAGCGTCAGGTGCCCCGATTGCCAGCACATAGTCTTGCCATAGTGAATGCAGCATGCTTTAATTTAACGTTGCTAGGGTGGCTCTGAAAACCTGCATATGTATCGCCCTAGACAGAAACGCTAGGCACATGCCTTCCTGTGGCTGTATGTAGGCTTGGGTCGTTTGATTGACGCTAGCAGAAATATTTCTGGGGAATAAAAGAATATAATGTAGAAGTTTCAGATATCTCGAGATTAAATAAAAGGAGAGAGAATACAACAGTTGAGGCAGCTCATAAATTTTTTGGAGTGAATATGCGTGATGGAGGTATTCCAAGTAAAGCGACAATATATCCATTTCCTAAAATGCTTTGTTCAACGGCCTTTACCGCCCTGTGCTGATTAATGCCTTTCTCCAAAAAACACTATGTCCTGGCAAAGTTTTTGTCTTTGTTTCTGTTGGTTTGTACTCTGATGGCCCTTTTTGTTATTATGTTAGAGAGTAATTCCCTGACCTACAACATCTTTGTAAATCCGTCCAAAATATGGCTCAAAAAGCGCTCTGAATCACCAATTTTATTTTATTTTGTCTTACTGATCAACGAAAACATGATATGTATACTTGTCACAGGTGGATAATATTATGACCCTAGTAAATGAATTGTTTCCGAAAAGTACACGTTCGCGATTTTTGTTCGGAAAGTAAGTTTAGCAGAACACTACACGAAACAAATTTGTGGCCTCTTTCAAACAACAAAATCGTCCAACTTAGCACGCAATATGTAGCTGGAAATAATAAGTACCATAATTCTGTCGGACCGAATGTATGAACTAAGATCGCTTTTTGTTTGATGGTTTCAACAATGCGGTAAACAAGTTTTCTCACTGGATCACGAGGTGAAGTGATGGCCATATTACTGTCATCTGGAGACGTAATTGAAGCCATCACAAGCTGTTGGGATGTAGAACAAAACCTACTATCAATATAAACGTTATGGGAGGCATTACACATCTAGATGTGAATTCATGGAGGTATTTGAGAACATGGAACTAGTTCTTTAGTTTTCGCTTATATATTGCCTAATGGTGCATGTGGCAGCCAATACTAGAACTTTGTGGAGCAGGCAGAGTCTGTTTCCAACAGTGGTGGTATTTCCAGGTTAAGGTGTTGCCTGGCTTACTGCAGCTGTCTGTTTAACTTGTATCGCCAGGATCTGTTTGTGTGACTTGTGTCACCAGGATAAAGGGCGCTCTAAAATCAGGGACAAAACTTTTTCAGGTGCTAAGGAGCGCAAACAAAACTATAGACTAAGCGCAGAGTAAAAGAGCAAGATAGATTGAACCTAGCACAACGAATAGTTGTACCGCGTTTTGGAGAATCATCCGGGCCTTTGTTGAGCATCACTTTTTAATGTATGTTACAGCACTGTTGCTGCGGCTGGTGCGTAACCAGCTTAAAATAAATCTAATTCGAGAGGTGGCACGTACGTTCTAATTTAAACACCGAGTTTGTGATTTCTGGCCGATACAGAAGGAAGACGTGTTTGGACATTTTTAGCGACGCAACCAGCTACAAAGGTTATTTCTTTAAAAGATCTGGTGTTTATTTAGGTAACCGGTAACGAGCTACCGCCAAGTGTACAGCAGCTGTAAAACTAGGTTAGAGTTAATTGAGCAAGCGAATCATTCCCATGAAAGAAAGAAATTCCATACATAAAGGTTCTGGCGCATGACAGCGTGCATTGCAATTTAAAATCAGTGTTTACGCCGTTAAGTAGCTTTTAAACATTTTCAAAGCTGTAATGGGTGGAACCATTATCTTGACGTAGAGAGAATTTATCAACATATCAGCACCAATGAGTAAATAAAAATATCTACAACTCTAAATAAAAATATCTACAAGTGAATCATTTTTGTACGTTTTCTGAGCCTTTAACTGCTGGAAAAGTAAGGTCAATGAACTAACCAAAGATCAAACTTTCGCCATATTATTGCGCTAAAGCCAGTCGCCTCGTTTGAGTTAGCTGGTTCAGTAGCTTTGTGCCAGGTTCAGTAAAAGGTACTTGGAGATAATAAATATGCATTATTACAGCTTTTGAAAAATCTGTGGGCCAAAGAAAGGAGTGTAAAGAAGCGAATCCCCATGCTAATCCGGTAAGTTTCTTATTATTTATAAACACTTTTAGTTTTCCGAATCGACTTTTATTACGTTTTGGCCGGTTTTGCTTGCTAAATTTGTGGCCGAAGAGTATTTCTACGCGGTAATATTGCTAGTTGCTCTGATTAAAATTGTATGAACATATTGTAGCACTCGTTGTTCAGCACTTACGCGAAACCAATGCTCGTGATTAGCGCTTGGAGCTCTCGAAAATTCAGAGATGCTTGTCTTCCCGCGAGGTGGGAATGGCGGGGCTGTTGTGGATGAGCAGTGCCATACACATCGATGAGTTCAGCAAATTCGCATGTTGGTAATCGTCGTCACATGTATCGAAGGGTTCGTTGTTTTCATGGCGATGGTGAATGCAAAGTCATCCTAAGCATTGTAGGCTCCCACCATCTCTTCGCATCGATTCAAGGCAGCGGTGGCAGGATCTGCATGTCGTCTCAGGAAGGATTGGCACACTCATAGCAATGCACCCAAGGATCCTTAATGTCTTCTACAGAATGCGGGGCAGCGGTGACCTCTCCCAGGCATGGTTTGTTTTGAACTTTAGCATTAGCGCTGCTAATTCTGAATGTCGTCAAGCACGGTAGCACTTGACGACAGAGCTGGAGTTTTTTTTTTCGAGAGCAACCGTGCGAGCCGGGGACTCGCTGTTCATCGCGAGGCACGCGCTCACAAGCGCTTGGCCTTTTCATGCTCCTCTTGGTGTGCCAGTTGTTTTACTAAAGCCACTGCGCGTGCCAGGAAAGATCGGTGCATGCCGCGATGCACACGCACATGAGCGTTCGGAATTTTCCTCGTATTTTTTAGGTGCGGAGTACCTCATGATTGCCCAATGTCCATCAGCGTTCGTGAGCATAGCATTTACAATCGCAAAAATTACATGGACACCGCCAGGATTCGAGCCGGTGTCTGGTAGACCAGACAGAGTTAGTGTCAGTCGTCTTAACCACTGGACTTTGACAGTGAGTTAGTGCCCGAGAGTTGGACTTCCTACTCCGTCACCTGTGACGGTGCGGAGTACCTTGGGACCTCCCAATGTCCCTCCTCGTTCAGCCATGCGCACACCACCATCAAGCGAAAATCAAACGAAATTCGATTGGAGCCGTGAGTTGCAGTTTAATTTATGGAATAATAATCAAGGCTCAAATTTATTGGCGGTCGGGGCGCAAATCGAACGTCGCGGGGGGTGCAACTTTGATGTCATTTCGAGCCCTCGTACCCCACCCCCTCGCCATCATCCACGGAGTGGAGATGCTGCCATTTTCTGCAATGGCGAAGTTACTCGCCGTAACAGTAGCTCCGGTGTAGCTAAAAACAGTCCTCTTTGTTTTACATCGTTTTATCGTTTTCTCTATGAGTCTGAGAAGGGAATGCCGATAATCATAACTCTTAGTAAGCATACAGTTGGCCGTTACCTTTTTGATCAACCGCATGACTAATAATGTAATCAGCACGCCATAATGACACGTTAGGAATTCGTACATGTCTAAAATGTGTTTCGGTGATGAATACAAAGCTCGTTTCCCCTTTCGGCTGCTAGAATTATCAAGCTGTCGTGGTGTGCAGATTTGGAAAATATTCACTCCTTATCACATAAGAATTTACTTGCTTTAGGTACTTCACGGCCCGTGAGCTCAAGTTAGGCCCTTCATATGGAAGTGTCAATGGCATATTTTTTTGTTTCTTTAGTGTTTGGTGGGGTTAGCCTGATGTTTTCGTTTGCGTAGCAACTTGCAGCTCAATATGCATCCTTGTTTTGCCGTTATACACTGCTTTAAGTGTACCCCAGAAGAGAAAACGTTTGAAACCACGTTTCCTGCTAGTTTCTAAAGTTGGATCATAAACAATAGCAGCATAGCATTTTTTAAAATTTTAGCGCTTTGTCACTTTTCTGCGCGTTTTTGTGGTTACTGCTTACTATGCGTACTGCGCTTACTGCTTTCGGGCTTACTGCTTACGTTTGCTTACTTGTCGAGGGAAGGCTTCGGCGAGAAATTGAAGTTTGCCTATTTCCCCGCATAACAGAAAACAACGGCTATAAACACCGTTTGCGCTTGTGTGTCCTGCCAAATGCAAACGGGTTTCTTTACGCTGCCCACATCAACAATTCCTGTTAGAGAATGGCCACTCCAAAAACCATTGGCTGTGACGATTACGTCTTTTCTAACGCGAAATTTGAGCGCAGCGAAAACTGCAGTCTCTCGAGAACGGCACATAGCTGTTCCGTCTCAGGAATTGACCGCATCATCAGCGAACACAGGAAGGCGCGCGCTGATGCGGTGTTATCTGGCAGCGCCTCGCCCCTGCCGAACATATCTCGAGCGGCTTGGGAGGGCCCCGGGCTTACCGCCCTGCTCTCACAATTCCGCCATACTTTCCTCCTCAACTTTCGTGCAGGCTGAGTAAAGATGGTTGCGGTTCGTTTCCAGAAGTCCGGGGTTCGATTAGGAACCCAATCGCCCGGGCTCCGGTTGATTTGGCAAGAGGCTGGCAGGGCGATGGCGTTGAAGCACTTGGAGACGGCGGTCGAATTGACGAACTCGAGGCGTTGGGGCTGATTAAGTGAAACGAAGTGTTTATATACAGCTATTTACAGTAGGGAAACTGAGTACATGAGTAACAAAAAGAAAAACTTCAAACTTCAGCTAGACGCTAGCTCCAAGCGCGCACAAATCACTTGAGCTTCTCAAATTCGTCTAACTTTCCTTCCCTCGGAGCGTACACAAACCGCCCGAGAAACGACGGCCGAGACTCTGTCTCGCCGCAAGATCCGTCTAGTTGCCCGATACGGCGCAGTAACCTAAACCTCCGACGCGATCTTAACCTGTAACCTAGGGGGCTCCAAAGCCCAACCTAGCTTCAACGGTCGAGACTCCTTGTCCCGCCGGGAACTGCCCAGCTCGGCGCTCAGACAAGAACAATTTCCAACGGCCAAGTTCGGCCTTATAACACCTCGAGATCACACTCTCTTGTGAACGCCCCTGTAGCGTTCGTACACGCGTAAGGGAGTGCCCAAACTCACGTAGATAGCTGTCACTCAGCACGCTACGAAATATTCAATGAGGTGCCGCCATCTTTGGGGCAACGTCACGCTCGCGGACAAGCAGGTGCGCGGCCCCGCTGGGTGAGAGCGAAAGGCGGCGAGAGTGCACTGTGCCGGCCGGGGTGCATTAACAATGGTGTCTCGCGCGGCGCACGCTTCGACGCCGGTAATCGCGCCACCTCCGCGCGTCACGTCGACGGGTCCCGGAACCCGGGGGCGCCGTCTGCGTTCTCAATGGGGAATCATCCCCGTGGCATTCGGTGGGCCAGACAATTCGTCTCCCGTGCACGCCGTAATGAATTAGCGACAGCTGCGGCGTAGAGTCCCCAGTGCTGGGCCCCCAGACAGAGTGGCGGGTTCTCACGCGCAGCCCGGGCGCCTGGCCGCTGATCTCAAAGGTGGACCTTACAACTTCCCCCTTTAGGAACGGTAATTGGACCTCTTGGTTCAGTCAATCCGAAAAGACTTTAAAAGGGCCACTCGTTTCATCTCTCCTTCAGCCATACCAGCGGAAGAAATAAACAAAAAAAAAACACGTGGAAGGAGCTTGGTATAACCCCAAATGAGCCCCCTATCACTTCTGTTGTTCAGCTGATCCGACCTCTCTCTCACGTAAGCTACAAACACAACCTATTCACTATCCGACAAAATGGGACGGAATATTCTAGCAAGCCGAAGACACAAAAAACGCTGAAAACACTAAGTGCAAGTAAGAAGAAATTGGGTCGTGTCTCCGGGGCGCCTAAACGCCACGAACAACGAGACAACTCAACCTATAACACTGATGCGCGCTATAACAGCAACCACGCACACATATTCCGGCACTCGACAACAAGAACAAAAGGAATAAGGACTGGCAAAGAACACGGGCAATTTTGCAGTCAACAAAAATGAAACGTTAAGAAAGTTTACATTGTCACTATGTGCACGCACGCAAATGTCCTCCTTGACGGCGTAGCCTGGTAACGTTACTTCATGAATGTTCGGCTGTGCTTTCGCCCACCTGCGGTGCACAGAAAGTTCGGTTGGTGCGGGGATCGGTCAATTCGGTGCACGGATCGAGCACTCAAGGTATCTCATCGCGCACAACCACGGTACACACCCACCCACACACACACACACACACACACACACACACACACACAACACACACACACACACACACACACACACACACACACACACACACACACACACACACACACACACACACACACACCACCAACGAAAAAGGACTGCTGAACGGGAACGTTCACGTCCGTCGTGGGGGTGTTAAGGCTGGGAGGCAATTCAATGGTGACCCCCCCCCCCAAGCAACATGGTGAGGGCGCGACTGTGCGTATGCGTTCGTGTTGTTTGCTTCCTTCCTGTGAGTAACCACAACTTTGTAGCGTTGCAAGTCTAATGCCTACCTTGACAATTTAGCCCCACGAGGCGTACAGGTCGTAACGTAAGACTGAGGGTTATGGTGAGACACGACATTGACTTCTGCCCCAAAAACCCAATAGCCAAACTTTTTCAATGCCCAAATGATGGCAAACGCCTCGCGCTCGATGGTTCACCAGCGGGTTTGGGTTGGAGTAAAACGATGGCTGGCAAAAGCGTTGGGCTTCTCGCGGCCCTCTTTCCGCATCTGCGCCAGACATGCCCCGGGTCCCACCTCAGACGCGTCAGTAAACAGCCAATAAGGCTGGTGCGGGTCAGGGGTGTTTAGCGCCGCGGCCAAGAAAAGAGGCTCCTTTAGCTGCTCAAACGCCCGCTCGGCCTCGCTACTCCAAGGAATCTCGTTCGGTACACCCCGCTTTGTCAGGGACGTTAGCTGCTCAGCTACGTCCGCGTAGTCTCAATGATGAGGGACTTAAGCAGCCATCGAGAAGAAAGATTGCCGTTGGTTTTCAGTACTTTCGCCTCGTCCCATGCGACCAAGTGTCCCATCTTCTCACAATTCTCTGCCAGTGCGCTCGTTTTTGCATGGCCATTGTTCGCTTCGTTCCGGTGCTAAAATAATCTGTGCAGATTGCCTGTTTCGCTAATGCACACTGATTTGCATTCGGCGCACGGTATCTAATAAACAACACCTGGAAGCTTGGAGCGTCACAGGGGGTATTTCACGCTGACAATGTCAGAACGTACCTTGCTAGTAGGCACGTGCACGATGTGCACACTGTGTTTCTTGAAAATACGTGCAAAAGCTTGATTGATGTGTAAGACGAGAATTGCAGCACGTTTTGACGCAGGCCTTGTGGACACTTCTGCCTGCTAATGTCAATGCGGATTCCTGGTAGTCGCCCTCTTCGCTTCTTTTTGAATACAATGTTTTAGGCAGCCACAAGGACTGCATCAAAACGTGCTGCAATTACCTACGTCGCACAAATTAGTGTAGCTCTCGCACGCATTTTCAAGAAACGCAGTGCATACACCGTGCATGTGCCCACTAGCAAGCTCGTTCTGACATTGGCAGCGTGAAAGACCCTCTCACACTCCAAGCTTCCGGGTGTTGTTTATTAGATTCCGTGCACCGAATGCAAATCAGTGTACATTGGCGAAACTGGCAATCTGCAGAGAAGATTAACGCAGCACTAGAACGAAGTGAACAAAGGCCATGCAAAAACAAGTGCACTGGAAGAGCACTGTGAGAGGACAGGACACGTGGTCGACTGGAACAAGGCGAAATTACTGACAACTGAGTGCAACCTATCTTCTCGATTACTTCTCGAGTCCCCCATCGTTCAGACGACGCCCAACCGTATCAACATAATGGATGGCAATCTGCACCGCATCTATGCGAACTCATTGCGTCGCGTAATGCCCAATATATAGCTACGTTTTCCACGGCACATGATCACCGTGAACAAGCACCAAAATATTAAATGGCTTTCTTGATTTGGTCAGTGACCTGCGTTTCATCATTACAATAATGCTTTTACCTGCCTACATGGCATTCTGTCAAACACTGGACTACACTACATGAGCCATTGCCGTTCTTAACCTGCACTAGAGTTTATAACCTTTCACTACTGCTATGAGATAGACCCATAAACGCACTTCAATATGGCCTTTATATTTAGCTCTTGGAAACATATTGTATGGCTGTTATGTATAATTTCACCTTTATGTTGCACCTGCTACAGAAGCAGGTAATATTCGAAAGACATGGAAAAACAATGGCGGTTTACCACGCCAAAGTTACACTTGGGATATGGGGAGCACTGTAGGGGAAAGCTTCGCCTTAATTTTGAACACCTGGGTATTTTTTGCGCGCACCGAAATCTCGACACACGTGCGTCTTCACATGTTGCCTCCATCTGAAAAGTGGCCACACCAAGCGGTATCTAACCGACATTTGACTCCACACCACACCACTCTAGCCACTGCAGTGGGTTAAATATATCAAATAAAGGGAGTTTTGGAGTACAAATGGAAATATTAATCACACGTCTGATTTTCCCAATCGATCTACCTTTTCAAATCTACCATGAAATCCCCCCCTACCGGCCTACCAAAACACCCTTGTCTCAAGAGGTAATCAGGCTGTTGTTAATGAAGTAAGTATTTACAATTCGAGACTTGCCACCGTTAAAGCGATGCACTTTGTTTAATGATAAGCGACATTAGCCATTTCCAGCACCAGGAGTTAATTGCGTTAAGATCCGATTGAAAGCCTTGACGGTAGTAGTTGAAAGAAATTGCGTGATAAATTACAACATCGTCTGCAAATACAGCTACATGGGAGGATATGCAGCATGTAAGATAGACAGGATCAAGCAAACTGCCTGGGGGGACAACAAAAGTGGCACGAGCAAAAGAAGTATATACTTATTAGGAGAAGTAAACTGCATTCGAGAAGAATGAAAAATCTTTCGCTCAAGTGAGGACATTAGGGTGAAGTTTGAGAAGTAGCCTGGTTTGCAATGCGATTGAACGCCTTAGAATAATCGAGAAAAAATAACGCAGTTTGTGAGCCTGTGTCAATGGATCAATGTAGATCGTGAACAAATCCTGAAAGTTGTGTTTCTCAAGTAACCCTTGTGAAACCCGTGTTGATATTCGAATGTGATATTGTGCTTTTATAAATAATTAGTGACTTGAGAGTGTATAAAATGTTCCCCGACCTTGCATATGGTGCTTGTTAGGGAAATTCAATGGTAAAGTACCGTCTCCTGATTTAAAGATTGGTGCTACCTCGACTATCCTCCAATCATTGAGAATAGTGCCTGTCATTAGAGACTACGAAAAAAGTGCTGTCGGAATTCTACACACTGCGGGATGTACTTTTCGGTATAGTGTGATAATTACCAGTATGATCTGTAGTAGATAAAATTGTAAGCTTACTTAAAATAGAAAGTAGTTCCACACCAGTTTGTATTTCAAGTTCAAAGCCATATCAAAAGATCCTAATTGGTTGCTTGGCTTGAGAACATACGAATATTTCCTTCAAAGTCAGTTCAGTTTCTCTTCTTGCCTTTTAGGCATCCGCCCCAGATTCTCTTCTGCTAAGCAATGACACACTCCAAACGCACAGCACTGCTTCATGCGAATGTTTCAAATGACCAGAGGCCACAGCACTGCTAACAGCTATACATCATGGCAGGTTCCACAACGTGCAATTACTAACCCGAAAGTACATAATCGGCGGGTGCTCCGACATGGCAGCAGTGCCTGGACCGATGTGTCGAGAAATGCGCTGGCTTCTGAACGGGTGGTCCAAGCGGCCAGATGATGGATGAAGGAATGACTATTCCTGGCGGTAAAGTGTACGGAGCACCAACGAAAGGCCAGGGAGTACTTGGGTACAGCAGGTGCAGTGTCGGTTGGCCAAGGGAGGCCCTGGCAAAGCCTTTGAAACTGGAGTGAAAGGCAGGAGAGCCAGCAGCACACCTGCAGGTGCATAATCTGTGAGTGTGCTGACCCATACCCATAAACGTACCCATAAACACCAGAACTCGTTCCAACCAAATACAGAATAATAAAAAATGCGTACTTACCCTAGCAAAAACGTTGTTTCCAACGTACAATTCTCCTTCACTGTCGTCTTCATCTCGCGCACACCAACACACTTTGTTCGAACGCAATGTCATCCACTTTTGACGCGCAGTATTTTATGAGGCGATGATCGTTCTTCCCGGGTCCCCATGTTCAACACACGCGTAGGTTGGAAGGGTAGACATCACCCATAAAGCTTTTATAACTATGATTTAAGCTTGAAATAGATAAAACTGAACCAAATCCGCCAGCAACCACTCGGCACAAAACGCTATAAACAAACACACAAAAAAGTGAGAGATCGTTCCCAGACTTCAATAGCAGCTCCTCTATGTTTGACTGAAATTGTGTTAGTGCTGTAATATTGGTAATTATCTTTCTGATTTCGAAGTCTGCAAGGTGTTTATAACTTGAATTTGAGGTTTTTAAACACAAAAGTGAATACACATAAAGTAACTGACATATATACTGATATTGTAAAGAAGTTTTGACGTTTGTTTTGGATTTGTTTTCACGGCGGGCTTCTCAAGAGAGAAGGTGCGAGAAAACAAGCTACTTTGGGTTTAGGAAGAGGGTGGTAAATGTCGGCGTGATGGAAAGCAAGGAACAGGCGCTTACCCTGGTCTTAAAAAAAGATGTAATAAAACCGTCGCTGGAAAAAAAAGCAATTTTCGACGAGGAAGCGAACCATGGACCTCCAAAACTGTAAGCGGACGCGTTACCACTCAGCTATCTCGGCGGGAGATCGGGGAGCGCCTAAAACAACTATAAATACTTACATATGTTGTCAACGAAACTTGTCGTTTGTGTCTAGTTTATGCTGCATTTTTGAAATTCTGGCTGTCCTAACGCTTGTTTCTCACGCACCGATCTTGCAGACGAGGCCACATTGCTAGCGCTGCAAGCGATTGAGCCAAAGCTCCCTTATTTGACTCAAGAAAAGCTATCGCAGGTCAACCCGACCTTTTCTGCGCAAGCCACGGTAGCCACGAATGAAATGGAATGTGCCGTTAGAATTCTCGCGTTGATAACGCTTGTTTGTCCGGCACCATCTTGCAGACAAGCAACGTTGCGCTCACGTTGCGTCACTCCGGGCATGTCAGGCGCATCAAACCCGTCGTGTAAAACGACTGCTAACAGTGCGAAAACCTCTGAGTTTGTAACAAGTGGGGATAATGCAAGGCAATATTAGATAGCGACCGAAGCATGCGGTGGTTGCGATGTAATAGGTACAGCAAACAGGTACTGTGGACGGCAGCGACGAGCGAAAAAGATTTTACAGGGGCCGCCCCCGGCAGCCTGCGCAAAAAAGGAAGATAGAACCACTGCATACACGCCGTCGAAGAAAGCTGTACAGCCGATTCAGTTTGTTCTTGACGAAGAGCAACCGAGGCTGCAGCAACAAACTATTATTGTGCTCTCCGTGGTATGAGCCAAAGCATATCTTGACATCGTTATGTTATCGTCCGTCAGAACACAAACGTTGACATCTAGCGTCTATGCCAGATATAGACGCTGCTGTTTAGGCCCTAAAAACACCTTGAGGGCGTCTGTCGGTTCTGTCTGATGGCGCGCTCGCGCCGCTCATTACAAACAAGGTGTCTCTTGGCGTTCACTGATCGTGTTGGCGAGCCGGTAAACGCCATCACGGGTAAACTCTCTGTAGGAAGACTATGCTGTTGGGACGATAGAGTGCCGACAGAGCTTCTTATTGGCCCCAAAAACGCCATCAAGGTTAAGCTCCCTGTTGGACGACTAGGCTATTGGGACGATAGAGTGCCGACAGAATTTCTTATTGGCCCCACAGGCGTGCTGTCAGCCCAACAGGAAAGTCTTGTTGGATTTTTTGTCCGGGTACATAGTGCTCCTATGCACTTCAGCCACAGGTCGCGTGTTCCAATTACTTCTGACGGCACCTGAACAGTTATGTGAACGTGCTCGTTTAGAGGCTTATGTTGCCAACCGGAAGCGATGGCTGCAGTCGAACTCAGACAACTCAGCGTGTTTGGCTTGATGCTCGGGAGAGCGGCCAGACAGCTGGAGCGAGCGCTGACCTCAGTCCGCACGTGACCGGCGGCGCCATTGATTGGCTGACTTCTGCCCATCACCACCCGGAAAGACGTATTGCAGCAGACCACCTAGTATGATGCGTTTTTAGGGTGAGCCTATTTGCATGCGCTTTATTTCGTCATAGAGGAAATACGTTTGAGGTCCTCATCTTCAGATTCTAAATGATTAAGTGCGAATGCACTTCTTAAGTGACCCTGAACCTGCGTCCACCGGCGATGTCCGCATAGCATACCCACGTGGGGGATTGGCCAGGAATCTCCTCGTCTTCCTTGGCAACGGGGGGAGATGGGCGCGCGCTGCCTGGCCGCTGACATGGCACATACCCACGTGGGGGATTGGCCAGGAATCGGGCGTGAGAAGGGCTAATGCACCCGCTTAAAGGAGTACTGACACGAACTTTCAAAGCTGAGATCCGCTCTAGCAATCAAGTACAACGACAACACAAATAGGTGTCTGTGAATAAATGCATCTTTCTTTCTTTGTAGTTGTGTGTGTGTGTGTGATCTCTCTTTCGCGAACATTACCGAACCGCGCAAATTCAACTCGTGCATTCGCACTTTCACATTCTTCCCCTCGGGGAAATGCGGGGAGTTTCTTCTCCTGCCAGCCATTCAACCCTAAGTCGTCCTTCCCACCCGCTAACCTTTGCGTTTAGGATTTACTTTGCCGGGCACTACATTTTGTTATATTAATTCAAACGCTTCATTAGCAATCGTAAGACGTTTTCTGTTGAAATAGCGTTGCAAAGAAACGCGTGGCCCCACTCAAAAAGTTACAAAGCTTAGAGTTATTCCTAATTCGCACTGAGATTTTACTTAGAGTAGAAATATCTTGTAAGGAACGAATTATTCAGTAGGGCTGCTGTCTTGTGTGGTTATCTTACGAAAACGCTTTGGTTGAATATTTTTAAAACAACGCCATTTTCTGCACTAGCGAGAAGTTTCTGCTGCTAGGACATGGGGCTAGAGCGCTCAAGTATTTATTCACCCTGTTTGAGGGGTCTGCGTAGAAAATGAATTCGAACGGGGAAGTCAAGCGTGAAAGTGAAATGAATGATAAAGGGCACAAAACCTTGCCGTATTCCTCGCCTTAGTTACAAGACTTAAATGCACAGCTTCTCTACTGACCAGGATGTACTGCTTGCGAAATACTTTCACTGCACTGTGTCACTTGATGAAACTGCTTTTTGATACTTCGAGCGTGAAAAGGTTTTTTCCGGGTTCTCCACTACCTTCTGTTTATATCTGCAATTTAATGGGCTCCTGTTAGGGAACGTCTACCCGCTTCAAAACAATGGTCACCCGAAGGGGTGGCTGGTACATGCAGACTTTTGTGGAAATGTGTCTTTGTCGATGCGAATCCTGATGCTTCTCTCAATTCCGCTTGCTTTTAGAAGTAGTGCTGTGGATGCTCTTCCCGAGATTTTATAGCCTATTACAACTAATAACTCCACAATTTTATGCACAATAAACAGAAAAAGAATTGTAATTGGTGAAACGCTGAGACAAGGGAATATTTGAATAAGGGATACCTGGTGCGCAGAAGAAATGTTCGAATTTTGATTCGTAGGTAAGGAAGTGGGGTCTGGGTTAAAGTGCATAATACGCACCAATGGTATAGGTTGGGCGTTTTATACCCAACATAAATGGAAGCAGATAGAGAACTTTTCAGTCGCTCACTAAGGATCGATTGGTGCCCAAGGCTGTTCACGAACCTCAACACAATTTGTAATTTCCGCAATCTCTAGTGTCATACATAACGTCTGATGAGTCTTGAAGTGCTCCCAGACTAGAAAACCGGCAACGTATTGTTAATTGACAAGAAGTCAGATACCCAAGACATTACGAATTACAGACCCATTGGCCTACTGTCAGTTTCATGCAAACTGATTAGCAAAGTAATAGTTAACTGCATAAGTGGCAGCCTAGATTCTCAACATCTAAAGAGCCGCCCGGTTTAGGAAAACACACTTGAAAATAAACCGGATCTTATTAATCATCGACCAGTAACGAAAATCCGCCGAATTTATTTAGCCCGTTTGCATGGCATTTACAGACTAAAAATAGCGTTTGCTTGAGTAAGCATTGCAGTAGTGCTGGGACCATGAGGTACCGTGGAAAATAGGCGATGTTCATAAAACTTTGAGATAATATATATAAGGACATCAGAATAAAGTAATCCTTCCCAAGAAAAGCGGTCAGAAAGGCTGTAGAAAGGGAGAGACCATCTCGCCAAAAATGTTCTCAGTGGGTCTAGAGGGAATGTTTTAAAAGTTTGACTCTAAAACGGTTTATTGGGAGCACGCTGAAAATATTTGTGAAATTTCAGGTTTGCAGGCGATATACTTATGATCAGTGAATCGGTAGTGCAGCTGCAAAAATATTTCAGGAACAACCTTCAAATATATTTTCCATGGTGTTACAAATAAACCCGAATAAACCTGAAGAAATGATGAATAAACTTGCCGGAGTCGCCCTTTTCAGCTTAGCAAACGCACCACTACACCGAGAGGAAGAAGTTAATCCCCGATGACAAGGTGTCATGGGGACAGAAGCCACAGGAAGAAAATAGGGCGCAGAATAGGTTAGGTCTGGTCTGCACGCGGCAAACACTCTGAAGTAATTAAAAGCAAGCTACATCTAACAAGCAAAAGAAGAATGTACAACCAGCGCGTCCTGTCGGGGACGACAATTGGGAGCAATCCCGGGAACGCCCCGAGGACAATAGAACAAATAATGCGAGTATCTCCTAGACACAGGAAGGAAGTTTCCTAGGTCGGGAAACAACTTTGGCCGGTGATATCATGGCTGAAATAAAGATAAAAAAAATCGGCTTGGGCCGGCGGTGTATCTAAACAAAATAATAAAAGATGCACCACGAGGACAACCGAATGGATACCGGCAGGCGGAACTAGAGCATGGGGAAGGCCAATAACTAGTGAGCGTTGAATATAGACATTTGGGGTAAATAATGAACTCAAACAGCACAAGAAGGAGTTGTTGGAGGTCAATGGGGGAAGCCTTCATCCTCCCGTGGACCTGAATAAGCTGTTGATGATGGTAATGATGCACCTGAACAGGTGGTGCTCGTTTTAAGTAAGAATACCTGAAACAAGCGTGGCAAACACAAGGTGGATGTAATGTAGCCACTTCTAGCACAAGCTTTTTTTGCGTAGAGGTTACTGCACTGCGCATGATTTCATAAATACTTTGCTTGACCCGTACAATGTGTTTCAACACGTTTCCCTATTTTTGCAGGGAATCATTGTTGACGCATGCGACTTCTGGTGCGAGGCGGCTGATGGTTATCATTGGGTTGCTCATTATTTTGTTAACGGAACAAAGTGTCCGGTAAGAGCAATTTCAATCAGTATGAAGTCAAGCAGACTCTTAGTTCGCGCGGTGTTTGTTTTTACTGGTGATTAGTGGGCACTGTTCCGGGTTATTGTGTTTGGATAATGGCTGCGCACTGAAAGAACACAAGTAAAAAAATGACTCCTACTGCCAACAATCCGACACAAGCAGGCAATCTATACGCTGGTAATTACAGTAGGTGCTGGTTTATTTGCCTACGTACACTCTACTGCTCATTAAAACAGAAACAATAGTAAAATATTTCTTCTCGATTGGTAGCATATCCAGACGCCTTTTCAAGCGCAATGCTGTGGTGCTATTGTGCCACACATATATGATATTTAGAATTTGTTACTCGTGCTGTGTATTGTTGCTTTGTGCCGTTAGTGAAGACGCCGGGGTACGCTCGTAATGCAGATATCTTTCGCTTAGTGTATTCGATTATACTTGAGTGTCATTAAAATTACTGTAACCTATAAAATCCAATGACTTGAAATGAGACCACATGCCATCGCCAATAAATTATTCAAGTTAACGCCAAGACCTCTAAACTGATTGAGTACTTCATAATTGAAGCAACGTGCGACGTTAGAGCATAGTACATAACAACTCACTCCAAAGTCCTAGAGGTTGCTCGGTAACGAAGAATTTCAATCTATTATTCTGAGCTCAGAATTTTTTTTATCGCTGTTCTTGATACTAGTCACTGTTGCGCTTTTCATGAATTGTACCTCGCAAGAATATTCAAATTTGGTGTCACGGCGCGGCACCGTACGGGACCAACTTAAGTGCCAACAACACCTTCTGTGACCAATACTTAACCGACAGCTGTCGCACTAGCGTAACTGGCGCACACAGGCTATCAGACCAGGCTGCGGAGCTGGTACAAACTAGCCGGGGATCCAGGTTGGAACGGACAATTGAGAGAAGAGTCAACTTCAGCGACGGCATGCATCGGTCATCGCTAGAGTCGGCGATTTATGCCTCTCGGCGAATGAAGTGGTGGGCACCCGCCGGTTGTTTGCTATACCTCGTTTGTCACCACCAGTCTGCATTCCCTAACCACCGGCTGCGGATACTGAAGTCATCATTAGGAGGATACAGCATATTTTGTTGTTGGGGCTTCGGGCTCCTCGCGTAGGAGTTCAAGGATGGCTCCGTAGTTAGAATATCAACGGCAGGGGCAGTCGACTTTTTATGCAAAAAGGCCTCGAGTATACGGCAATAACCACTGGCGTGCGCATTGCTTTGAGGCTGTTTAAAGTTGTTGGCGTAGAAGAATTGCTTTGTTGTCTTGAACTTTAATGGCACAAGCATAACAATTTCTCTGCTAAAAAGGACAGCACAGCCTCCAAGCATGTAATACGAGGCTAACTTTGGTGCACATTTTGATGTATATGAGAGGGCGTCATGTTTACTCGGCTCCTTTCCACAGGAATAAAGGTTTTGTCTTTAAAGGGGTCCTGAAATACCTTCCGCCGATGCATGGATGTACATGTAACCAAATAAGACAATGTATTAGCAATCTCCTCCGGCAAGAATTTTGTTAAACCGATGAGTATTAGCTGAGAAATCGTAAATCAAAAACCGCGCATTATCGTCGCGCCGCGTTTCCTCCTCTTTTCAACTGTTGACGGCGCGCGAGCACTCCCTCCCATGATGCTGCGCTAGTCAGCGGTGACGTACTTCCGCATTACGCTCCTCCGACTGCCGTCTGCTACGGGCAAGTTTTGTTGACACCATGAATTCCGCACTCCGCTCAAGGATGGATAAGCGAACGAAAAATCTGCCGCATGTGTGCGGTGGCCTGGCCTTGCCCTTTCGCGGTGTGCGTTGCTGCAGTGCAGCACGTGACTTTTAATCGGCGGCGAACTCGCAGCCGCTGGGGAGGATCTTGCGCTCGGTCCCTTTCATGCACCGCGCACTGCTTCTCCAAAAAGCGCCGTATCAGATGTGGCCCCGCTGGTGCCGGGTCTTATTTTGCGGTGGTAGTAATTCCTGCCGGCGCCATGTGAAAAAGACATTTTACACCGATACAGAACCCGTGCACAAAACGCTTCAATCATGTGACCAGTTCAGCTTGGGGCGACGCGTGGTGGAGAGCGGCAACGTTGGCAAAACATGCTCCGGCGCGGCTCTGGGCTTTCTAGCGCTGGAGCAAGCGCCTTTCTTTGACGATCTCAAACATCGGTTGCCTTGGCAACAAGGCACAAACCGCCCCAGAGGTCAGTTACGCTTGCGTGATCCCGGTTCAGCTCGGGGCCCCACGTCGCGACATGTGGGCATTGCAGACGTACCACTCGCTCT
The DNA here is from genome assembly GCF_048455015.1 of Haemaphysalis longicornis. Taxonomy (NCBI): domain Eukaryota; kingdom Metazoa; phylum Arthropoda; class Arachnida; order Ixodida; family Ixodidae; genus Haemaphysalis; species Haemaphysalis longicornis. Next base: position 111,490,608 of record NW_027526295.1, on the reverse strand, counting down.
CATTAGGAAGTGTGAGATGCGTTTGGCATTCCAGGAGGCGATGGTGTGTGTGTTGTGGACGCCTTTGTTTCGCGATGAAATGCGACGTTGTGCTTCTGCGGGTGGATAGTGCTTCCCATGGTCTGGATTATCTTTCTCGAGCGACGTACGACTCAACCTCGCATGGGGTATGTGCAGTGTGCGTGGCTAAAAGCCATCTCGGCTTGCGCGCCAGATATAAGTGACTTGCTGTTCGTCCCCGCAAACCGCGTGCGAGGTGAGTGCCGAATTTACGACGGGCAGGAGGAGGCAACCCATCGTCTGTCAATCGCGGTTCAGACTTGCAACACATGTTGTGACGTTGTGTTCGTTCGAAACGCATCTCTGGATTGTTTTGAAGTGGAAAAAAATGCATCCGTCAAACCCGGGCATTCGGCTCAGGGCGTTCTCTGCGATTGCACGAAAGAAGTGCCACGGGGCTTCAACGCTTTCTTTATGGAACGTACTCCGGTAAGAGAATATCCATGTCGTGTTATGACCGTGTTGCATTCAATACGAACGGTTAAGCGTTTGTTTACACTTGTTTCGTTTGTCGTAAAATGTCCAAGCACTCCGGCACTACGCTAGCAGATCAGCCGGCGAGTCGACGCTGAGCAGACGACTCATCTCTTTGCCGGAAGTGCATGAAAAAGCCGCCCAATAGCAGGATATCTAGCTCATGACGAACATCGGGGAATCGATGATGTAGACATGTGAAGATGGCGGCGTCCAAAAACACGAAAGAAAGGGTGAGAAAAAAGCGACAAACTTTGCAACAAAAGTGTGAGCTTTCCGCTGCGCGTAAAAGAGTAATACTTGGCCCAGATGACCTTGACGACCCGATCTAACGATTGCGCTACTTCATTTAGTGTGCTCAAAATGCCTTTCAGGGCCTCTTTAATGAATACAACAACCATTTGGGATTTCGCAGTTTGAGCCAGACTACGTTTTGTGAAAATATGACCGATCCCAACCACGAGAAAAAAAACCCGCAGATGTGGTATGGGCAGGGGAGCAGTCCGAAAGCTCTCCCACATATTGAACAGTGCGCCAGCGCAATCACTATAAAGAAAAGTATGCAACCAATGTGTCCTGCCTGTGACGACATATTTAGCGAAAACGGGGCATCTTACCGTAACGACCGTAAAGCAAAATAAGTAGCCCTAGCAGGCAATGGGATGAACAATGATAGGCGCAACGCTAAGAAACTGAAGACTAACTTCCGTGATGAGGAAGTAAAGTTGATTCGTGATATCATAGTTGGAACCTAGAACGAACAAGTGCTTCTGCTAGCCATGTAGTGAGACGAATGGACAATGGGTGGACCACCAGGGTAACAAAGTGCGTACCAAAAGACGCGTGAAAAAGGGCCAATAATTTGATAGAGAGGTCAAATAGGAAAATCTGTAGGCAAAACTGTCTCGAGGAGTGCAGGAAGGAAGCGCGTACTTGTCAGTGGGAGAGGCCTTCTACTCATTATGAACCTAAGCAAACTGTTTATAATAGGGTGCTAATTAAAAGGGCAGAGAAGTTGGATTCAACGCATGTTTGCACAATTCAGAAGAATATGCCTGAATGATATCGAAAGCATTGTCGTGCACCTCGCTTCAAACGGACCAGGAATTGATCACGTAGGTTGCTTTTTGGCTAGAAATTCTTGGCGTAAAGTAGGGAATGTTTGCAGTACTATTCTTGTAGGACATTGCTTTCTATAGAAAACATCACTTATATTCAATTTGAGATTTCCCCTTTGAACGTAGTTTATACGCAAGTTTCCCAACGTTCCTTTACATCAGAAACGTTGCTGCACGGCCGACTGAAGTTCTGTAACGTTTCATTGCCAATTATGGCAAAAGCAGAGTTACTAAATATATACGAGTTCCGAAACTCACCATACGCCCCATGTAGCAAACTCAGGTCTTGAGGTACACCTCTACGCTTGGGGCAAGCAATGGGCAAGAAGATTACCCTGTCGTTTGTCGGCAGAAAGCTGAAGTAGCACTGGAATGCTTGCGGCTCCTGCTGTAAGTCAAATAGAAAAACCGTAACATATAGGTACATTTTACATAATTATGTCTTCTTATGTAAAAGCAAACTTTATTGTACAAAACATTATTATTGTGTAGTACTTTACCGAAGTTAGTTTTTGTCCCCTAGGGGCGCGTCAGTACACTTGCTGCTCAGGTTCAACGGTGCAGGGGAGCATGCGCGGCCAGAATTCTGAAGCGGAGTTCCTCAACTTTATATATTCAAGAACTCTAGCCGAAAGGACTTTTGTGAAATTTTGGCAGGTGTTTCTGCAGTTAAATTTGCCGCCGTACTCTATTAAGCCTGCAAAACGATATATTCTTCGCCACAAACTCACCCAAAGTACCTTTGTCTTCTTTTGCCCACGAACTCCTCCCTGACGCATAGACAATGGAAAATGGCGCGTTTTACATTTTCCACCTTCGTATTATGCAACTATCCTCAAGACAGAGCTTCACCACTCCACGTTGTCCCCAAGTAGTCGGGATGCGAGAATCAGGGCTCCAGTTGTCGCACAGAATACTAAGCGGTTTAGGTTTATGGTTCCCGTTGAGTACATGACGCTGTCACAGCAGTGACTATCATCGACCGGCCGCGGTTCAACCTGGGAGATGCGCCGAAAATTTTAAACGGGGGCTGGCTCTAATCTCAATCATCATATTCTGTAGTGATTGGCACCATCAATGAACGAGTGGGAGAAGTCAATTTAGCGGGTGCCCTCATTTGCGTGGAGCTCACGTCTTGAAATCCCGTTGCGCCATCTGTCAAAGTGTCTGCTTGAGGCAGTTTTCAATTAGAATAGTCTTAACTAAATGATCACTGAACTGTTTACGTTACTGATGACCTAGTCGGACCGCTCAGCTCAACACAAGCAGAGGCCGTGAAAGAAGAATCGCTTTCCTCTATGGCCATTGTCGAACCTGTGAGTCTCGCGTTTGGACGTATATCTGTTTATGTTACAGCCATGAGAAATAATGTGCAGAGCGCAGGGAAGCAATGTTTGCACTGTGCGGTTGTCATGTACTGTGCTATTGCAAGTTCTCGTTGCATAACAGGGGAAGGGCGGCTAATTCAAAATGGGCAGAGGAGAGTGCCGACCGATGCAACGTTAATCGCTGCAGTGTTGTCGCGTATGCAACCGTTGCTAGGTCACGCTCTTTGCTGAAGGAAGAGCGGGTAATTTCAAATTCGCTGGCCATAACTGCAGACACGTGTTACGAATAACAGCTTTTCCGTAGACAGGGCCGCCATCGTCCCTAGGACAGGCATGCCAGGATATGAGCGGATACTTTAGAAATAGCCGGCAATTGGAGTAATATAACTGCACAGGTGTTTTGCTGGTTATCCTATCATAGATAGCAAGCCGTCCTACCTTGAAAAACAGTGTGAAATATGTGTCTCAAATAAAACCTATTGTATTTAGACCAGCAGCACAAAGTAATAATTTATTTTATATTAACCGAGTTACACCGAAACCTTCATTGCTTGCACACTTCGGAAACTTCTCTTTCCTAAAAGGACCCCAGTCTTTTCTGTTACAAGACATTTCACGTAGGAAACATTTAAGCTATTCTTCGCTTGGTAAAAACGAGACATGCGGCTACTTTCATAACACACTACGCGCGCCCGTACATATGTGTAGCAACGCATAACAGTCCCATTTCAGCGCATTGTCACTCTGCGTTTACATTGTGCGGCAGGGGCCGCGTGCGATATTTTACACGAAATGGCAACAGTGCGTGACACTTGATCCCAGCTTGGCCGTGCGGTGTAGTCTAACGTCCACAGATTATTGCATCGCTGCTGGGACGTTCCCTTGGTCCCAATTCCGAAGAAAGGTATTTAAAAGCCATACTTTTGAGCGAAAGAACTACTTGCAGCCTGAAGCGCCGTAGTGGAGGGCTCCGGATTAATTTTGACCAGATGGAGACGTTTACGTGCGCCGAAATCTCGCACAGGTGCGTTTTTGCTAATCACAAAGGCAGTTATTTGGCATCAAATACAAAGACACCAAAAACGTCTGGATATTTTTATTCTTTTGTGTTTCTAAGATTATGTACAACTAACTTAAACCTTCATCATCTACATAAAATACTATCTACAGTTGTTACAGTTGATAAAAATTTACAATATGTACACGTTGTAAATAGTAAATATACACATAAATAGACACATTGCAAATAGACACACATAAATAGACACACGTTGTAAATAGACACATCAGGCGGGACGGCTGTAGCCAAAAAGAAGTTTTGGTATAGCGTCACCTAGACATTTTTATTTCTGAATACATTTAAACCTATTTTGCGGTAAGTGGCCAGGTTAATTTAGATGTGGTACGACAGGTCGGGGTAAAGGTGAAGAAAAGATCATTTGTGAGTGCACTAGATGTTACATCTTTTACAGACCCTCACTCTGGATGTGCCAGTGACGTGATCTTGATCACTAACCTTAATTTTTAGCGAACGATTCTTTGCACACGGCGGAATGTGTACGGATATAGGCTGTTCGGCATCTCAAGAAGTCATCTGCATTGGGCAAGTTATCTCCTAGACTTCTTCGGGGATAAATTTGTCTACTCTGCGGTGTTTTATTGAATTGATAAATGAAGTCCAGGCTTCGCTATAACATGTCGGCAACACTTTTACCACCACTGGTCTGTGTTGTGAATGTTGGGCGGGACCGCGTGCAGAGCAATGAGCCGGACTAGTGTCTACACAAACACACGTGTTATATTGAACAGGCAACCCATACGGGCAGGTATCGAAAGGGGGAAGACAATATTTACAAAAGTCGCAGAGGACTGGCGAGGAACTGTTCCACTACAGTCCGCTGGGGCTGGCATGATGGATGGAGAGGAGACGGGCCCGTGACATCGGTGAGTCGACGCGAGGTGGCAGTCTGTCCACAGAGCTGACGAGATGTGTGCGCCGGGATGCTTCAACCCGGCGTTATGTTCAACTTTCAACCCTGCGAAGAACGTGGCGGTGCCGATGATTAGCGGAGGAAGGAGTTTGATCGTTCTCGAAACGAGGCCTCGCTTCCCGCGCTCCGCATCACCGACACACCGCTCACTCATGCGCCGGACCACGGCGTCTCCCCGGGGCGTCCAGGGCTGTCGTCGGGCCTACACCACGACGGACGGAAACTTCGAAGGAAACGCCAGCGACGGACCTCGGGCCTACACCGCCAGGGCACCGTCCTACTGACGTCTTTCCCGGCCGCTTCCCAGCTCCTTCTTCTTTTTTGCGGACTTTTTCCCTTCCGAAAGCACTCTGCCACTTGCTCATCGGATTGGCCACGTCCCTAAACCAGACCCTTCACTAAGTCTGCACGTTTAGAAGGCAGCACGACGAGCACATGTGCCTTCGCTTCTTACCAGACTCGATGGTAGCCTAAAAGGTAAATGCGTCGAAAAATTGGAATTGTTCAGTATCGTATCCACTGTGAAATTTGAGAGTTTATCCCGCATTTATTTAGCAGTTTTGGCCGGCTCGTTATCTTTACAGTAACTGGCGTGCCTGGCGTGAGTGCTCTCTCGGTTCAAGCCCTGCATGCAGCACAAGTGGCGTTTCCGCAGCCAGCTCGTGTCTGAAAGGAGGACCGGGAAGCCACTAATCAGGATAAAATGATCATAGATGAGAAGGAGGTGAACGTGACGCAGTTATGCTCTTTGGAGTTTTGAGGGTATAGTCAAAGTGGTGGTGCAGTTTTCAACCGAATACGGTTACAGAAACGTCGTTTTGTTTTTGAAACTTTTCCGCCTTAGAGCAGTCCTTTGGTGCGCCGAACAATGATACATACGTACAAAGTCTCCTCAAGATTTGATACATGCGAGAAGGGCAAAGGAAAAGATCCAACGCTGCATTCTCCAAGTGCAAACACAACGTTGAAGGTAATTTTGTGGATTTCTCCACCCTCTAAAGCTTTTGTCCGGAATATGAGGACTCTGCGACGGAGTATTACCCACGTGCAACCGCGCTACCTATTCAAGGCTCTAGCGCTACACCAGAAGTGCGCCAATCTCGATGTAGCAGAGGATGTCTGCGATTGGATCGTCAGCGGAACAGGCCTTTCTGCCTCATGCTATGCCACTGACATTCCCTCCTCGGGGCTTCCTCGGATGGACGTCCCGTTTTTTGCTGGAAGAACGGGAGGCGGCTTTGGCTTGATGCAAGTGATCGTCACCAAAAAGACCCAATACAACCATCTATAGGGCTGTGTCACCTTAGAAACGCCGTCCGGCACTCTCTTTTGAAATATTTCAATGAAGTCTGGCGTGATAGCATATATCCTAAAAAAATGTAGGTCTAGCCACTTTGTTCCGGTCCTGAAAGGCTGAAAATCTTTGCAAGAGCCTTCGGAAAGGCAAACCTTATAACTTGTTAATTTTGTTGAAAATATTATAGAAGGAGTTATCCCTGCACGTCGGGAGTGATTCCTACACTGCATTCTCTTATCCAGCTTAATTGGCCTGGCCGTCGTCTTCAATCCTCACAAGGTATTTTCCTTGCCCGACATTACAGATATACCCCCTCCTTGGTATTCCCTTCCTCGCATAGCACTTCCTACCATTCCAATCGACGTATTCGCAACCTTACATCCAGGACGTGTTCAAGCTCGAATATGCACTATTCGCTATTGCTATGGTGATCTAGCAACAGTGACGTATACAGATGTGTACTTCTCCTCCTAATACGCATGCGGGGTTACTGTAGTTTTTCCTTATATCTACCCGCCCTTGTAGAAAACATTCTCGGGCGTTCCTTCCACCCTGTCTCTCGATGCTCTAGCAATCACTAAAGCAATCTTAACCTTATTCACTCCTGGTAACCACGCTATCCTCAGCGACGATAAGGAGGCTCTCCACTTCATCCAGGACGAGTTTCTTCCCATCAATCTCATGCGTACACTCCACACTCATCTGACCAAACACACTGGTACTAGCTACGTGCAGGACTGGGTTCCTGGTCACGTAGGCGCCCAGGTAACGAGCTTCGCATCAGTTTTCCCATGCTCCGTCACAACCGGGAGACTCGAAGACGCCCTGGTCAATCCCTTTCCACCCACCACCGCAGGCCCGACAAGCCAGTCAACATCGACGCCAGACTGCGCAAGAGTTTGTCAGGGATAGGAAGAATCTTCCGTCTCCCTCTCACCTGTTACCCCGAGCAGGTGCTGCTTGTCCTATCCAACAAGTGCAAACGGACAGCCTTCCAACCCCACAGATACTACACCGATTAGAAGATCCTTGTAGCCCTACTCGGTGCTCTAAATGCTCCGGCTTCCCCAATACGCTGCATGTTCTTGGGGACTGTTCTGCTTGACAACCATCACTCGCAACGCATCTTATTTATCCTCCACCCTCTTCTCTCCCACACTGGCTCGCGATGCCGGAGGGAGCAGACCGAATGACCTGGTGCTGAGCTTTGGTGGCTCACCTTCGTCAGGTGCTGCAGTCTGTATAGATATTTTTTTCTTTTTTGAACGCTTGACTTTGAAGGTATTTATATTTTTTGTCTGTCAATAAAGTTTACCAACTACAACAACAACAATGACAGGTTTCATTTATCTACTTTTTTGATAGAATTACTGCACCGGTATTTACGCCAAAGGCTCTGCAACATCTTTTTTTGGCGGTGCCGCGCTTCTACAGTGATTTTTAATGTCCACAGAATTCAAGATAGCCCATCCCACCACGTGCATGGCTACAGAACGTACCGCCATTAATTACGCCCGTCACACCATTGACAAAGTGTCATGCCAAAAATCCGCGGTCATCGACACAAAGACTGTGCTCTAATCCCTCCAGTCAGACATGTGCTCGCGACCTTATCAAGAACTGCTGGCCGAGGTAAAACTATTGTAGGACCGTAGTGCCCGAGCGGATCATTACAATTCCTTCGAATCGCTTCCAAATCACACAAGTATCGTCTGCAATAAAAGTGCGGGCGCTGTCGCCTACTTGGCACAGAAAAAATGCAGAGCATATCCCTGCCATCGTCCGTGACGGATCCCGCCAGGACTCTTCGCAAACTTGCCCCGGCGACCACGATAGCCAAATTCACTACCCAAGACTTTACGAGCCTTTGTATTAGTGCACTGGACCAGCACCTTCTGCCTCCACTTCCAATAGGCCTCCCACCTGCGGATGCAACCGTTATTTGCCGTCTGTGGTAGGAAGTCGCCTTTACAAATGCTTACTCCTATTTGTTGGGAATGCAGACAGTGAGGCCAATGAAGTCTGCTGCACACCGGGCACCATAGGTTATGTTTTTTGCTGCTGTCTACATTTTAAATCGGGAAGAAGGCAACTCTCCCCAGCTTTCCAAGGAGCAGAGGGACACCACTCTCTGGTCGTGTGGGAATGTTGGCGCCACGACTGAGGAGGCTAGCGATATGCTGAAACTGGAGTCGGCTTTCGAGCGGTCCGAGTAAACTGCTCGGTGATCAGCTCCGCCAGGACCCCCTCGGTAACGTCCACGAACACACTGACAGCGATAAGGGGACGGCGGCTGGTGGTTGCACACACGGGGAGGGATCGAAAAATACGCCAAGCTCTGCTCGGGCCCCTGCGGTAGTACATGAACGAGCACAGCAACTCCCAGACCTGCTTGAGTGTCTGCCGTTCCCGCCGCCGGCATTGGGCCCCTGATCGCATGTATACCGCCCAGTGCTGTGGTCGCGTGCTTCACAGCGCCTTATTCTTTCACCCGCTTGTTGAAGCGTGCTCGCTCATAAAAAACATTGCGGCGAGGAATGAAATATTTTGCGAAGTGGTCCATCATGAAGCTAAATTTCTTTGCTTCGTATGGGGCAAGCACAAATGCGCTGAAGATATCTCCAGTCTTGCCCACCATAATGTCAAGCACGGCATCTACTTGGTCTTCTTCCGCCTTCGCGATTAGGCCTAACATCGTGTAGAAACCTCTCCACAACCTATAACCCGCGCTGCGCCCGGCCATAGCATTCGAATGACCCGCGGGACATGAGAAAGCGTTTTAAACTTACAAATGGGCGCTTGCTGACACCGACCTTTTCATCTATTCAGAACGGAGACGATCATTCGCAGAGGTGCAGCACGCTACAACTAATTCGGTGCGACCTGCCCTCTAAAAGCATATAGATAGAAGCAACTTTGAGGCTTTTCTAGAAATTGTTTATCTCAATGTACACCCGGAACACGGTGTTAGCTGTCGGCCGCGTTCCCGTCTTTGTGTCATTGGCAACTTCTCCTTAAGGGTAGAGTAGAGACTACGTTGAAGGTGGAAGTTGCGGATAAACAAGATGAGCCCTTTTGCGCCTCGTCGCTTGAGAAGGCGCGACCACATGCCCCAGAATGTTAGTTGTACGTGATTTTCACCCTACTATTCACATATCACGTCCTCTATTTATGCCAGTGAAAGTTAATACAGCTTGTAGTGACGGTCGACATGGATGACTGGTTCAGTCCGGGCTCTGCACCATTTAAACACGAAAATTTCCAGTGGATGAGGTCTTCCGTCGAGGACAATCTTGCGTCCGAAATAGCGCTCTGCGGCAGTGCACATCCTAATCATCAGCCCCGGCCTCCCCGCCAAGCCTTCTGGCCTACACCGTCATGTGTGGACAGGGTCATCCGCTGGCCTGTAGCCACCCTGCTGCCCTCGTTCTCCGCACCCACAGGAGAATCGCCTACCGCCTCAAACGTGCGTAACACATTTGGTAAGCTAATCGTCTATCATAGCTGCTGGCAGTCGGCAGTTTGAGTCGATCTTATTCGCACACCTCATCCAACTTTGCGGTGCAACTCGTCTGTGTGCTCTTGCGTACCAGCTCCGTAACAGATCGTTCGCTTTTGCACGCAATTTAAGGCGGCACCAATAGCTGACCAGTGCTCTGAAAAGTGAGCCCATAAGTTGTCCCTTACTCGCGCGGGCATAAGTTTTGCCCTAAAAATCAACGTTCTTTTCTCTAAAACACATCAACTTTTCTGGTACCAACTTCGCCAACATGCCTAGTTTTGGATGCGCCGGCTACAACCCTTCAGTCGTGGTATGCGTGAATTCCCTACGTTTGATTCTTTTCGGCCTTGACCACCAGCCCAAGCTCATTAAAACCGAACAGCCGCTTAAGGCCTCCCTGTCCTCCTTCAGTCAAGATTCTTGCTTGTATGTACTCTTTGGCTCCTCGCTGCAGCCTACCAGCGCTTCTGTTTTTATATTGTCGAGCGGTACTCGTCTACGTGCATCATCGAGAAAAATGGCCCTCCTTACATCGCAACGAACAAGCGGCTCAGGTCTGCATAGCACATACCTGCCAAATGATATTCTGCGACGATGTCCACTGTGGCACGCAGAAACGTAACCGAAACGCATGCACCGCGCGTACACATCCGTGTGTGTCGAATAGCTACTCAAAGAGGGCCTGAAGGGGAAGCCAAAGTGAAAATCTCAGAAATATGAGATAGCGGCCTAATTAGGTGCGGTCACTTTTGGGAAGGCTCGCGCACCCCTGGCATCAGCAGAGTTGCCCCACAGTTCGCCAGGAGAATAAAGCAGTTTGTTTACCGGCATCTGGTAATCGACCTGGGCATCTCAGTGGCTGCACGTAATTCCTCGCTGGAGGATGCGCGGTGCCGAATTTTAGTACACAAGCCTTAGCCGTATCAAGAAAAGCAAAAAGCAAAGTCTCAGTAGGCCATGGACACTGTGCTAGCTGGCCTGAAGTGGCACACCTGCCTCGTAAACTTTGACAACGTTATGGTGTTCGCCAGGAATTTCGACAAATTTGAGAGGCTGGAGTCTGTAATCGAGGCCATTCGTACGTCGGAGTTGACGCTGAAGCCTGAAAAGGGCCGTTTCGCGTAAGACAAACTCAAGTTTCTCGACAGCATAGTAAACGCCGCAGACGTCCTGCCTGACCCGGCAAAAAGTTCAGCCATTGCGAACTTCCCAAGCCCTAATGACAAGAAGGGCGTGCGAAGATTTTGTAGACTGTGCGCATACTACGGACGCTTCGTCGCAAACTTCGCACGCACTGAGAGCCACTCTCACGCTTGACGAAAGATAGCACCCCTTTGAGCTGGAAAAACGACGAAGGAAAAGAATTCTGGGAACTGTGAAATCACCTGCAAAACCCAGCCGTGCTCGCTCATTTCGATGAAGACGCCAAAACAGAAATTCACACGGACACCAGTGGTATGGGCTTGGGTTCACTCCTCATCCAAAAGCAAAGCGGTAGTGAAAAAGTAATCGGCTTTGCCAACTATGGTCCCTCGAAGGAGGAGGAAAACTACTCCGCCTCTCAGAAATAGTCCCTCGCTATTATGTGGGCGACTTCGGAAATTCGCCCATACGCGTGTAGTAGAACATTCAAGGTTTTGACAGACCACAATGCGCTGTGTTGGCTCGCCAAGTTGAATGACCCCGTTAGCGATCTTGAGCGGTGGAGCTTACACCTGCAACAGTTCGGCGTTGCTATCATCAATAAATCCAGAAGGAAACACTTGAATGCTGAATGCCTGTCCTGCGTCCCGGTCGACCCATCACCACAAGGCTCTGATGAAGACAGCGAGTTCTTCGCAGTCGTGACGAAGAGCAACCTAGCCACGCAGCAGCCTGCCGACCCCGACGTACGTGTCATGACCAACTACCTTAAAAGACATAACGTAGCCGTGCCTACAACCTTCAAACGCAACTTATCAGCATTCAGTCTCAAAACCTCCCTCATCGTGAAGAAGAATTTCAGCCCCGGAACGAGAACAAATTATCTTCTTGTCATCCCGGCAGGTCCTTGTGACGAAATATTGGAAGCGTGCCACGACGACCCGTCTTCCGAACATCTTGGCACAGCCTGCACAATTGGGAAAATCAAGGCGAAGTACTACTGGCCCCGCCTTACTTCCGACGTCACCCACTGCGGCTGCGGTTGCCGTGACTGCCAGCTACTTAAAAAGCCGCTGATCATACCCACCAGACTTCTGCAGACGATCGTTGTTCCATGGAGGCCTTTCAAACAGACTGAAATGGTCTCCTGGGCGGGTTCCCTCCGTCACGATCCGACAACAAATAGATTGACGCAGGGACAGGCTACATTGCGCTCTACGGCGACACCACCGCTCTTCCGAGGGGACGGAACAAGAAGTCGCGAAGTTCTTCTTAAGCCGAGTTGTGCTGCGACATAGAGCCCCTGAAATCCTAATCACAAACCGCGGAACAGCCTTTAGTGCGGATCTTGTGCAAGGAATCATACGCTACGGCAACACAGACCACCGGAGAATGACAGTGTACCACCCCCCTACGAACAGACTGACGGAACGTCTCAACAAGACGATCGCGGATAGGTTATCTATGTACGTCGACGTTGACCATAAGAATTTTGACAGAGTACTTCCGTATTTCACGTTTGCGTACAACACGGCTATCCAGGAAAGTTGATTGATTGTGGGGGTTTAACGCGCCGACGCAACGCAGGCGATGAGGCGCGCCGTAGTGTAGGGCTCCGGATTAATTTTGACCACCTGGGGATCTTTAACGTGTGCCGAAATCTCGTACACACGGGCGTTTTTGCTTTTCGCCTCCATCAGAAAAGCGGCCGCCGCGGCCGGGAATCGAACCCGCGACCTCGTGCTCAGCAGCGCAACGCCTTAGCCACTGAGCCACCGCGGCGGGTCTATCCAGGAAAGTACGCAGATGACACCATTCAAGCGTGGCTATAGAAGATGGTCCACTACGATGCTCGATGCAATGCTTCCGCACGTAGAAGGCGATGAAATCATTGCTGGCCTTCAAAGATACCTTCATCGTGCGGAGGAGGACCGCGAGATCGCTCAGGTTTGTTCAACAGACCAGCAGATGGTGGATGCCGGACGCTACAACCTCGACGCCGAGTTGCCGAATACTGCCCATGGGATCGTGTGTGGGTTTGGACTTCCATCCGATGACGCGGACTCAGTGAGAAGCTTCTGTGACTGTTGTTTAGACCCTACCGGATTCTACAACGTGTTGGGCAACTTACCACGATGTGATCCCCGATGGTTATTCCAGAATATCACGACGACGCACGCGGCCCTAAGTCGTCCACGTGGTTCGCCTTAAACCTTACTACGCACGATGACTGAATTTTTTTGTTTGTTTGACAGGACTGTCTTTTATTTTAGCATCGGGTTGATGCTCTCTTAGAGGGTGGTAATGCCGCAGTTCTTGCCTTGGGTTTGTTTGTTTATGTTCTATTTCACTGCCCTACTGCGCCTGTCAAAGTTATCTGTCTGCCAAGTGAAGAGCTTGTTACATTCGTCATTTTTATGCCCCACATTTTATCTTTGATAAAGAGAGCGTTTCGAACTAACATCAACGGTTTAGAATAATCATTGATCTACAGTGTCCTGGACGCAATTTGACGGTTCAAGGAACACTCGCGCCCAAAGATAAACCACCTCGACCACCTCCCTTTCCCTTTTGTTTGTTGCTGTCCTCAAAAAGCTCGTCTTATCCAGGACTGGCTCACACCCACAGCGCTTGCGGTGGTCATGTTGCAGTGGTCATAGGCAAGACGTATTGGCGCCTGTATACGCAGTACCTTGTTTTCTTCATCAACGTCTATTTTGCGCCACTTTTTTTCTTCTTGCTAACGTGACAAGATGCCTTAGTGACATTTTTGTTTCTGTGAGCAAACAGGACTGCGTTGGTTTTAGATACATCTATGCCTGAAGAATTTGCTAAGCTCTATGAATTAAGGGATTTTAGTCCACAATTTGCCTTTGTTTTAAGTCCTGGTATTGGTTTCTCAGAAAAATATAGACTGATATCAGCGATAAAATATCGACAACTATAATCAGTATATGCAACGTTCTTTACATAATTATTAATCAGTGGTCCACGGATGCTTTCCTGTTGTAGACCACGACATATTCAGAAAAGCTGCGATTTGAAGTTATCTTTTATTACTAGCTGCTTACTGTAACTCTGATATCAGTGTAAGAGCCCCAAAACGATCCACGAAAACCAAAGTGTTTAATATTGGCGACGGTTTTATAATTTGTTCTGTCGAAAGCTTTCGCATAATCAACAAAGATTCAAAGAATGTAAGATTCCTGCTTGAAGAAGACCAAAATGATTTCATTTTGAAGCAATATTGCACTTTCAGTGGAACAATTTTTTGTGAACGAAAACTGGCAACGTGTCATCACCGTATGTATGGTGATGAAAGCTGTAATTCGTTTGCGTATCAATTTTCAATAGGTTTCGAAAATTGCGGAAATATAGATACAGGCCTATAGATTGACATAGGGTTGAGGTCTCCGCCATTAAAAGTTACGAATACTTTTGCTAACTGGAGCATTTCGCTGAATTCTCCTAGTGCGAACATTTCATTTACTATGGAATAAAGAACATTAACCTAATTATGAAGATCATTTTCAACTGGTTTAATTAGGAAGGGCAATATGTCGCAACTATGGCAATTTTCTAAACAAAGCATTGCTTCTCGAATTTCTGCGGCTGTGGATGGGTATAAAAATGAACTTTCTTAAAGCTCGCTGCCAAATGAATTTCCCAAGTATCCTACAGAGAACGTTGCTCCTATACCCTGTGATAATAGCAAAAGTTTGCTTCAGCGCGTGCATGCCAGCGAACACGAGAAGCCTAGCCGACTCAACTCGCATTGCTGGCCTGGAACCGCCTTGAAAGCGAGTGGGAATATTATTTTATATTTTTGCAAACAAAATGGTTATTGCTTTAAGATTTGCGTCCCAACTTTTACAAACAGTGGTGGACATGTACACCTGCGAGTAGGCCACACAAGTTCATTAAATTAACAAATTAGGCGCAATTAAAGGGCTGAACCAAGAGCCAAATCGCACGTCCACTTCCTACAGAGAAATATATTATATATAATTAAGATAACACAACCGCATACACAATGCGCGCCTCGAATATTTACATATAATGGTCAGTGACTGTGTTCGTTGTCTTCTAGTGCAGAGGTGGGCAAGCCACAACCCGCGGAGCTGTATTTTGCGTCATCCCGCACGTCGTCAAACAAAACTCCTATCCCTCCCCCACTCACTGACAACCAGTTTTGACCTCAAATGGTGTAAGACGGCGACACAAGAATAGAGAATTGATCATTTACAGTTGCATTGTCCCCCGTCTCCACCAGAATATTTTTAATATTGGGAAATATCATTGTCAAATCGCTTAAATTGTTTCTCTTTACCTTCAAAGCACCCCTAACGCTCCAACTCCATTTATCGTCGAGCGCTCCATCGTGTCAGACTTCATGCAACTCGGTCCAAGAAAAGTTCCCGACCCCTGTTCTAGTCTACTATGTGCGAACTGGGAATATATAATGCGAAAGCGTAAATAAATAAAGCGAGAGCAAACAAGGAAACAGAACGGCCACTCAGGTCTCCCGACCGCTATGTTTAGGGCCCACTACTTGTAGAAGCACAGAAAGGATTTCACGGTTGTTACACTGGCAGCATTTTGTGGCTAAGCCACGCTAATAAAAAGGCAAACTGGGGCCGCACCATGTATTCGTTACGGTGACACAAATCACCATTGTTTAATTAAAGTGCGTGCATAAGTTCGCACATGGACAATAGCGCGGCGTACCGCCGCAGACGAGCCTGCGGTCTGTCTGGCTCCCTTAATTTATCCACGATCATCGCCGATTGCGTTGCTCTTTTTTATGGCCTATTGTTGAAACTTCCTTGTCACCAAGTGCATTAGTTCAAATAAAACTTAGGTGTTTACTTTGAAAATGTAAGTCTTCAATAACGTAAGACACGAAACGACACTGGAGGGGCTCACTGAGGTTGTTAAGGGAACCGAGTACACAACTACTTAAGAAACCTCCCCAGAAAAGGGGCCGCTTCTCATCCTGTCAGCCACCTCTGCACTTAGTGTTAGGGTTACGCACTAGGCATCTGTGCTCGCCCCTTCTCTTTTCAACGCCTCACTGCTACACCTGCCCGAAAGACTAAGGGAGATAAGAGACCTACACCACAGTCTGTACGCAGTCGAAATGAGCAACTGCGTCGGCGGAAGCCGACATGGAAATATTCAAAGGATCATTGAAGAGGCAGTGAATGTGGTGCAGTAGAATGCTCAAAGTGGCAGTAGACATGGTGCAATAGTATGATCCGTGGAAATCTGAGTAAATCTGGGTTTCCTGTTTACCAGATCTAGAAAGTAGGGGACTAAGAGGAGACCTGTAGAATCCCGACATCTCTGTGTATGCCATTTACCAGAAGATGCCAATCGTCAACAACATTAGTATGCTCGGCCTACGACTACAATCTGGCTTTCAGAACAAAGGTACAATTTTTATTTGGAAAAGAGCAGCGAGAACACCATGATACACATTTTATCAGTGGCCAACAAGAGCACGGGTATGAAGCAAGATACCCTGACAAAATTAGTACAAATTTCTAATTAGTGCAATCAAATTCCGCTTTCCTTTTCTGAAACTTCAAAATGACGGAAAAAACCATAATAGCCTAATGTATAAAACGCTTCCCAAACACGCAATGGGATTGGCACATACCAGAGCCAAAACGCATCTTGTGTACTAATGGAGGGAATAAAATAATCTAAGCACACCCAAAAAGCCTTCTGAAATGCATGACTAAAATAAAAGCGGTGGAATCATTCTACCATCAGCCATATTTAAAGCGAATGTTCCCTCTAACACCAAATAGACCTTTCACATGAATAGCGCGAATACATTCACATCTTGCAAATACCGAAAAATACTCACTCACAGTAATCGGGAAGAAAAGCGAAGCTAAAGCACAAGCACTTGTAAAACCTTTCCAAAATAGTTATGATCCACGGAAACCATTTACAGAGACGCTGCTGACTACTACAACCGCACCTCTCATCCACCAGTGCAGTGGCCAATTCCCTCGGCGCACAGACTATGGTGGAGGTCTCTAATCTTGTTAAGTCTTTCAGGCAGGTATAGGACTGAGGTGTTTAAAAGAAAAGGGGAGAGCACAGATGTCTGGTGTGTAACCCTAACACTCAGTGTAAAGTCATCCGTGTCCGGTGGTCGACGGGGTGAGAAGCCGCCTTTTTTCTAGGGAGGTTTCTTATGAAGTTTTGTACTCGGTTCCCTTAACAACCTCAGCAAGCCCATCCAGAATCGTTTTGTGTCTTACGCTTTCAAAGACTTTCCTGAAGTAAAGCCCTAAGATAGCTTTCATGTGCTATATGGACGGTTGGCCTGCGCTGATAATTTCTTGCTTGATTTGCAACATAATATCGTGGTCTAGAACAACTTTTCTCTGAATGCTAATATAAGGTGCCGGTATTGTTCAAAGTGCTCCGTGTTGTTGCTGATACGGCTGACTACGACGTGTTCGAGAGTTTTGCTAGCACAATTTGTTTGAAAGATGGGTTTTAGGTTGGCAATTTAAGCCATCCTTTGAAGTCCAGGTATCGCTAAGTTTTTATTCGTCAATATTTTTGAGTCCGTGGCTCTCAAAAATTCCTAGTTCATTTATTCGTCTAGCGCAGTGACGGATGTCTCCTCGCGGGTTTTCATCGTCTTATGTGATATGCCATCGGGGCCCGTGTTCTCTTAACCCAAAGATTACTAACGACGGCCGTGAGTTTCCTCAGTTCTTCGGCTGTTGAGCCTGTCAATTGAGGGGTTCTCGGATCTGATTTATACTAAAAGCTTGGAGGGTGCTCGACGGGCATCGATTATGTCTAACCCCACGCCAGCGACGTCCTCAGGGCAGCTACGGATTAATGAAGGTGGTCCGTACCACGTGTAAAGAGAAAGAGAGGACGCACCGTCGGGTGGCTTCGCGTAGCCTGATCTCATCTCATTTACGTTTGGTTTCCTGAGCTGGAGACATGAAGCTGTGGACATAATGTGGTCTTGTTCGTGGCGGAGCTTGCACTGCCTGACCCGCTGCGAAACTGAGGCCAGGACCGAAAGAAACCAGTGCCTAGCATGTAAATGGCGGGATAGGTGAAGGCGTGATACTGATTCTAAAACAATGAACGACGTGTTTACAATGTTAAAAAGGCCCCAATACCCATACTTGACTGGAAAAATCTTTACATAAAAGTCTGTTTATGCGGTTCTGCCGAACTGTCGCGGGGTCTTGTGCAGCAAAAGAATCTTCAGAGGCTGCTCCAGCCACTCCGTCGCCATTGTCGCTGTTGTGTCATGGCGGTCTGCGGCGTTCACCAACAGTAACCCATGACAAGTTAATTTGAAAAATACCCAAACATTTCTTGTATATATTTGTAAGCGTTGCAGATATCGGTGAAATATAAACCGGCCCGCTACATAACCAACCATTTAACAAACATTTTGGCATCTTTGAGTGAAACCGCCCACCCTCCCCCAAAGCCCTAAAATGACTCAAAAGTGAAGATTAATGGAAAACGCTTTGCGCCAAAGGAAAGGTTTGGAAAAATTATCGGTATCTGTTCTTAAAATTTGCATTCTTTTATTTAAAAATTTAATATAAAGGAACATTTATTTGGCTTTTACTCCATGACTCTAGGGAATTCCCAAAACGTCTAAACTACAGCTCGACCCCTTTGACGCATGGACATCCCAACTTACCCCGATCACTTCATTAACTGTGTAATTTAACGGTGTAATTAACTTCATTAACGGTGTAATTCCCACTCACCGTTTATAGGTGTGAAGCGAAAATATCTTAAGTTTGTTGCTTAACCTTACAATGGCGGAACAAAATTGCACAGATATAATAATGGTGTTAACATCAATCGCGAAATGCCTTTTAAACAATTTTTGAACAAGAAAGAGCCCTGACAATACCCCAAATCCTCAGACAGTTCTACGGAGTTCGGCAGGGGCAAACCCTGTAGAACTACGCTGATAAATTTAATGGGTTTCTTATACCAGCAAAAACCTGTTAGATATCTCGGTGAACCCGCTTTCTCAATAATATATTAAAATATATTTTTTGCCGTTTCACTTTCTCAGCGGTGTACCCTGTAAAGATCCTGCAACATATAGCTACTACCGCACATAACAATACACTTCCCAAATTTCAAGCCTCTAGCACTGTACATTGGCGCTGATATTACCTGTTAGAAACTCGCACAATGCAATGGGGTCCATGTTTTTAGATCGTGATGCCTTTAGCGGCGATATCGGTTGTGTGCAGAATGCTTTTGCAACGGACAGGCGAATTGGGAAGTGGGAGAACTGAGTCTCTCAGCCTGCTCACAGCCTCTTTCTTGGAGGATCACACTTTGGGTTGTCCAACGCGCCTTTACTCCCTCTGTGTTTACGCCGCAAACGATGGAAGAGGGTGCAACTGGAAGAGGGTGTAACTGAAAGAGGGTACAACTGGAAGAGGGACGCTACCACCCAATTGGGAGCTTCCAAATCACCATCGCTCCGGGTTGCTTTTGGCGGAAATCTCCACCTAAGAGACCTGGAATACCGGTTCAACAAAACCGGGCCTACTACGGGTGGCCGAAACATTGCTGTATTCACAATCGTAAAAATGGAAAAAAAAGTCTTGTGACGTTTTTGTGCGATTTTCCCTACCCCTGGCTAGGAAGGAGCGACGGCCACACGTACTCCTACGGGCAGACTCCAGTCGCTACAACTAGCTATACTAGCGTGCTTCAAAACAGTGAACCTTTGACACTTCAAGGGTCACAGATGTGTGACGAACTGTATTTGCCGAATATCCGGCGGTTACAAGAGCTGAAAAAACTAAAACAAGTTTTCTTCACTCGACAGCTCACATAATTGAATCTATCTGAGCGGTAACATCAACCGCGTGCTCCTACGAAGTATTAAGGTACGATGCTTACCCTACCGCTTGTTTGGGTTGAAAATACGGTGACACCACCAAGCAAGCCACTCATTTCTAACACTATTATCGCCAAGGAGAGCCTATGTGCAGAGGAAAAAACAAAAGCATTTTGAACAGCTTGAAGTTACACCTTACTAGGAAACATGCAGCATCTCTCAAGCAAACTTTCCGCCCTATCCTCCCCCCTGCGTGACACATTGCTCTCCTTCGCTTGTGTACTTAGCGGCAGTCAAAGCCGCCTTTGCTCTTACGGCGACACCATTCCTCCGAATGTTCACCGCGAAACTGAAGGTACTTTTATTTTGCCAGCCTTTGGAAACGGCTAAACGATGCATGAAGCTTGCATATGTCACTTCACGTACCAGCGGCACAAGGAAGCTATGGTGGCGGTTCCACAATACTTCAAGGATGTGATGTGAGGCGGCTTCCCTTTGCACAGCAGCTGAACGGGTGACTGCATCGCGTTTTTGTAAATAACAGGGAGAATATACTTCCTCAAGTTTCCACTATAATATTTGCGCAACCTACGACTTGCCCATTCAAGGTAAGCAGTACAATAGTAGAGTTTTTAACCACCTCCTTGATTTTCGGGTAATAGGTGGAGATGCTCGACTTCACAAGCACTTAGTTTCGGCTGCCGGCAACGCCAAATATACTTCAGTCGAAACCCTCAACAGGTCGTATGTCGACATTTTAAGAAGGGAAAAAGAATACGAACATCTCACAGATTTGGTTGCTACATCACAGCGGACAAAACAGGGAACATAGAGCAAGATAACAGCTGCCCATAGGTGTAGGCTTTATTGGCAAGCCAGGAAAGAAAGCATGCGTTTTGACGCAGCATTTGGGATCTATGGATATGGAGAAAACCAACTCCGCCTGCATCATTACAACCATCTTAAAAGTTTCATGGTGCGCCCAGCGGACTTTGTGTGAGCTCGGTAGACAGGTGCATGATGGATTCTCCAAAATTGCGAGAAAAGAATCTGGCGTGAACAGCATAAATCAGGAAGAGCTTCCAAAGACACAATTTTTCCCCTTTGCAAGTCACCCATTCTTTATGCCCGATTTCAACCAGGTCATAGAAATCTGAAGTACCATAGGAGCCATCCAGCACACAGTAAACTTTTTCTGAGAAAGCGTGCTCCGGAAGAAATTGTTGCGTAAGATTCCGATGTTTTACGAACGAGGTGGTCGTCCAAATACCTGTTCATTGGGAAATTATCTCAATATCACGGGGCCATAGCGCAAGCTCTCGACGAACTGGCAACAAAGGCATCAAGCTGGAAAGCTGCGAAGGGGCAAAGTCATCATGTTTTCTAGTGCGGAACAACGGCCTCATCTTAATTTATCTGCTTGAATATTGTAGCGGGGTCCAGCCGCGTGCTGTACTTCGCAACAAACATCCTGCAGAGTGCGTCCTGTACATGCTCACAGCGCTGAGCTTGAAAATTTTCAGGGGCTACCGGATTAACACTGAAGAGAATTTCTGGGATATGGTAAAAGATGCAAGTGGTGCGGCTCGTCCTCTAGGCGTCTTGATATACCTGCTGAAACAAGCTGCACGTCAGGCACACCGAGGCTGCAACTACATTCAGTTGCTGGAGGAACACGGAGGCGTAGCACTATGTTTCGTACTTGGCTTCTCTGGCTCTCCGATTTTCAGAAATATCACAAAAAGCTACAGAATCCCCTAGCTGAATCCGGCAAGAATGAAGTATTTACGCCACCCCTGAGCTTTCTGTTCCGGCTGCTGATCTTTAAAGTTTGTACAGCATCGAAATGTTGAAAGAAGAGGGCCTCTCTTGATACAAAATAAGGACCAACCGAATGGGGTACTCGTTAGACATTTTTGGCCTTGAACTTTTTCCTCAGGTAAAGGCATTCTTCTCTGCTGTAGTAAAAGTAATTGAGGTTGCTCTGGCCTTGCCGGTTACCACCTACAGTATCGAACGCTCGTTCACCACTCAAAGTAAAGTAAAAACGTGGCTACGCTCGACAATACGTAACAATAACCTGGAGGGCCTTTACTTGATGAGTGTACACCCCAAGTCTGTAATGGAGCCGAAGGAGTACTTCACGAACCCTGTAATCACGGATTTTGTCCGCAAGAACCCAATTCGCCTAATGCTGCTATTTAAGGGACACTTATTACAGTTGCATGTAGGCGAATATTGCTTTGAGTGA
Source organism: Haemaphysalis longicornis (assembly GCF_048455015.1). Taxonomy (NCBI): domain Eukaryota; kingdom Metazoa; phylum Arthropoda; class Arachnida; order Ixodida; family Ixodidae; genus Haemaphysalis; species Haemaphysalis longicornis. The sequence goes on along the minus strand of NW_027526295.1, from coordinate 111,468,569 downwards.
TAATGAATAGTTACCGTATAAAGTGAAATTGGTTTCGCCAAGACTTGCAAATCTTGTGCGCAACGTATGCATCACATTAGAGAGGTTTAGTTTACCGTAAGCAGAAGCTCCATGTACGCCGAACTTGCACGGGTGACCAGTGCGGATGCTCAAAAAGAAGCGACCCTACGTGAGTCTCAAGGACGTATGCGATATTCGAATTTTTACTTGGCGGTGTTCACGTTCTTCCGCACGTAGAGTTGCCCAATATGGTGGTGCAGTACCCTCACGGTTTGCGGCGAAAACAGCTTCGTAGCTAATCCCTAGGGGTGATATCGTGTTCTGATCTGCTGATTTCGCCTTCAGTTTGCAAATTCTTAACCTCACCAAAAGTATAAAGCGCCAAAAAGCTTTTATTTCTCAGACAGAATTGCAATTTTTCAGCTGTTAGTCCTGACGAAGTAGCATTTCTCGTCGTCATAGCAACGGCCTTGCCACATCACAAGTACCTACAGCAATAGTGGTATCCTTTAGTGGATGGCACTAAGAGTAGCGCGCGCTTATGTGCGGCGATGGCGTGCGTTCACACGCCCTAAAAGCGGGGTGCGTCGCGTACTTGTAACTAAAAGGGTTTCAAACTAAAGGCGTGTGGGGTATGTATACTTTTTCCCGTTTGCGTACGTGAACTCTATACGCACGTGAAACCAAAAAGTGTATTTTTATTGCATTTTGAATAACGTAGGCAAATTTCTTGATCAATAGAAAATCTACCATCTCTTTTTTAAACGTGGGAATACCTTGCTATTTCTAATCCATCTCATGCAATTTTATATTGGCAATTGTGTATCTTTATTGCTTGATCCCTTTACACCGCCGCCCCCTCAGGGTCCCAGTTGCAACCCCACAATAAAGTTTCGGAGCACGACTATTGTTGTGTTCGTAATTTTTGGAAAGGCAGTGTTCCTAAATTTTTCCAACGGAGTGTGCAATGCGCAGTTTGTTTTTTTTATTATAGCGCAAGAATGAACCGTTTGGAATATGTTTCGAGGTTAAAGGAGTATCTTCGTGCTACCATAGAACCGACGAAAAAGTGTACAAATATGACGACAGCCCTACAACAACGACGACATATGGCCCCAGAATTGTGCCACCAAAGCCTTCAAAGTGTAAAAAACGATGACTACAGCGTTTCCGTCACTAACAGCTAAAATCAATAAAACCTTTATTCTTGTGGAGGCTTAAAAATAGTTGTTGTGCAAGCTGTTCCTCTTGTTGTAGTGTTTGAGCACATGTGTGGGGAAAAAGGTTCAAAAGCACAGATATTCAGCAAAACTCTTTTTCTGCGAATAATGCACTTTTATCCTGCTTTCCCGCGACTTCTGTTTCGACATGGGGGACCAGCACAACATTTATAATAAAACTCAAAATTATGCAGCGTAATCAAAGACGCTCTAGTTAAAGTCATTGATTGCGCAAGACAATCCGAGTGTTTTGGGAGAGAAGAACCGAATCAAACTACGTATGCAGGAAAGCTATTATAAAGGTTTTGTTATCGTACAGTATTTTGCATCAATATAAGCCAGTACGCAGGCGCAGTAGTAAACGTAATATGTGTCCAGCTCTTTATAACTAATAAGTTCGGATATCTGCTTCAAACTTTATTGCCCGCATGCGAGGTTTCTGTCGCCGGTAATATCAGTGGGCTTATGCTCCCAGCAGCATGTTTTATGGCCCTACCCGCACATTCCATTATTTGCAACTTACGCTGAAAAATTTACCTGAGTGCGACTGTTTGCCAAATGCTGCCAAAGCATGAAAATATTTCAGCGAATCACAACCACCCTTGTATAAAAGAGCTGGCTAGTGAATTTAAAATGCGAGCCGAAAAGACAGCGGCTGTGAGTTACCAAAAAGTTGCACCCCCTCAGAGAAACAGCAAACATATTACATGAAGTACGTAACTGCTTTACGGTCAAATTGCTTCGTCAGTTGTCGTAAGAAACAGGAGTTTTAGAAACTTCAACAGCGCGAACTGACAAGTACGAAAGACGAGAGACAACCGACGTAGACGGGCGCTGACTTCCAACTGTTTATTTCAGAGCGTCCAATCATGGGTATATCTCAAAAAGACACATACGAAACTGAAAACCATGAAGAAGTAAAAAGAAAAGTACATTTGATTGCGGAGGGAACTGGTTAAAAGACACCTTGTAAAAATTTTATCTCTTTATCGTACAGTGACAATGATGGTGTGCTCATTCATTTTTTACCCGCTTTGTTTATGTAAAAGGCTTCGATAATCTCTCTCTCTGTTTTGTCAGAAGCTCGTTTGAGGAACTTGGGTTTATCTAGTAGTGGTTCACACCCGCATCTTTTACAATGGTCGTTCATGTGACCACCTAGATTGCTACCTACAGCAAGTTGGTGCTCACGTGCCCTATCATTAAAGCATCGGCCTGTCTGTCCGATATATGAAAAACCGAAGCGCAGTGGTATCTTGTACACAAAGTTGCGCACGCAATCAGTGTAACGTTTTTCATGTTTCTTTGTGCAACCGCCCTTGGTTTCTTTCTTTCCATTATTGGACACAGTCTTTCCAATTTTCGCGGGGCGGAGAACTACACGTTCACTTTATATCTCACAGCAACCTTCTTGACGTTTTGCGAAAAGCGGTGAAAATAGGGAACAGCGTGCGTTTTGTTACGTTCCAACTGAGCACGCTCTTTTTTCTTTCCTTTTACATGTTGAAGGAGGCTTTCAGAAACATTTTTGGTAAAAGCTGCAGGATAGCCAGCGTTTGTTAAGCGCGTAGTCTGATTTTTAAAGCTGACGTCGATTTTATGCTGACATGACTTAACGAGTGCAGCTTGAAGACAGGTTGCCGAAACCCCCCTCTTGACTAACTTTGAATGGACACTGTCAAAGAGGAGAAGGCATGTTTTTGTTCTTGGGTTGTACATGTAACAGATGTGATCAGGAGCAAATTCTAGTTCCAAATCCTTGGAATTGAATTGACGTTCCTCGCGGCTTTTCTAGAGTGAAATTTAATCCTTTGGATTGAGAGACAAATGTTCCCTTTACTTCTTCAACTACGCTGTTAAGGTCAGTCACACCGGAAGTGTTTAACAACACCAAATAGTCATCTACGTATCTGTAGGTTCTAACTACCGAGAGGTCACTTATCTCACCGGCTACACGCCTGTCTTTGGAAGCTAAAAAATGTCACAAAAAGCGGGCGAAACAGGGGAACCTATGCAAATCCTTTCTTTTGCACATAAAAGGCATTGTCAAACCGAATGGCAGTGGAATTCAAATATAACTATAGCAACTCTAAAAACTGCTCACTAGTGACACAAGCCGAGTTCTGAAACTTCACTTCTCCACATTCTTCAATCCTTTCACGCACAGCTATGAACAAGGGACCGTGAGGTAGGGTGTAGTATAGGTCTTCAATGTCCAGGGAAAATGCGGTGGTTGCGCACATCAGTTCCCCGCCTTCAAAATCTTGCACCACTTCTGCTGAACTCTGGACACAGAAGAGGTCACCCCCAGTCAAAGTCCTCAGGTGACATTGAAGATAGCGGCTGATGAGGTGCTGCCAGCTGTCTCTCTCCGAAACAATGACCCGAAGGGGATACTCCGGCTTGTGGGTCTTCCGAGTAAAAAATACCCGCAAAGGCCCATTTTCTGCTTACTCCAGATATTTTTTTAAGGACTCCAGCCGGCATTTCTTCAGCATACCAACAACCACCTTCTTCTGTTTCTTGGGAACAACTTGTACGAGTCTGTCTACGTCGTTTGTCTACATCGTCGTTTGTCAACGCCGTCTACGTCGTTTGTCTCTCGTCTTTCGTCCTTGTCAGTTCGCGCGGTGGAAGTTTCTAGATCATGAACCAACTAAATCGCACCAGAGTCTTGTTAAGCCAGAAGTTTTAAAACACGGCCTTATGGGATGTCCAAAAAGCTAGTCATGAGAACACGATGTCATGAGAACAGATGTTCTGACGTCCAGCTTGGGTGAAGACCTTTAGATGTATCAGGTCTGCGACCCTATCCACAACAACGTTCTTAGAAAAACCACAACGAAAAAGATCGTCCGCCCTAACTCCAGTATGCTGGATGGCTCCAACCGCAGAAACAAAACGCAGTTAGAGAATGCTCTAATCGGTGAGAAGGCATTTATATCAAACCCGCAAGTAATAAAAAGTGTGGTTGATTCATCTGTCATACGCTTCAGTAAAACACGAAAGTGAAATGTGCAGCGAAACTGCAGCTGGGCTTGATTTACCGTTCGGTGGCTGTCTTGTGGGTTGGTTAGGCGAGCGACGTTCTGCGATGGGTCACTTTAACAAAGGTACAGTGGAGTGATTTCCGCGACCGATATGGCGTAAGTGAAATCTTGGGGTATCGCGGCATAAAACACTTTCGTGTTAAAATATAAAACCAGAAAACGAACAACCCTGAGTTTAACGTACTCTTTTGTTATAAAGGTTGCTTCCCACAAAAACCCCATGCCTGCAGGGGTGCTACCTTTACAGGACGTTTGCTTCGTAGTACTGGCGACACTTCCGCGGCGGATATTATGCAAGCGACATCTTCGTGTATCCGGGAATGAAACACTTTTATGTTAAAAAAGTAACAACGGATTTAACCACTTTGCTCCGAATGTCTTCGGAAGACTATAGCCCTCTGCCGCCCCTGAGTCGTAAATGCCTCTGTTCTGCACCCAACCACTCTTGTCTTTCTTTCCCTCCCGCCTCGCTCCTCCCACAATAAGCTCTGGGCCAGATCTTTCAATTCAATCAATACTGGCCGTGTGTACTGTTCGCACGCTGTCTATGGGAACATCTCATGACAGTTGGACGCAGAATGCCCCCGCCAGACCTTGCATTGTTTATTGTTGTTGTCATTTGTTGTGAAAACAAATATTAGTTTCAGCGCAAATTCATTTGCTATCGCAAATCTCAAGTGTGTATCTGCTTTTAGTTAAAGGAAAACTGCCAAGTACTGTATGGACTTAGGTTTTGCCTCAAATATGTACTCTGTTTTACCGCGAAAGTGTTTTATTCCGCACTCACGAATATTTCACGTACGTATTATCCGTCACCGAAGTGACACCAGTACAACGAAGCAACCAGCCTGTAAAAGTTGTGTAGGATACTATAGTGGATGTACTAAAGAATACGTTACACTTCGCGTTGTTCCTTTTCGGGGTTATATTTTAGCAAGAAAGTGTTTTAGGCCGGGTTAACCAAGACTTCACTGACGTCATATCCATCACGGAAGGGACGCCAGTACACCTTTGCCGAAGCGACCAGCCCAGACGTCGCCCGCCAAGCACACCTAGGAGACTGCCGCCGACCCACAAATCATACTCAGCAGCAGATTTCTCTGCACGTTTTATTTTCGTGTTTCACCGATTCTTACGACACAGGAATCAACCACCGTGTTTTTGTACTAGAAACAGAGCAAAGCTATTTACCACAGAGAAGAAGTCGCTGGACACGGTGCTTACTTGTGCATTTTCCACCTTCTCTCTTAAGCGGGGGATGTTACCTTTATTGCAAGTGTAATGAAATTGTCTTTTCGTCACCGAAATTGAAAATGCTTTCGTGCGTAAATAGAAAGCCTGAAAAGTGGTGAAAGTCCGGGGGGCTCCAGCAGGCATACAGTTTCATACTATTCACTACAGCGGACACTGGCGCTGCCATTGTTGATATACCACGGAGGTGATTGTGTGACGTCGACACGTGATTATTTACCTTAGCCTAACTTTGAGCTTGACCGTTCTTATGTGCACTACGTTTTGAGTTTTCTGTGCCATCAGTTTTGGTTTCGACGTGGAAATTGTCGGTGGTTCATTCTGGGAAGTATTGCTCGAAGCTGCTGATTCTAGCGACTCCAACAAAAAAATAGCACAGGGCTGAAATGAAATGCATACTCGAAGCAGTGGAATTGGCGTGTGGCCTCTCCTCTAGTACTTTAATGTACAACGGCATTTCATAAAACGAACGCAAGCATGCCATTCGGCAGCGGGTAGACGCTCCAACCACGCTGTTTCAGCCTGGTGCCGTTCATGACGACGGCTGCGCGCACAACGCTAGCGCGGTAGCGCCACAGGTTATGCAAACCTTCTACCAGGCGTAATTATGTGTGTATACCCGGCGATCTTTATTATAATTGCAGGAGCTTGATCGGCGGGGGGGGGGGGGGGGGCAGCGCGTCGTTGTAGAAATTTGCGGTTAAACAATCGAAGGCAGGTCCATTCACCGTAGAGTCCCGTCAGTGCAATCTTCGTCTGCTAAGCTATTACCGCAAGCCCAACAAGCCCCTTTACGCTGCTAATCATATGGGAGTATTAATGGGCATCAACAAGATGCATGCATATTCGCTCTGACCTCCAATGACATTACTTGTGGGATATTTGAGCGTTTGAGTCATGGTGTGTGAAGCTAAACATAGTTCAATGTGGTGAAACAAGTAATCTGCCATATGCGCCAGTAGGACCTCGTAAAGCAGTACCATATAAGGAGGGAGAAATGTGTATATGCTAAGGTAGAACGGCTTTATCTGATGGAACAGAACATGGCACTGACCGCTTCAGGGCTTACAAGTACTTTTCTGTCAGAAAATATGGCTTGATGCCAATATTTACCTCCAATAGGCGTTCATCATTATGCTTGCCATTTCAGAAAATCATTATCAGCCTAAATCGGCCATAGTGTGGTCCCATGCAGTGCAAAGTGTTGCTGTAGCAACTGTTTGTATTACTGGAGCCATGGCGCAACACCTAGCGATAGGCATGTTGACCAGACAGAATTTGGTGAAATTAAAGTGCAAATTTATTGTGCCAACAACAAAATGCAGAATTAAGTTTGAATCACTCATAAAAAGCACCCGCTACCGTCACGCGTTTCGACACTCATTGAATGATTGCTGGGGTTTAACCCGCCGAGGCTGCACAGGCGATGACGTGAGCCGTAGCGGATGGCTGTGTAATAATTTTGACCACCTCGCATGGGCGTCACCCGGTTTCGCCTTGAAGGGAGCAACCAAGTTTAATCTCAGGGGGAAAGGGAGAGGGATGGAGATGGATACACGCACTCATGTGGCTTGAAAGGCGAAAGTGCTCCTTTTACGTCTTCCTGCCGACGCCCATGCCACCTCGGGATATTTGACGTGCGCCGAAACCTCGAACACAGTGGCGGCTTCGCTTTCCTCCTCAATCAGAAAAGCGGCCGCCGTGACTGGGAATTGAACTTGCGTCCTTGGGCTGAGCAGCGCATAGCCTTAGCCACTTTGCCACCACGGCGGGTTACACGTTACAACGTTATTAAATTATGCAAAAACAAGTTAGCTAGGCACTTGTAACAAAATGTTCGAGGCTGGTGAGCAAACATATCTGTACTATGCAGTTATAAGGAGTGCGGTCATCAGCAGTCGCATGAGTGTATTTATAGTTTCATGCAATAGCGACTGCCAATATATTGGTACCGGGATTCTGTTTGTACCTGCGTACCGCTGTAACCCGATTTCCGAACCACCAAGTCGATGGACACTGTAAGCTTTGTCTAAGAACAAACAAAAACGGAGGAAAAACTGGTACTCTAAGTGTGGAATATAGTGTGTGCTTGGCTACGGGTAAATTAATACATAAAAACGCTTAAAGAGCTTAGAGCTCCTCCGAAAAGTGTTTTCACCAGCATCTGCCCCGAAAATAGAAACAGGTCAATGATGTCGGATCAATTATTAAAATAAAATTGCTAATTGGATGGCCTACGCACAACATAAAAATATGCAGCCGAAATGAACGGCAACGGATAGAATCACCAACCTGATAACGGGCGCAAGTTGGTGAGGTCGCCTGCTTCTCCGCCGATGACAATCTTTCGAGTCGCTCTACCTGTGTGAGGCGAGGAGCGAAGCTAAACATTCTTCCATTGTTTAGCGGCAGCGTATCACAGGATTACAATCAAAACACTGGATACACAGGACAGCATGGCACTTTTAGGGACATTCACATAGTAGAAGCAGATCCCCATCGTGTACGTTTTCAAGGCTATGTTGTTGCAGGATGTTGCGCAGTGTATAAGTCGTTTCTTAAGCCACCTTGATCACAACGAAATTATCAAGGATTGAAATGGGCAGCGAGTACGCTCTACCTCTAATTCTGCTGGTGGCACCATGCACGTTCCCGCTGAGCACAATCCCCAGTGTGAATACCACTTCAGGTACACAATGGGCTAAAACACCATGCAGATTGCTTTTATTTTATTCTTTCGCTTCAATGAGCATATCTACAACTATTCAAAAGGCTGTTCACGGTACTAGTAGTTTAACGAGATCTGTATCTTGTTGTTTCCAGGCTGTCACAAAGTGAAGCCGCCAATAAAAGCCACGCTTACACATACTGTAATTTGTACCTATCGTATAATTTCCGGCACCTGTCGCCAGCGTCAGTTCAAGGAACTCTCCTCAAGTGCAAGGAACTCTCCTCAACAATTCTTTTTTAAAGGGACAGACAACCGATTTTTGTCGAGTATATATTCTCTATCCCGAATGAAAGGGCATCACTTAAAGCACCTTGACAAAAAACGGTCTCGCCCTAGAACTTTTTAAATGGAAATTTTTAGATGTATGAGCCGTATGTGTCCATCCCAAAAATAATGCTGGCAACCACGACATAGAGTAGCTCGGCAAAATACTTTTGTGTGTATGCGAAATGAAAAACGGCATTTAAAAACTTGTGCCCAGCTAAAAAAGTTTGAATCGGAGGCTCTCGTGTTCCTCTATGTGTTTTTAATGCGACGGTCTATTCTGCACGAGTGCGCCTTCTGTTAGGATAGATGATAGCTAGTATCTGGCTTCACGTTGTGGACGTGGGAAGTTCGATTCTCCCCGGGCGCGACGTTTTTTTTGTTTTTTTTAAGCTGCCCTTGGCCTATTTGGAAACTGGAATCAAATATTTTGGCAAAACAAACGCCCCTGACACAGGCAGGAGCGTCAAAGCTCCTTTACGGGTCTGTTTACTGAACGCTGCCGTTGATTCTGGGCATGGAGGCTCAGTTAGCCACACTGAGAGCAAGTCTGCGGCGGCGGGCGGCGTGTGTTTAAAATTTTAAAAAGAATGTGTAAAAATACGTATACATTCCAACCTTGTACAAATACTTGTGCTAAAAGGTTTCAATACGTAAATAAACGTTTCAGCAGTTACAGTAGCTGCTAGGTTTGCAGGTCACGTGACATGGACACATATTGTAGTGTCAAGTTTTGACATTACGAACCGCCACCCTTCCGATTTGAGGAAGTTTGCTGCCAAATTAAAATTATATCCGCCAATTTGTTTAGAAATTGCTTGTGGTTACCGGACTAAATAAAACGTCGGCTTTCATGTGAGCTAAAGAACATATACGCGACAAAAATCGGTCGTCTGTCCCGTTAACATCATTGTGCGGCTCAAAGTACAGCGCCGATGGCTGCTGCCGATCATTTAATCGGCAGCAGCGGAGGTGGTGGCGGTGGTGGCGGTCCCGTTCGTGGTGCAAACGGGGCCTCTTGCGCAGCTCCCAAAGGGGCCCGGTGGACCACGGGATGTGCTTCGAGAGGTGTGACGCCGGGGGTGTGTCTCCGGTTAAAAGGTGAAAGTGGGCATTCGCCGCGAAACCGCTGGACGAAAGTAGTAATGCTTTGCTGTAATAACGGGTGTTTATCTCCTCGTATACAAACAAATTTTTTTTTTTCGAAACTGAAATGTGTCACTGAACCTTGAGTCTTAGCCGGGTAGTATTAGTTCCAGGCTTACTAACTTCACCCATCATTGCGAATTCTTACTAAGTTTAGCCAAAACGTCCTGTATTACACCCTACATGGATATGAAACCAGCAGTCGGTTACACTGACAAGCGATTCTGCCTATTGCCCATAGTGGCCGAGCATATCACGGTTAGATCGCTTTTAAAAACATTCATTTTTTTGTAAAACGATCGAAGGATGCCCTCTCTGCGTGATCCCGGGCCACACAAACAAAAAGAATCTTGTGACGAAGTGTTGCAAACCTATGTTCGAAACGGCGTCGTTTACCCACCGTTGACCACGCTACCCCAAGGCAATTACCGCTCCCCAGCGGCGCAAAAAGCCCCCATTTAAGCCAGATCACCTAAGTTGGCCCTATGCAAGGACGTTTTCCTTAGATTATATAACGGAAGCGAACGAACAACCCCCTGCAACGTAAGCTTGCCCGGGCAGCAGCTGGCGCCCGTTTGCGGCGGAGCAAACGCCCAAGCTAGCAAATCGCACAGCTCTCAGAAGGTGCTGCGCACACAAGAGGGCGGCGCCCTCGTTGGAGAGGTCTATACCGCGTCTTTCGCATCTATACCCACCCCCACACCTACACCTCTCCCCGTAGGCACGCCACATGCTGCGTGTAATGTCCAATCACGAGATCAGTGACCAAGTGCCCTGACCTTGTGTGTGAAAGGACAAATACCTTGCGCACAGTCTGGAGGCGCGGCACTACCAACACTACGCTGTGGCCGTCGTCAATTCGCTGCGGCACGTTGAGGAAACGACCTTTCCAGATTAAGAGCATGCTGCGGGAATATTCATCTTTAACAGGCCAACCGCCCCACAAGTTCCGAGGATTGCGTGCGTAGCAGGCATCGAATGGGTAAGTATCGTCGTCGGAAGTAGTAGTAGTAGTAGTAAACTTTATTTGGTGAAAAGGGGTGAGGGAAAAGGGGGAGAGATCAAGGGTGGGATCCAAATTCCAGGACCCCAGAAGCTATTTGGCCATCCCTGGCCCTACTAAGCAGCGCAAGCTGCTGTGCAGGGTCCGGGCTGGACAGGGCTTCCTCCCAGGACTCTAATGAGGTTTGGTGGGTATTTTTGTCCCAAGTAATTGGGCAATTCCAGACTGTGTGGAATAGATCGGCCTTCTGGTGACACTGCTTACAGTCCTCATTATACTTTTCTGGGAACATAAGTGATAGTCTGGACTTATGTAAGTAGGTGTTTGTCTGTATTTTTCTAAGATTTCTCGCTTCTTCAGCAGTTAGGCTGGGGTGTGGCGTAGGCATTGATCTTCGGTGAAGCCTGTAGGATGCTAATTTGTCTGTGCCTTGACAGTAAGCAGGGAGGGCGTACGAATGTTCCGGGTCTCTGCGGTGTATGGTAGTCCTCGCAAGAGAATCGGCCGCCTCGTTACCCTCTAGCCCCTGATGGGCGGGAGTCCAGACAAGTGTGTGGTTCTGTTTTAGAATTTTTGGGAGAAGTCTTTCAGCATTCCTTGGGACGATGCCGCAGATGAAGTTCCTTATGGCCCTGGTCGAGTCAGTTATAATTATTGAGTCCTTATTCTTGAATTCAGCCCATCTGATTGCTAGTATGACGGCAGCAGTTTCTGCTTCTTGAATATTTAGTTGTTTGGTAATGATGAAATCCAGCATCTTCCCTTGTTCATTGGTAGCTACGGCTGACGCATTGCCTTGCTTGTTTACGGCCGCATCGGTGTAGATTGCGTTTGGATTGTCCTGATATGTTTTTCGGAACCCACGGCACCACCGGCTTTTCCACGACATCTATTTGTCGTTGGCTAACGCAGGAATGGCTGCTCTTCTGTAGCCACCGCTTTTTGCCCCGACCCTATGGAGTCGCAGGCTTGCTCTGCTGCGCACAGGCTCTTCACCTGTAGGTGGTGGCGCATAATTGATCATTTGGCAGATGGCTGAGTGACAGCTGTATACGTGAATTGGGCCCTACCCCACGCGTGTACGGAAGCTGGAAGGGACCTCCTGAGGAAAAGTAATACCGAGGTTTTATAAGGCGGAACTTGATCGTTAAAGAGCATTCTTGTATGATCCTTCACATAGGCAGTTCCCGGCGAGGCAATAGTCTGGACCGTTGAAGCTAGGTTAAAATTTTTGAGACCCCTATGCGAGACGTACACTTTAGGATCACCTCAGAAGTTAAGAATACACCTCTGTACAGGGCAACTAGACGGGTCCTCAGGCACGAACACAGTCCTGGCCGTCGTAGTCGCTCGAGCCGTTTGTGTGCGCTCCGAGTATAGGAGAGTTAGACGGAGATTTAGGCTTTCGAGTGACTTGTAGGCCCTTCGAACTAGCTTCTAACTGAGGTTTGAAGTTTTCGTTTTCGTAACTGATGTACCCAGTTGTCATAATGTAAATAGTTGCATATACAGTCTTCCTATCCAAACGCCTCTAGTTCAACACCATCGCCCTAGGAGCCGGCTCCAAATAAACCCTAGCTCGGGCGGTTGGGTTCGTGATCGGCACGGTACTTTGGGAAAACAAACAGAATTTTTACCCTGCGCATCCTATAAGCCCACACTTTCAAACAGCAAATACGATTAATACAAGCTCAATCACACCTTTTTACTCTCCTACCTTTCCAGCCTTGGCGGCATTCGAAACTCACTGCCTCCTCTCTGTGAATGTTCTGCGGAACCATGCCCCCAATTCCCCCAATGCCCCCTCACAGCAGGTAGCACATACGTCGCGACTCCCTAAACTGGGAAATCAGGCAGGCATTCGGCAGCGGCAGCACCTTAATCCCGCTGATTCCAAGCGCTTTCGCTTGAATTTGCAGGCTGTTGCAGTACGAATTTCTATTTATGCCTCTCCAGTGGTGGCTGGCCAAGTACCGAGATAATCAATGTGTTGGCGTTCAGTGAAACTTGGTGCTCGGATTCTGCTAGCGTAGTTATTTTAAACGGATATAAACGAGAAAATAATAATCGAAGAACCCAAACAGGCGGTGGTATTGCCTTCCATATGAATGAGAGCCTTTTGTGTGAAGTTGTTCCTGAATATTCAGTGGTGAATTTGGGTATTGAATCGCTCTTCATTGCCACAAATGCCCATGCTCTAGGCGTTATTTATCGCCTTCCTTCTGGACCCCTCAAATTGTTTTACGACGCTTTCAATGCAATCTTAGAACTTATAACTACAAAAACGCAAGTGTTATTATTGGCCGACTTTAATAACAATTTATCCCAACTATCTCCATCGAACATTGAATTCCGAAACAGTGGTGTCATTGGCTCTACAAATTTAATCAATATACCGACAAGGATTACATCTCATATTAAAAGGCTTCTAGACCTGTGTTGAACAAATTGTGAGAAAGAGGATACCACATCTCGGGTGCTTACTAGTGACAGAAGTGACAATTTCTTTTTGTTTCGCTTGATTTCAAGACCGATGGAGCACAAAAAACACGCTTTATGTGCACATAGAATCTTCAGGTAGATGAATAGTAATAATGTGAAACATTTGCACCAGCTTCTGTCGTCCATAGATTGGAGTGGCCTTTCCTCAACGTCAACTTCAATACTTTTTATGATTTTTGTTTAGAAATCATTGAGGCTTATAGGAGTGTATTTCCTTTTATCACTTTGACTAACGCCAGAAAAGCTAGACAGCCGTGCATTGCACTTGAATTCCTAAAAAGAAGAAAAGAACGCAATAAGTTGTTTGCATAAGTTTTAAAATACCAGGATTTATTGGTCCGGCTGGATAACAAGAAAGTTAGAAATAAATTAACACCGGAGATAAATAGAGCACGCCTTCATTACTACTCAAACGAACTTGCGAACACTCAGTTTGATCTTTCAAAAACTTGGGCGGTTATAATTTTCTGCGGAAATCAAAGGTTGCAGTGCCATCTGAACTATAATTAGGAGAACATACCTTCAGCGGGAAAGTCCTCGATAATCTGTTCAACCAACGCTTCCCTGTCTTTCGCTATGTTCAGTTCATGTAGCTCGGATCCAAACGCTTTTTTAACTAAAAACGTGTGCATCTCAATGTTCCTCTATCCTAATACTACAACTGAAATTACCGATGTGGTAAATAGGCCCAAAATAGTCCAGTCCAGTAAATAGTCCAGTCAACAGGAATCTTCCCCGATAACATGGAAATAGCAAAAGTCATTCTTTTACAGAAAGATGGTGCGATTGATGAAATTTTAATTACCGGCCAATTTCAGTGCTACCCATTTTCTCCAAGGCCATAGAGAAAGTTATAAATTCTAGACTATCCAGTTACCTTCAAAATGTGAAATTAATTTATTTCCGAAATTAGTAATAATTTCGACAAGGGGGATCTACTAAACTTGCTTTATTAACATCAAGGATAGCTTTATTCACAACCAAGAAATCCGTCTTGATTCTGTTGGAATTTTCTTAGACTTTATAGGGCTTTTGATTCAAATAAAGATGATATTCGTTTTCTTAAGCTGTTACATTATGGGATAAGGGGCACTTCACTGCAGCTTTTCCGCAGCTACTTATCAGACCGTGAGGAATTTTGTCTTAGTTTATTATGTTCAATTCGACAGGCAAAGAATACCGTGTGGTGTACCATAGGGCCCTATATTGGGTCAAATTTCATTTTTATACATTGATGATGTTGCTTCCATTTTGTTCACCCAGGATATTGCTCTTTATGCTGACGATACGAATGTTGTTTTTTGGTCGACTGATTTGGCATTCGTCATCGCTACTGGAAACTCCTGGTTACAACAGCTTTCCTTCTGGCTGGATGCGAATGAATTACAGCTTAAGTTTAAGAAAGCAAAATATATCATTTTCACGTCTAAGAATAGGTCTACGAGAATTCCTCGCCCTCTAACCTTTCAATCCTTTCCAATCGAAAGAATTCAAATACACAAATTTTCAGGCGTTTTCTTTGACGAAAATCTTCTTTGGCATTACCACGTAGATTTTGTTAAACACAATACCGCACAACCTCTTGGAGTGTTAAATACACCGCGTGTTTTGTTACCAACACCTGTAAAGTGCCATCTGTATGTTTTCCTGGTTTATTCTCATTTCAAATGTTGTCTTTTGGTTTGGGGTGTTACTTCTAATTCCAACATTAACTTTCTCGTTTCGATTTAGAAAAGGGGTATTCGTTTTATAAGAAACTTACCAATGGCTGCCGACACTTTTCCTGATTTCTCGCAAAAGTTAATTATTACTATCCAATATTTGTACAAATTTAGGTTATCTGAGATCATATTCTTTCTCTTATAGTACACAGACACACTTTCTTCAAGAAAAACAGGATGAGGACGAATTACGGTACCCAATGTTTAAAATGGCAGATATCAAATCTTTTAAACTAACATCCCGACATAATAGGCCTGATTGATTGTTCAAGTGGTTCATATTCATTTAAAAAGAGAATTGGGCTTTCTTAAGGAATTTATCATGACTTACATGGACCTGATTTGATACCTTTATGCTCTTACTTTGCATGTGCCTATTTAGTGTTTATTCGAATTGTAAACCATGCACCCCCTTTTGTTTGCTGGCTACAATGTATGTATTAGTGCAATACTGCTATTTCTCGTGTCAAATGTAGTCTTTTGTTTACGCTTTGTTGCTCTCTGGTTATCCCGTTTTTTCTGTATTTTCTTTCCTTCTCCTTTTGTTCATTTTTCATTCGAAACGTCTTCAAGCTTAAGACGCTGTCAGTGCTGCCAGTGTTACCGGGAGCCAGAGTTCTATTCAGGCGACCTGTACGTCGCCTTTAGCCTCGGCACCATGTACACCATTCTGCCAAAAATATAACATCAATCGTCAAAGTACTGACCACCTCCCGCGCTCTTGCGGTCGCGGTGGCCCTCAGGGCCTCTTCCACCCTAAAACGTGATACAACAGGGCAAAACAACATTATTTTCTATCTCTCTCTCTCTCTCTTTCTCTCTCTGAATACGTCTCCGTTATGATTGACCACCACTCCCGTTCCGTCCACTAAGCTGCGGAAGCTTTGAACAGTATATGCCATCAAAAACTGGAGACTGATTAGACTGGCGTCGTTGTTGCAGTTTGAGGAAAAGGAAATTAAAGGAAAGGAACTGCACTGCCGCACCAGCGTACAATCCAGGACGGTGGAAGTACTCATAAAGCATGAGATAAAGCTCTTTTTATGAGGCGCTCTTTACTTTGTGGACAGAAAACTCTAACCCCCACCCCCCGTAACCAGTGAGTCAAGGGCATATCCGAAAATTTTGCAAGCGTGCCACGACCACCCGTCTTCCGGACATCTTGGCACAGCCTGCACAATTGGAAAAATCAAGGCGAAGTACTACTGGCCCCGCCTTACTTCCGACGTCACCCACTATGGCCGGAGCTGCCGTGACTGCCAGCGACGAAAAAAACCGCTGAAGATAACCGCCGGACTTCTGCAGACGATCGTCGTTCCATAGAGGCCCTTCAAACAGATTGGTATGGTCTCCTGGGCTGGGTCCATCCGTCACGATCCCAAAACAAGTAGATTGTCGCAGGGAGAGGCTACATTACGCGCTACGCCGAGACCACCGCTGATCCGAGGGGTACTGCACAAGAAGTCGCGAAGTTCTTCTTAAGCCGAGTTGTGCTGCTACATGGAGCCTCTGAAATCCTAATCACAGCCCGCGGAACAGCTTGTAGTGCGGATCTTATGCAAGGAATCATACGCTACAGCCACACAGACCACTGGAGAATGACAGTGTACCACCCCCCTACGAACGGACTGACGGAACGTCTCAACAAGACGATCGCGGATAGGTTATCCGCGTTGACCATAAGAATTTTGACAGAGTACTTCCGTATGTCACGTTTGCGTACAACACGGCTATCCAGGAAACTACGCAGATGACACCGTTCGGGCGTGGCTATGGAAGACGGTCCACTACGATGCTTGATGCCATGCTTCCACACGTACAAGACGATGAAATCGTCGCCGACCTTCAAAGATACCTTCACCGTTTGGAGGAGGACCGCCAGGTCGCTCACGTTTGTAAAACAGACCAGCAGCTGGTGGATGCCGAATGCTACAACCTCGACGCCGAGTTGCTGAGTACTGCCCAGGGGATCGTGTGTTGGTTTGGACTCCCATCCGACGACGCGGACTCAGTGAGAAGCTTCTGTGACTGTATTTTAGACCCTACCGGATTCTACGACATGTTGGCCAACATACCACGATGTGATCCCCGATGATGATTCGAGAAAATCACGACGACGCACGCGGACCGAAGTCGTCCACATGGTTCGCCTTAAACCTGACTACGCACGATGACTGATTTTTTATGCAGAAATGCATTATAGTCGGGGTTTCTCGTGCGTCCCTTGGCCGGCGTCCGCAGCGCGTCTGATGATGACTGTGGCATGATGCCCCTAGGGATTGGCCAACCAAACAATCCATCACGAGATAGCTTCGCCTTCAACCACCATCGTCATCTTCCCGTAGGGGAACCGCTCAAGAAGAAGAAGGAGAAGAAGACAAAGCTGCGAAGAGGAGGGCTGCGTGAGTTTTGGCTACCGTTTTGGCTACCGGCGCATCTTCCCGATCTGAACCCGGTGGAAGAGCGGCTCATCGCGCCTCGACTTCCCTTCATGAGCATCAGGCGGCTGACTCGAGGCAACGGGCAGTTTGGAATCAAGGGACAGGCGGTGAACGTGCCCATCGACGTATCGAAGGTTGTTCGGTGCCTTCCTTGCATGGTACCCGAGGACGTTGCGTTCGACGTTCGCATTTCTGCATCCTCACAATCCCCCTCGGGGACGTGCGGGGGAATTTTTTAGTTGTTTTGATCGGACTGTCTTTTATTTTAGCATCGGGTTCATGCACTCTGAGAGGATGGTAATGCCGCATTCGGTTGTTGTTTGTGTTCTATTTCACTGCCCGACTGCGGCTGTCTATGTTATCTGTCTGCCAAGTGAAAAGCTCGTTCCATTCTTCATTTTTATCCCGCACATTTTATCTGCTTTGATAAAGAGAACGTTTCGAACTAACATCAACAGTCTAGAATAATCATGAGTCTACAGTGTCCTGGACGTAATTCGACGGTTCAAGGAACACTCACGCCCAAAGATAAATTCCCGCGGAACCAACGCCGCGGTATTCCACTCGCCGAGGCACGCTTGCGAACGTAACTTTGTTGACTACTGCTTCGCCTCCTGTGTATTCTTTGAGTTGTTAGGGGAGTGCAATTTAGGTTAAATAATTTTGTTTTCCTTTGAAGGAACTGCGCCGGTTTTGGCTTCGAGACAATATGAGGTAACGAACCTTGTTGGTAAGCTAGTTGGTACACACTTTATGAAAGAAGAGAAAACGTGGCGCAAACTAGACGTGGACGAAGAAAACAAGGTAAGACATATACAGGTGCCATCCAACTGTTTATTTAAAGGAAACCACACGAATTTATACAT
Source organism: Haemaphysalis longicornis (assembly GCF_048455015.1). Classification (NCBI taxonomy): domain Eukaryota; kingdom Metazoa; phylum Arthropoda; class Arachnida; order Ixodida; family Ixodidae; genus Haemaphysalis; species Haemaphysalis longicornis. The sequence goes on along the minus strand of NW_027526295.1, from coordinate 111,450,374 downwards.
GACTTGTCTAAACAGAAATAACCACAACGACAAAAAACCAACCAAAGTATAATCATGCTAACAAGTGTAAAAGGGGGTGACAATGGCTAAAAATGAATAAGTACAACACCGCTGAAAGACTGACAACAAATCTATTTCTGCCTCAAGAGCAACGAAGATGGTCCAATAGCACGTGCGTGCATTCCAGGCGCCGACCAAACCGAAAGGAGGGAAGGTGAACTGCGCATGGAAAACTGCACGCTGTTATAAAAATGTCATTTCTTTTTCACTTAACGCTAGTGAAGGTGTGGTGACCCACTTGTTGCTGGCACTTTTGATAAAAACCACCTCGACCACCCCGCTTTCCGTTTTGTTTCTTGCTCTCTTAAAAAGGTCGTCTTATCCAGGACTGGCTCACACCCACAGCGCTTGCAATGGTCATATTGCAGTGGTCATAGGCAAGACGTATTGGCGTCTGTATACGCCTTACCTTGTTTTTCTTCGTCCACATCTATTTTCCGCACTTTTTTTCTTCTTTCTTAAAGTGACAACATGCCTTAGTCACATTTTTGTTTCTGTGACCAAACAGGACTGCGTTGGTTTTAGATACACCTATGCTTAAAGAATTCGCTAAGCTCTATGAATTAAGAGATTTTATTCCGTAATATGCCTTTGTTTCAAGTCCCGGTATTGGTTTCTCAGAAAACTATAGACTGAGATCAGCGATAAGAAATCGGCAACTATAATCAGTATATGCAACATCCTTTACATAGATATTCATCAGTGGTCGAAAGATACTTCCTATTGTAGACCACGACATATTGAGAAAAGCTGCGATTTGGAATTATCTAATATTACTGCCTGCTTACTCTAACTCTGATATCATTCTAAGAGCCGCAAAAACGGTCCACAAAAACCAAAGTGTTTAATATATGCGACAGTTTTATGATTTGTTCTGTAGAAATCTTTCGCATAATCAACAAAGATTCAAAGAATGTAAGATTCCTGGTTGAAGGAGACCAAAATAATTTCATTTTGAAGCAATATTGCACTTTCAGTGGAACCGTTTTTGTGAACGAAAACTGGCAACGTGTCATCACCGTATGCAAGGTGATGAAAGCTGTAATTCATTTGCGTATCAATTTTGAAAGAGTTTTGAAAATTCCGGAAATATAGATATCGGCCTATAGATTGAAATACGGTTTAGGTCTACGCCATAAAAAGTTACGAATACTTTTGCTCAATGAAGTCTATCGCGGAATTCTCCTAGTGCGAACATTTCATTTACTATGTAATAAAGAACATTAACCTAGTTATCAAGATCATTTTCAACTGGTTTAATTAGGAAGGCCAAAATGTCGCAACTATCGCTATTTTCTAAACATAGCATTGCTTCTCGAATTTCTGCGGCTGTCGATGGGTATAAAAATGAACTTCCTAAAACTCGTTGCCGAATAAATTTCCCATGTATCATACAGTGAACGCTGCTCTTATAGGCTGTGATAACAGCAAAAGTTTGCTTCAGCGCGTGCCAGCGCTGAAGCAAACTATGCCAGCGAACGCGAGAAGCCTCGCCGACTCAACTCGCATTGCTGGCCTGCAACCGCCTTGAAAGCGAGTGGGAATAATATTTTATATTTTTGCAAACAAAATGATTATTGATTTACGATTTTCGCCCCAACTTTTACAAACAGTGGTGTACATGTACACCTGTGAGTAGGCCACACAACCCCATCAAATTAACAAATTAAGCGCAATAAAGGGCCGAAACAAGAGCAAAATCGCACGTCCGCTTCCTACAGAGAAATATACTATATATAATTAAGATAACACAACCGCATACACCATGCCCACCTGGAATATTTACATATAATCGTCAGTGACTGTGTTCGTTATCTTCTAGTGCAGGGGTGGGGAACCTACAACCCGCGGAGCTGTATTTTGCGGCATCCAGCACGTCGTCAAACAAAACTCCTATCCCTCACCCACTCATTGAAAATCTAAATGCGGACACACCAGTTTTGACTTCAAATGGTGTTAGACGGGAGAGCCAAGAACAGTTGCATTGTCCCCCGTCTCTACCAGAATATTTTCAATATTGGGAAATATCATCGTCAAATCGCTTAACTTGTTTCTATTTACCTTCAAAGCACCCCTAACGCTCCAACTCCATTTATCGTCAAGCCCTCCATCGTGTGAGACTTCACGCAACTCGGTCCAAGAAACGTTCCCGACCCCTGTTCTTGTCTACTATGTGCGAACTGGGAATATATAATGCGAAAGCGTAAATAAATAAAGCGAGAGCAAACAAGGAAACAGAACGGCCACTCAGGTCTCCCGACCGCTATGTTTAGGGCGCACTAGAAAAACCACAGAAAGGATTTCACGGTTGTTACACTCGCAGCATTTTGTGGCTAAGCCAGGCTAATAAAAAGGCAAACTGGGGCCGCACCACGTATTCGTTACGGTGACACAAATCAGCATTGTTAAATTAAAGTGCGCGCATAAGAGCGCACATGGACAAAAGGTCGGCGTACCGCCGCATCGAGCCTGCGGTCCGTCTGGCTCCCATAATTTATCCACGATCATCGCCGATTGCGTTGCTCTTTTGTATGGCCTATTGTTGAAACTTCCTTGTCACCAAGTGTATTAGTTCAAATAAAACTTAGCTGTTTACTTCGATAACGTAAGTCTTCGATAACGTAAGACACGAAACGACACTGGAGGGGCTCGCTGAGGGTGTTAAGGGAACTGAGTACACAAATACTTAAGAAACCTCCCTAGAAAAAGGGCCGCTTCTCATCCTGTCGGCCACCTCTGCACTGAGTGTTAGGGTTACGCACTAGGCATCTGTGCTCGCCCCTTCGCTTTTCAACGCCTCACTGCTACACCTGCCCGAAAGACTAAGGGAGATAAGAGACCTACACCACAGTCTGTACGCCGTCGAAATGAGCTACAGCATCGGCGGAAGCCGACATGGAAATATTCAAGGAATCATTGAAGAGGCAGGGAATGTGGTGCAGTAGAATGCTTTATGTGGCAGTAGACATGGTGCAATAGTATGATCCGTGGAAATCTGGGTAAATCTGGGTTTCCTGTTTACCAGATCTCCAAAGTAGGGGACTGAGAGGAGACCTGTAGAGTCCCGATATTTCTGTGTATGCCAACCACCAGAAGATGCCAATCGTCAACAACATTACTATGCTCGGCCTACGACTACAATCTGGCTTTCAGAACAAAGACACAATTTTTATTTGGAAAAGAGCAGCGAGAACACCATGATACACATTTTCTCAGTGGCAAACAGGAGCACGGGTATGAAGCAAGATATCCTGACAAAATTAGTACAAACTTCTAATTATTGCAATCAAATCCCGCTTTCCTTTTCTGAAACTTCAAAATGACGGAAAAAACCATAATAGCTTAATGTATAAAACGCTTCCCAAACACGCAATAGGATTGGCACATACCAGAGCCAAAAAGCATCTTGTCTACTAATCGAGGGAATAAAATACTCTAAGCACACCGAACAAGGCTTCTGAAATGCATGACTAAAATAAAAGCGGTAGAATCATTCTACCATCAGTCATAATTAAAGCGAATGTTCCCTCTAACACCAAATAGACCTTTCACATGAATAGCGCGAATACATTCACATCTTGCAAATACCGAAAAATACTCACTCACAGTAAACGGGAAGAAAAGCGAAGCTAAAGCACAAGCACTTGTAAAACCTTTCCAAAATAGTTATGATCCACGGAAACCATTTACAGAGACGCTGCTGACTACTACAACCGCACCTCTCATCCACCAGTGCAGTGGCCAATTCCCTCGGCGCACAGACTATGGTGGAGGTCTCTAATCTTCCTTAGTCTTTCAGGCAGGTGTAGGACTGAGGTGTTTAAAAGAAAAGGCGAGAGCACAGACGTCTGGTGTGTAACCCTAACACTCGGTGCAAAGTCATCCGAGTCCGGTGGTCGACGGGTTGAGAAGTGACCCTTTTTCTAGGGAGGTTTCTTACGTAGTTTTGTACTCGGTTCCCTCAACCTCAGCGACCCCCTCCAGAATCGTTTTGTGTCTTACGCTTTCGAAGACTTTCCTGAAGTAAAGACCTAAGATAGCTTTTATGTGCTATACGGAAGGTTGGCCTCCACTGATAATTTGTTGCTTGATTTGCAACATAATATCGTGGTCGAGAACAACTTTCCTCTCAATTCTATCATAATGCGCCGGTATTGTTTAAAGTCCTCCGTGTAGCTGCTGATTCGGTTGACTATACGTTTTCGGGAAGTTTGCTAGCACAAGTTGTTTGAAAGGTGGGTATTAGGTTGGTAATTTCACCCATCCTTTGAAGTCAAGGTATCGTTACGTTTTCAGTCGTCAATATTTTGGAGTGCGTGGCTGTCAAAAATCCTTAGTTAATTTATTCGTCTAGCGCAGTGTCAGATGTCTCCTCGAGGGTTATCATCGTTTTATTTGATGTGCCATCGGGGCGCGTGTTTACTTCACCCACAGATTTTTAACGACGGCCCTGAGTTTCCTCAGTTCTTCGAAGGTTGAACCTGTCAATTGAGGGGTTCTCGGATCCGATTTATTCTAAAAGCTTGAAGGGTGCTTGACGGGAGCATCAAAGCTGAAGCAGATGTCCGATTGTTTCGATTGCTCTCATTGTTATTGTGACGGATTCTCTCCAATTTACATTCTGCGTGCTACTCCTAGACTTTGAGTACATAAGGCATCGTAGAATACTCGCCGTTTTGGGGTGCAGATTTAGATGTCTATGTCTTCGCACGTTTTATGCAATCGTCGACGCGATATTTTGTTACCGCATTTTTCTAGTAAGGTGTGAGTCTATTCAGAATGCTGTTGTATTTGTTTCTTCAGTCTTTTCTGCGATAGTCGTTTGGCTTCGCAGATATTAAGCATGCTGGAATTAGCTGCCGCCAATCTTGTGTGCTCAGTTATGATTTCTGTATGTTTCTTGAAGTATGCCTGCAGTGGTGCCAACCATGTTTCGACGTCGGTTATATCTACCATACTGTCGTCTATGTCAGAGTCTTCAAGATTCAGGGTTTTAAAGTCGTTCATTTGTACAACCTCCATATTGTTCGGTCTGCCTTTAGCTGGGCCACCACTGACTTGAAATAATATAATGAGGTGGCCCCTCTCCAGAATTTCTAAGGTTTGCCCAGTAGCCCGAGGTACATACTTAGTAAACTGATATCCAACTGTCCGTACTGATGCCGTTGCCTTTTTGTGTGGTGTTAGCAAGCTCAATTATCAGGCAGAACCTTTCTTGTATGTGGTTTTCTAGCGTTGTCTGTCCTTCAGTGTTTCTCATGCGTATCTCCTGACTTACTAAACTTACTACATGATATTGTGACGCTCTGTAAGCCTCTGAAAAAAGTTTGAGCATCTTCTTTGAGAGACCTTTGTTTTATAGTGACAGATAAAAATCAAATATTCTAAAATGTTGTTACACAAATATAATCTGAGCACCCTGCTGTGCCTTGGCATTAAATAATAAGAGACGTATAAGTACAGGATAATAGGGAGGACTTTCCAATGCTGGTCCCAAGCCCATGAAAGAAACCAGGGATAAAATTCGTATAAAATAGAGTGCACACGGCCAGCACTCTTTATTGTGCCACAGTTGGCATAGACTCGTCGGTGTCCACGTGTTTTAGTATAGCAAAGGGGATACACACAATATAAAAATAAATTGCAACACGCGTTATATTCCCGAATCCAGTTTCGCTGAAATCATAATTGTTACGTAGCAGTAAAACAGATGAGGCAGGCCATGCTAACCGACGGTAAGCGATCTATTTATCACGTATACAAGTGAACCTTGAGAGATTCTCGAAGGCTTCTTGCGAGCCACCGCCATTCTCTCTTCGTCATTTGTCCTAAGTAATGGCGTTATAGCGCACAACAACATAAGCTTCCCGTGACATCAACCCCAGCCGAGGATGGCCGTCCTAGTCGAGCCGAGAAAAAGTGGGGATTGCGAAGATGCCGTTATACATTAAAGATTGGCTTTTCGCGACAGTTGAAGATGATGGCATCGATTATCTCTAACACTGCACCAGCGACGTCCTCACGGCAGCAACAGGAATAATGAAGGTGGTCCGTACCACGTGAAACAAGAAAGAGAGGACGCATGGTCGGGTGGCCTCACGAAGCCTGATCTCATATTATTTACATTCAGTTTCCTGAGCTCGAGACATGAAGCTGTGGACATAATGTGGTCTTGGTCGCGGCGGAAGTTGGACTGCCTGACCCGCTGCGAAACTGAGGCCAGGACAGAAAGAAACCAGTGCCCAGCATGTAGGTTGCGGGGTAGGTGAAGGCGTGAGACTAACTGAGGTTAAAACGATGAACGACGTGTTTACAATGTTAACAAGGTCCGAATACCTATACTCGATTGGAAAAACCTTTATATATTAGTCTGTTTTATGAGGTTCTGCTGAACTCCAGCGGGTCTTGTGCAGTGAAAGAGTCTTCACAGGCTGCTCCAGCCACTCCCTCGCCATTGTCGCTGTTGGGTCATGGCGCTCTGCGGCGTTCACCAACAGTAACCCATGATAATTTAATTTGGAAAATACCCAAACACTTCTTGTATACATTCGTAAGCGTTAAAGATATCAGTGAACTATAAACTATAATATCAGTGAACTCTAATTCTAACTCGAATGTTCTAAACGTCAATTACGTGTCATGTGTACTAAACTGCGTTAACCTTTCTATGTCTCTCATTTGCTTTCTTGTTTAACTGTTCTTTTTATACCTGTTGAAAATGACGGGTTTTAGCTTTTATTGTTACTTTTTTTCGGTTGCCTGTGTAACTGTGTGTTTTCTTTTGTCGCGATGCTGCTGTCTGAGAAAAAAGGGGGCTGCGGCCTCGTCAAGCTGTCTATGACAGCTTTTTTCCGCGGTTCCTTTTTCTGTATCTGTGTTTATGTATCCATATCTGTGTTTATGAAACAGAAATAAAGTTTCATTATTATTATTATTATTATTATAGGAGTTTATTACAAATGAACATTTAGTTGGCCATTACTCCATGACTCTAGGGAATTCCCAAAACGTCTAAACTGTATATCGGCCCCTTTACGCATTGACATCCCACCTTACCCCGTTCACTTCATTAACAGTGTAATTTTAAACATCCCGCTCACCGTTTATAGGTCTGAAGGGAAAATATCTTAAGTTTGTTGCTTTACCTTAAAATTGCGAAACAAAATTACACAGGTATATCAACGGTCTCTACATCTATCTCGAAATGCCTTCTAAACCAGTTTTGAACAAGAAACAGCCCTCACTATACCCCAAATCCTCACCCAGTTCTACGGAGGTCGGCAGGGGCAAACCCTGTAGAACTACGTTGATAAATTAGATGGGTTTTCTATACAAGCAAAAACCAATTAGATACTACAGCGAACCCGCTTTGTAAATAATATATTAAAATATACTTTTTGCCTTTTCACTTTCTCAGCGGTGTACTCTGTTAAAGATCCTACAACATGGAGCTACTACTGCACGTAACAATACACTTCCGAAATTTCAAGCCTCTAGCACTGCACCTTGGCGCTGATATTACCTGTTCAAAACTCGCGCAATGCAATGGGGTTCGTGTTTTTAAATCGCGATGCCTTTAAGAGCGATATCGGTGGTGTGCAGAATGCTTTTGCAACGGACACGCGAATTGGGAAGTGGGAGAACCCAGTCTATCAGCCTGCTTCACAGCCTCTTTCGTGGATGCTGATAGTTTCGGTTGTGTCCAACGCGCGTTTACTCCATCTGTGTTTACTACGCAAGCTTTGAAAGAGGGTGCAACTGGACGAGCGTGCAACTGGAAACGGGTGCAACTGTGTGGGGACGCTACCAGCCAATTGGGAGCTTCCAAATGACCATCGGTCCGCGTTGCTTTTGGCGGTAATCTCCACCCAAGAGACCTGGAATACCGGTTCAACAAAACCGGGCCTGCTGCGGGTGGCCGAAACATTCCTGTATTCAGAGCCGTAAAAATGAAAAAAAAAGTCTTGTCACGTTTTTGTGCGATTTTACCTTCTCCTGGCTAAGAAGGAGCGACGGCAACACGTACTCCTACGGGCAGAGTCCAGTCGCTACAACTAGCTATACTAGCGTGCTCCAAAACAGTGGACCTTTGACACTTCAACGGTCACAGATGTGTGACGAACTGTTTTTTTTTAAAGAATATCCTGCGTTTACTAGAGCTGACCAAACTGAAACAAGCTTTCTTCACTCGACAGCTCACATAATTGAACCTATCTTAGCGGTAACATCAACCGCGTGCTCCTACGAATTAGTAAGGTACGATGCTCACCCTATCGCTTGTATGTGTTCAAACTACGGTGACACCACCAAGCAAGCCACTCATTTCTAAAACTATTATCGCCAAGGAAAACCTATGTGCAAAAGAAAAAACAAAAGCATTTTGAACAGCTTGAAGTTACACCTTACTAGGAAACATGCAGCATCTCCCAAGCAAACTTTCAAGCCCATCCTTCCCCCTGCGTGGCACATTGCTTTCCTTCGCTAGTGTACTTAGCGGCAGCCAAAGGCGCCTTTGCACTTACGGCGTCACCATTCCTCCGAATTTTCATCTGGAAACTGAAGGTACCTGTATTGTGCGCGCCTTTGGAAACTGCAAAACGATGCACGAAGCTTGCATATATCACTTTACTTACCAGCGGCAGGAGGAAGCTGTGGTGGCGGCTCCACAATACTTCAAGGATGTGATGTGAGGAAGCCGCTTACCTTTGCACAGCAGCTGAACGGGTCACTGTATCGGGTTTTTGTAAGTAACAGCGAGAAATACTTCCTATCGTTTCTACTATAATATTTGCGCCTAGGACTTGCCCATCCACGGTAAGCAGTACAATAGTGGAGTTTTTATCCACCTCCTTGATTTTCGGGTAATAGGTGGAGATGCTCGACTTCAGGAGCACTTATTTTCTGCCGCAGGCAACGCCAAATATACTTCCGCCGAAATCCGCAACACACTCAACAGGTCCTATGTCGACATTTTGAGAGAGGGAAAAAGCATCCGAACATCTCAAAGATTTTGTTTTCTACATCCTAGCGGATAAAACAGCCAACATTAGAGCAAGATAACAGCTGTCCATAGGTGTTGGCTTTCTTGGCAAGCCAGTAAAGGAAGCTTGCGTTTTGGGGCAGCTTTTGGGATCTATGGGATATGGAGAAAACCAACTCCGCGTGCATCGTTACAACCATCTTAAAATTTTCATAGTGCGCCCAGCGGATTTTGTGTGAGCTCGTTAGACAGGTGCATGATGGAGTTTTCTAAATGGCGAGAAAAGAAGCTGGCGTGAACAGAATAATTCAGGAAGAGCTTCCAAAGACACGATTCCTCCCCTGTGCAAGTCACCCATTCTTTATGGCCGATCTCAACCAGGTCTAAGAAATCTGAAATACCATAGGAGCCATCCAACAAACAATAAACTTCTTCTCCGAAAGCGTGCTCCGGATGAAATTGTTGCGTAAGATTCCGATGTTTTACGAACGAGGTGGTCGTGAAAATACTAGTTCATTGGGAAATTATCACAATATCACGGGGCCAAAGTGCAAGCTCTCGACGAACTGGCATCAAAGGCATCAAGATGGAAATTTGCGGCGGGACAAAGTCATAATATTTCCCAGTACGGAACAACGGCCTCATTTTTATTTATCTGCTTGAATATTGTAGCCGCGTGCTGCACTTCGCAACAAACATCCTGCAGAGTGCGTCCTGTACATGCTCACAGCGCTGAGCTTGAAAATTTCTCACGGGCCACCAGATTAACACTGAAGAGAATTTCTGGGATATCCTAAAAGATGCAAGTGGTTTGGCCCGTCCTCTAGGCGTCTTGATATGCCTGCTGAGACAAGCTGCACGTCTGGCACACCGAGGCTGCAACTGGAGGAACACTAAGGCGTAGCAGTGTATATCGTATTTGGCTTCTCTGGATCTCCGATTTTCAGAAAATATCACAACAAGCTACAAAATCCTCTCGCTGAATCCGGCAAGAATGAAGTATTTACGCCACCCCTGAGCTTTCTGTTCCGGCTAATGAACTTTAAAGTTTGTACAGCATCGAAATTTGGAAAGAAGAGGGCCTCTCTTGATACAAAATAGGGCGCAACCGAATCGGGTACTCGTTCGACATTTTTGGCCGCGAACTTTTACCTCAGGTAAAGGCATTCTTTCCTGCCGTCGTAAAAGTAATCGAGGTTGCTCTGGCTTTGCCGGTTACCACGTATAGTATCGAACGCTCGTTCACCACTCAAAAGTAAAGTAAAAACAGTGGCTACGCTCAACAATAGGTAAAAATAGCCGGTACGGCCTTTGCTTGATGAGTGCACACCACAAGTCTGTAAGGGAGCCGAAGGAGTACTTCACCAACCCTGTAATCACGGATTCTGTCCGCAAGAACCCAATTCTCCTAATGCTGCTATTTCAGGGGCACTTATGACATTTGCATGTAGGCGAATATTGCTTTGAGGGATAATCAATAGTTACCGTATAAAGTGAAATTGGTTTCGCCAAGACTTGCAAATCTTGTGCGCAACGTATGCATCACATTAGAGAGGTATAGTTTACCGTAAGCAGAAGCTCCATGTACGCCGAACTTGCACGGGTGACCAGTGCGGATGCTCAAAAAGAAGCGACCCTACGTGAGTCTCAAGGACGTATGCGATATTCGAATTTTTACTTGGCGGTGTTCACGTTGCTTCCGCACGTAGAGTTGCCCAACGTGGTGGCGCACTACCCTCCCTCTTTGCTGCGAAAATAGCTTCGTCGCTAATCTTTCGGGGTGATATCGTGTTTTCATCTGCTGATTTCGCCTTCACTTTGCAAATTCTTACCCTCACCAAAACTATAAAGCGGTAAACAGCTTTTGTTTCTCAGATAGCATTGCAATTTTTTAGCTGTTATTCCTGACGAAGTAGCGTTTCTCGTCGTCATAGCAACGGCCTCTCAACATCACAAGTCCCTACAGCAATATTGGTATCCGTTAGTGGATGGCGCTAAGAGTAGCCGTGCCTATGTGCGGCGACGGCGTGCGTTTACACGCCCTAAGCGCGCAGTGCGTCGCGTAATTGTAGCTAAAACGGTTTCAAACTAAAGTCGTGTGGGGTATGTATACTTCTTCCCGTTTGCGTACGTGAACTCTATACGCACGTGAAACCAACAGTGTCTTTTTATTTCATTTTAGGCATATTTCTTGCTAAATAGAAAATCTACCGTCTGTTTTTTAAACGTGGCAATACCTTGCTATTTCTAATTTATTTCATACAATTTTATATTGCCAATTGTGTATCTTTATTGCTTGTTTAATTTACACCCCCCTCCCCCCTCAGGGTCCTTGTTGCTACCCCACAATAAAGTTTCGGCGGACGCCCATTGTTGTGCTCATAATTTTTGGAAAGCCAGTGTTCCTAAATTTTTCTAACGGAGTGTGCAATGCGAAGTTTGTGTTTTTTATTGTAACGCAAGAAAGAACCCTTTGGAATATGTCTGGAGAATAAAGGAGTAAGAACCGACCCAAAAGTGTACAGATATGACGACAGCCCTACAACAACGACGACATACGCCCCCCCCCCCCCCCCCCCACTGTGCGACCAAAACCTTCAAAGTGTAAAAAACGATGACTACAGCGTTTCCGTCACTTATGTCTAAAATGAATAACAACTTTATGCTTGTGGAGGATCAAAAATGGTTGTAGTGCCAGTTGTTCCTCAGCACGTAGTTTTTGAGCACATGTGTGGGGAAAAAGGTTAGTGCAGCACAGAGACTCAGCAAAACACTTTTTCTGCGAAAATTGCACTTTTCCTCTGCTTTCCCGCGACTTCTGTATCGACATGGCGGACCAGCACAACAATTATAACAAAGGCAGTGGCTATTTTGCCGGCAGCCGGCAGATTAGCCTGGGAGAAAAGTTGCTGGCAGTCCCTTCCCATTGGCTGGGCCAGACCACGTGATTCTTCTGCCGGCACATTTCCATGGGGGATATTTTGCCTGCTGCCGGCACATTTTCGCGGTTGCTAATTTGCCAGCTGCCGGTAAATTTTCACGGTTTCTTTTTTGCCGGCAGCCGGCACATTAGCCCGGGAGAAAAGTTGCCGGGATTTCCCCGGCAATGCTGCCCCTTACCGCCAATGCTGCGGCAGCCAACGTTGGGGACAAGTTTTGGAGCTGTGCCGAGCTTAAGGAGAAGAGTGATTGGTACTGTACAATGAATTACGTCAAGTTATAGACACGAGTCGGCAAGGGCGGGCATGTTGAACTTTCACTCAGCCCGACGCGAACTTTGACATTTTGATGTGCTTGTTGCCACTTTCGATGTGTGCGTAGCAGCAAGCAGCCGAGTGCTACATTTTCGCAGTGTGGTGATTGTGTATAAGTCGCTGTTTTTAATCTGTCTGACTGTGTTTGGTATATGAACGCGAAATTAGTCGTTTTTTTGGACGACTGCCTGCTTTGCATAATTCCATGAAGAAATATATGTCTTTACTGAAGTTATGTCTTTACTGAAATATATGTCTTTACTGAAATAAACCATGGTGAATTCTAGCCATGCAATCTTAATTTTTCGACTGATAATTTCTTTATTGTGCGACTTTGCTTGAAATTCTACAAAGGAAACACCAACGAACATTCACTGTCCCTAATCAAAGTGTCAAAGTACGTGTCGGGCTGAGTCAAACTTCAACTGCCCACCGCAATTTGACGACTCGTTTCTATAACGACGTAATCCACTGAACAGTACCAATCACTATTTTCCCCTCAAGCTCGGCAAAGCTCGAAAACTTGTCCCCAACGTTAAAGCATGTTAAAGTTGACATCTCCGACTGCCGCAGAATTGGCGCCCAGGGGCAGCATTGCCGGGGAATTGCCGGCAACTTTTCTCGCGGGCTAATGTGCCGGCTGCCGGCAAAATAGCCCTCGTGGAAATGTGCCGGCAGAAGAATCATGTGGTCTGTGCCAGCCAATATAGAGGAACTGCCGGCAACTTTTCTCCCAGGGTAATCTACCGGCTGCCGGCAAATTAGCCATTGCCTATAATAAAACTGAAAATTATGCAGCGTAATCAAAAACGCTCTAGATATCTCATTGATTGATCAAGACAATGTGAGTGTTTTGGGAGAGAACAACCGAATCAAACTACGTATCCAGGCAAGCTATTCTAAAGCTTTTCTCATGGTATAGTAATTTGCATCAATATAAGCATGCAGGCCGGCTCACTAGTAAACCAAATACGTGTTCAGTTTTTTTATGATTATTAAGTTCGGATATCTGCTTCAGAATTTATTGCCCGAACGGGAGGTTTCCGTCGCTGGCTATATCAGTGGGCTTATGCTCCAAAACCGATGTTTTATGGCCCTACGCGAACATTCCAATATTTGCAACCTACGCTGAAATTTTTACCTGAATGCGACAGTTTCGACGGCATATTTGCATACGCCGGAAACGCAAGAAAAAATTTCAGAGAATCACAACCAGCCTTGTATAAAAGGGGTGGCTAGTAAATTTAAAATGCTTGCCATAAAGAAAACGGTTGCGAGCTACAAAATAATTCCACCATCTGAGCGAAACCGAAAACACATTGCATGAAGTAAGTAACAGGTTTACCGTCAGTGTCTTGTCCGTGCTCATAAGAAACAGAAGTGTTACAACACGGCTTTATGCACCGTCCCGAAAAGTAATCATGAGAACAGAACACTATGTAATGAGAGCTAACGTTCTGATGTCTGGCTTCGGTGAAGAGCTACAATGTCTCATGGCTGCGACACAGTCCAGAACACGTTTATTAAAAAACGCGATGAAAAAGATTGTCCGCCTTAACTCCAGTATGTTGCATGGCTCCAGCGGCAGAAACAAAGCGCAGTTAAAAACGGCGCTAATAGGTGAGAAGACATTTGTATCGAAGACCCAAGCAGTGAAAAATGTAACAACGATATTATCCACTTTGCTCTGAATGTCTTCGAAAGAAGATAGTCTTCCGCCGCTCCTGAGTTGTAAATATCTCTGTTTTGTAGCACACCCACTCCTGACTCCTTCCCCTCCCGTCTCTGTCCTCCCACTGTAAATTCTAGGCCAGATCATTCAAGTCGGTGAATGTTGGCCGAGTGTACTGTTCGGCACCATCTATTAGAAAATCTTGTGACAGTTGGAGACAAAATGCCCTCGCCAGACCTCGTATTGTTTATTGTTTTTGTCATTTGCGGTGAAAACAAAATATTGTTTCTCCAACAATTCTTTATTTGCTCTCGCAAATCTCACGCGCGTATCGGTTTTAAGTTAAAGAAACACTGCCTAGTACCGTTATGGGCTGATGTTTTGCTTCAAATATACCCAATGTTTTAAGACGAAAGTGTGTTGTTGTGGGATTCACGAAGGTTTCACTAACGTCATATCCGCCGCGGGAGTGACGTCAGCACAACGAAGCTAGCGGCGTGTAATGGGTGCACTCCTGCACACAGGGTCTTCTAGCGGGGAAGCAAGCTTTAGTACTAAAGACTACGTTATACTTCGCGTCGTTCCTTTTCCGGTTTTATATTTTAACATGAAAGTGTTTTATTGCGGGGTGACGAAGAATTTACTCACGTCTTATCCGTCACGCAAATGACGCCACTACACCTTTGCCGAAGGGGCCCGCCAAGACATCGCTCGCCAAGCAATCCCACAACACAGCCGCCGACCCGCAAATCGTAGTCAGCAGCAGATTTTGCTGCATATTTCACTTTCTTGTGTTACCTACTCCTATGACAAAGGAATCAAACGCAGTTTTTTTGTACTAGAAATAGCGCAAAAACGACATAATTTTGAAAAGAAGGCGCCGGAAAGGGCGCTGTCTAGTGCCTTTTGTCCACGTTCTTGCTTAAGGGGAGGGTGTTGCGTTGATTGCAATGATAATAAAAGTGTATTATATGTTATCGAAATCAAAAATGCTTTTATGCGGTAATAGAAAGCCTGAAAAGTGGGGAAAGTCCGGGGGCTCCAGCATGCAGTTTCAAGCTGGCGTGCAATCCTTGGTTTAATATAGAGGTGCTTGGTTGATGTAAACCCGTGATTATCAAACTTAGCCTAACTTGAGGCTTGACCGTTGTTATATGCACTATGTTTTGAAATTTACTGTGGCATCAGTTTCTGTTTCGACCTTAAAAGCGTCGGTGGCTCATTCCGGGGCAGAATTACTTTTAGTAAGCGTCTGATTCTAGCGGCTGCAACAAAAAAATACCGCAGCGCTAGACTGAAATGCATACGGGAAGCAGTGGAATTGGCGTGTAGCCTCTACTATACTACTTTTCAAATACAATTGTATTTCATAAAACGAACGCAAACATTGCATTCCGAACGTGGCATATACTTCAGCCGCGCTGTTTCAGCCTGGTACCTTTTCTGACGAGGCTTGCGAGCACAACAATACCGTGGTAGCGCCAAAGGCTATAAAATGTTTTACCAGCAGTAAGTATGTGTGTGTATAGCTGGAGATGTTTTAATAATATGGCAGGAAGGTTGATCGGTGGGTGGGTCATCGCCTTGTCGTAGTCGAAATTCGCAATGAAACGAGCAAAGTCATGTCGCATTCACCCTAGAATCCTGTCAGTGCAACCTTTGTCCGCTAAGTTATTCCCTCAAGCCGAACAAGCTCCTATCCGCTGCTAAAAATCACAGGTATTTATGGGCATCAACAACGTGCATGCATAATCGCTCTGACCGCAAGTGACCATACTTGTGGGATATTTCAGTGTTTCAGCCATCGTGTTCGGAGCTAAAGGGAGCTAAATGTAGTAAAACTAGTAACCTGTATTATGTTGCAACATTATCTCGTAAAGTCGTACCATACAGGCAGGGGGAAATATTTATATGCTACGGTAGAGTGGCTTTACTTGATGTAACAGAACTTGGCACTGACCGCTTCTGGCCACCAGTACCTTCAGGCCAGAACCTATAGCTTGATTCCCCTATATGCCTCCAATAGGCGGTCGTCAGCATGCTTGCCCTTTCGTGAAAACGTTATCAGTCTACACCGGTCATACTGGGGTCCCATGTAGTACAAAGCGTAGCTGTAGCAACTGTTGGCACTACCCCGCAGGCGGCACCTTGAGTAATCTTGGTGACGGTATTGGCGACACCGCGGACCCCGAGAACCCATACTCATGCTGTAATCTACCGTTGCTAGGAGTTGTGAGGTGAAGGGCGGAAACCACAAACGCTGGCCGTCGGAGCACAGGTCAAGCTCCGGCGGACGGGCTCCTTGTCTGTTTACTAGGCAGGGAGCTCCGGGACCTTTTGAGCTATCAGGGTAAGGCTGACGAAGAAAGTACCCCCGTCCCGTGTCCGCGCAGGGGGCATCTGTTAAAGCAGATGTTGGTGTGTACTGTGCGACACCACGGACCCCGAGCACTCACGTGTAGCCGTGCGTGGCAGCGCCGTGTCTGGGGAAAAGAGGATTCTGGTGGTTGAGCAAACGCTGATTGCTTGGATCTTGAGGGCAACTTGGCGAAGGCAACACACCACTTTGGCCTCCGCTTCTCGTAGACGGCACTTCCGGTCTGACCCGCCCGGCGGGAATCGGCAGTCGCCTTTTCCTGTCCTCCCCGTCATCTTTCACTCTTCTGCCTTCTTTCTGACAAATTTCCTGTTATCGCATTGCTTCTCAGCTTATGTTGCTCCTGGCGGCTAGGGTTAACCTTGTGTGGCGAACGACCCTGAGTTCAGCCATATTTGGTCATAGTCATGGTGTACAGCTGGCGTGGGCAGGACTTGCTCGCGAGTTCCTGTCCCGTCTCCTTGTTGGGCTCCATGGAGGGCGGCTGGCACCATGACCGGACAGATGTTTCATTTTATAGCTTCCTTTTTTCGATCAACTGATTCCTCTCGTAAGAGGGGGGGGGGGAACCAATGTAACCACGAAATTTTTTCACGAAAAATGTGAACTTTGCACGCTTACTTGTGGTGCGCAGTAATGACCCCTATAAAACTAAAACTGACCGACTTGTCTCGCCATTTGTAGTTGCAAAAGCACAAACAGCCACCATTGACGAAGGCTACAAGACAAAGAAGCTAGCCAACGGAAACCTCCTCCTAGAACTACTCTACAAACGTCAGTGTGATAAAGTGTCACAGCTAACGTTTTTTGTAGAGATCTTAGTAACTGTCAGCTAGCACTCATCATTATATATAGTCCGCGGAGTCATCTCAGATGACGATCTAAAGTACTTGCCCGGAGGAGGAGGTTCTAGAAGGACTGAAAGAGCAAAATGTTACAAATGTCTACAGAATCAAAATCAAACACAACAAAGAAATTAAGACTAAGCATAACTTCCTCACCTTCGCATCAAGCCTCCTTCCAGAATCTGTAGTTTTGGGTTACACAAAGATGAAACTTAGACACTACATACCAAACCCACGGTCTTTTTTTCATCTTTTTCATATTTTTCATCTTTTCGAATGGGGCGTGGGCACTGACCCATATGGCAGTGACCACTTCGCCACCTCACTAACCTATATATGTACAGGCCCAAGCAGTCCATCTTCCCATTACAGGTTCAATGAAGCACGTGCCAACTGGAATACATTCACAGATACATCTAAACTACACTACTCATCCATAAGACACCTACACGTTGAACAGGCAACCCAACTACTCACGGCACATATCCTCGACGCCGCCGACAAGTCTATTCCCCACGCCTCTGGTTCCCTGGGCAACCAGAGGACGCCATGGTGGAATGAGGACTTTAAGCGGGCATGGGAAGCCCAGAAAAAGGGTTGGGGTATCCTTCGTAGGTACCCGAAATCGGATAACCTTTTTTCGTTCAGAAGGGGAAATGCGATGGGAAAACGTGTGCGCCGTGAGGCAAAGCGAGACAGTTGGCATTGATTCTTGACATCTATAAACTAAACACTGATACACACAAGGTCTGGCCACATACACGAAAAGTCAAAGGACATCACACACACAGCCTTCCCCTGGTTAGTACAACAAAGGGCACACTGGAAGACCCGGCTAACACACTCGCACGACACTTCCAACGCGTGTCCAGCTTAGCACACTACACACGCACTTTCATTAGGCACAAACAATCAGTGGAAAAAAGTCTTTACTTAATAACGAGAAGTCAACTTCCTCTTATAACTCCGAGTTTTCCCTTCATGAGCTTAGGGCTGCTCTGACCACTTGTAAATCCTCAGCTCTAGGCGCAACATCACATATACAATGATACAAAACCTACACTGACACACTCATCTAACACTCCTGCACCTATATAACAATGTATGGCTTTCGGGGCACATTCCAGACTTTTGGAGGGAGGCTACAGTTGTGGTTTTCCTCAAAGAGGGAAAGCACCCTTCCTCCCCCGTTAGCTATCGACCCATTGCCCTGACCAGCTGCCTGTGCAAGCTCTCGAGAAGATGATAAACCAGAGGCCCATGTACTTTCTGCAGTACAATGGTCTTCTCGAGAGCTGCCATGCAGGCTTCAGGGTGGGGTGGTCTACCAGCGATCAACTTGTTGCACTGGAATCTTACATAAAAGATGCATTTATTCATAACCAGTTCTGCCTTATTCTATTTTTCTATATTAAAAAAGCTTATGATACAACCTGGCGTTATGGCATGCTCAGTGACCTTAAAGGGGCACTGACACAAAAATTTTGCATCTTGTTTTTTTTGTTGGGATAAGTAGCTAGTGACCTACTTATAAACTGTATAAACCTCATTTGCTTCAGCGTGCGACGGTTGTTTAATTAGAGGCATTTTAAATGCGGCCAGTCGCAGTTTCGGTTACAGCGAGTGCCGCGAAACGATGGATTTTGTGGATTTTGTGTGCACAAAGCTGACCACGTGACCGTCGGAGGGATATCACAGAGCAGAGCCACCGTAGCACCATCGAATCCGCATCGACGGCAGTTTCTGCGAATGCCCCCACGTACTGATCTCGTGAGGCGCTTAATTAAAAAGCGACCGTGGATGTGACGCAGGCGCTGCGAGTGCAAATGCTACCGCGGCTAAAGAAGGACGCGCGACGCTCGAGACGGTGGGTGGCAAGACGCGCGCTGGGAGCTGCCGGCCGGTCTGCCGACAGGTCCGCCTACAGATGTGTTCGCCTTAGCACTGCGGCGGATATTCGAGTGCCGCTCTCGTAAGCGGTGCAGATGACAATTTTTAATGCAACCCGCCATCGCATCATTAACCCCTTTCTCATGTAAGCCACCATGGTCAGGACTTGGGGGCAATTTCGTGCAGCGGTAACAAGCTATCACTCGAGCTACCTGCGCCGGCCTGGGCCACTTCGCGGCCGTGGCCGCCGCCGGCACAGCGACCGTGCGGCTAGCTCAGTCGGCCTTTCGTGCCTCCGGCGCGTTTTCGCATCCAATGGTAATAAACAGTAATAGAAACACAGTGCCTGGAATCGCTGTAGAACTTTGGTCACGGCCAGCTGCCCCATGAGCTGACGAAATCACGGCGCCTCCGCCGCCAACGATCCTGTCGTTCGTTCTCGAGAGCAGAAGCTCCGCCCTCCGGCCCTCCGATTGGAGCGGCGAGCCGGCGAAAAATGCCGGCACTGCGGAAGCGGCAAACACGAACTCGTGACGTGTTGGAGGTTGTTTATTTTCACGATATCCTCGGGATGTCGATTGCGCGTGGTCCTCTGCTGGCAGGTCGGTTGCGTTTCGCACACTTTAAAATTGATTTTAAATATGTTCTAGGCTGTATTCGCCGCTGATATTTTGCAGATGATGTATATGTGTTCCCACCAATCTATCTCCGAAGTTATCTCGCCTTCAAAATTTTGTGTCAGTGCCCCCTTAAGTCCGGTGGTGTGATGGGTAACATGTTGAACGCCATTTCTAGTTACATATCAATGAGGACATTTCGTGTTATGGTTGGGTCATTCTTGACCGGGATACACGTGCAGGAATATGCTGTGTCGCAAGGTGGAGTTTTAAGCAGTACATTGTTTATAGTTAAGATGAACTCCCTCAGAAAGGCATTTCCTCCAACCATTTTCTCTTCCATCTTTGCAGATGATGTACAAATATCTTTAAGGTGCTGTAACCTGTCAATTTTCGAACGTCAAGTACACCTCCGTCTTAAGAAACTTGCTGGCTGGGCGGACCCTCTCGTGTTTAAACTAAACACGGGAAAAAGTACTTGTGTTGTGTTCTCCCGGAGGCGCACGATTAATGCGGACCCTGAGGTTACTCTTAACCGTGCATCTATTCCTGTGAAAAGGGAGCACAAGTTTTTAGGTGTCATATTTAATGAAACCCTTGTTGTAAATAAATGAGATGGGCGCAGGCAGAGGGCGATAGCTGGGGTAAAGAAGAAGAGGAAGCTGCGCCCACTGCCTCGCTCACAGTTTGTTCCATCGCCTTACGAGAACGGGTGCTGGGTCGTGCTTCTCTCTTGGATCCTCCATACGCTGGTGCCGTGAAATCCGGGAATCGAGGCACGAGTGGACCTGACTTTGGAGGCGCAGCGGCTGCGAGGCTCGCGAGGCCCGGAACCTTCGCGCCACTTGTTCCGGGAGGCCTTGCCCTCGGCCGATGCCCATCATGGATCGTGCCCAAGCCGACCCTCGTTTTTCTACGCCACCCCTTCCATTGGAACGCCTGAAACTACGCCGAAGGCTCCTGCGGGAGAAAATCACAGGGCTCATTACGGCAATCGACGCCCTTCTCAAGGACCCGTCTCCGCACGTGACCGATCTGACCGCCAACATTTACCACTACCACGACAAGCCGAGCGAGATACGAGCCCTCGACGCTGCAATTCAAAGAAATCTGACCGGCGACAAGCTGAAGGAAGACATTGCCGTATCGCAGCATTTCGACGACGAAGTGCGCTCGTGTGAAACGCGCGTACTGCTCCACCCGGTTGGCAAAGCCGCTATGAATACCGCCGCCGCCGGTGGCTACGCCCAAACCACCTGGGTGAGTTACAATCGAAAGCTCACGGGTGTTCCCGTGCCGCAAAGCCCCCACTTTGTAACTCTCCCGACGGTTCCAGCCGAGTCGCTCCCAGAGCAGCGTGAGGGCCCCATCCGCGATAAAAATGCACCGGATGCTCGTTTGGCAATTATTACGCTGATTGAGGTTCGCAACGCTGCCCGCGACGGCCCTCAGCCCATGGAACCAGTAACCGACAAAGCAGAGGATCCTCTAGGCGTTCGGGTGTCCGTCCAGAATGATCTTACTTGCATGGGCGTCCTCACTGCCGACCACAGCACTGTGCCACAGAGTGAATTCCCTGAAATTCCACACTGTGACAATCCTGCTGAAGCGGCCCTGCCTTCTGGGTTGCATATGCCTGGCGGTCCGCTCCAACAAGCTCGCGAGGGGCCTCCAAGCAGGAAAGAAGTGAAGAAGCCCCCTGACGTCGAAATGGAGAAGCCAGAGAAGACTCTTCGTGCACAACCACGGATTCTATTGCCGGCAGAGACGACCCTGCTAGAGTACTGCGACGGCAATTCGAAGTACCAGAAAATCCGCCAACTGAAGCCACACCGAAAAAAGTTAGTGCAACACCGGCAGAATCATGACGTGGTTGCCAGCGACCCTATCCCTGCGAGCAGGCCCCAGGTATGCAGAAGCCAACCTGAACAGATTCCGCCATAGTTTTGAAGTTCCGTCGGGAAATCCGGTCCAGAATCTGGCACTTCCCGGTGAAATACCGAATACCGCACTCCCCGAAAGCGCCGCCAATAGAGAATCGCAACGGAAGAAAGTGGAATGGCAGCCAGCCCGCCACCATGAATTCTCCATGGCGCCCTTTGTTTGTAACAGCCACAGCCACAGCCATTTGCCCACCGAACAAGCAGTGCAGCTTCAGGAACTTGCTCGTCATCAAGACGCACATCGAGCCACCCAAACTAATCGGGTTCCCTTATGACCCCGGCGGCTACCCCAAGTCCAATGGTGCGAAGCGCGTGATCCTGATGCACCGGGAACATCACAGCAACTGGAGGACGCAACATCAGATGAGAATCATCGCTCAAAGTGCCGCCCGTGCGAACAGTCCGACATCATTTATTTTCGCCTGATCACTGGGACAATATTCAGGCGCCGCATTAGAAGGGTCAGCTTGAAAGCCAGTCCTTGACTTTCTGGCCGGGGGGGAGTGTGTTGTAAATAAATGAGATGGGCGCAGGCAGAGGGCGATAGCTGGGGTAAAGAAGAAGAGGAAGCTGCGCCCACTGCCTCGCTCACAGTTTGTTCCATCGCCTTACGAGAACGGGTGCTGGGTCGTGCTTCTCTCTTGGATCCTCCATAACCCTCACGTTCATCCCACATATCAAAGCACTTAAATGCCTCAAAACACTAAATAATCTCAAGGTTCTCTCCCATCAATCACATGGAGCAGACAAAAAACTGCTTCTCCGTGTCTTTACAGCCTTAGTAGGGTCTCGGTTAAACTACGGCAGTGTCGTGTATGGGTCGGCCTCAAAACCAATCCTAAAGATTCTTGATCCAGTACTCCACTTGGGCCTTCACCTTGCGGTGGGTGCGTTCCGTACTAGTCCGCGCAAGAGTCTATATGTTGAATGTAACAAATGGTGCCTGGAGGACCAACGAAGGTACATGAACTTGCTCTGCGCTTTTAAAATTTCATCGCTGGATAACCATCATTTTAAACCTGTTTTTAAGAATATATCCGCATCTCTACTGTTCCTAAATCGCCCGTCCGTTTCTTTGCCGTTCTCACTTAGGGTGAGAGAGGAAGCTTCGGATTTCAACATATCCTTTTTTGACATTTACACATCTTCTTTTACTGTCATTTTACCACCCTGGCAGCTTCAACCTGTATCTTGTGACTTGTCCTCCATGAAAACTGATAAAACCAGGGTGCCACAAACTGCTATTTTGCAGCAATTGTCCCTGCAGTATCAGTATCAATGTGCACAGTTTTAAGGACGCATCAAAAACAGCAACCATGGTGTCTTGCGCTGAACATGGGCCAAACTTTAATGCATGCAGAACCATGAGCACATACACCACAAATTACTCAGCTGAAGCTTACGGCGTCTTACTGATTGCACAACACATTCTTGAACACAAAATTCCAAAGTCCATCATATATACTGTTTCTTTGAGTGTTTTTCGCGCATTGGCATCACACAAACCATGCAAAAACAGAATTGTCAGTATGGTCCACAACACTAACATGTCTATATATGCCCAAAAACTCCTTCTGGTCTTGTTCTGGGATCCAGGCCACGCTGGGATCGCTGGCATTGATGTTGCTGATGAGAGGGCAGCTGCCGCCGCACTCAGGAACACAGTACGCATAACAACACTACCACACAGTGACCTTGAGCCACAAATTCTAAAACACCTCGGTAACAAATGGCAAGCACAATGGAATAAACAGACAGACAACAAACTACATGTAATGAAGCCACACTTGGGACGATACACAACTGACTCACTTAACAGACACCCCGAAGTGACCTGAGCAAGGTTGTGGATAGGCCTCACACATGCAACACCTGCTCACTGGATCTCCAAGACCCACGTTAAGCGGGTGTGGAGAGGGCCAATCCGTAATACATATACGCATACAATGTAAGGCACTAGAAATAACATGGCACAAGCACTTTGCACCACCATGCAGACAACACAATCCACTACACCCATCGTACTTTTTAGGGGACGACCCTATAATCACCCACAAGTGCAGTTTTAAGTTTCTTAGCGATGTAAACTTTTTACACTTCATTTTATACCATGCATGTTTAAACCATGGCCGTTTACACCTGTCATCTTCGTTGTCTTTTATGTCATTTCACGTATATTTTAAATAAATATTTTACACTAATGTCACGTCATCCTCGTAAAAACTTTTCTTTGGCGCGCTTTGCCCTTAGTCGGCCTTGCGCCAAAAAACCCCAACCATCATCATCATCATAGCTTAGAACGGAGCACTCTCAGCTCACGATTGTGGAGATCGCTACATTGGAAGGTCTATTCTGGGGAGAACCCAATTCTCCTGACACATGCACGGGGTGTAAATTAAGGATAAAATTGTGTTTTACACGAAAACAAGGACTCCTAACTTTGGGTTGAAACTGCATTTTATTTCGCCCATACAAGATGCACAATTTGGCCGCATGGCTAGTTGTCCATCACAAGAGAAAACGTTTGATGGGCATGCAGCAAATATGCCACGCCCCTTGTGTTTCTGCAGCCCCTCTAAATTTTCTTTGATATTGCTCAAAATGCTCAAAATGATTTTACTCCGCAATATGTTGCCTAAAGTAGATATCTAGCAAAGCTTTACCATTCATTGGTACCCCGACATTGTCATACTGGGAATATTAATGGAGTCTTGTGTAAGTGGCACTGTACATTCACTGAAAATGTATATCCAGTTCCACCGCCCCTATCATCACTCGCTGTTGACTGCGCCTACCCATGGCCTCCCGGGCGTCTAAAGGAAAGAATGATAAACTGTACGGATCCCGTGTGCGCGTTACAATCGCGCTTAAAACCGAAATAGCCCTTTACGCGCCCAGCAACATTGCCATGAGGCGGACACGAAGTCCTCGCAAAACCCAACTTAATCCAATAAAAACAATCCGTACACACACGTGAAAAAATTTCGGTGCACTAACTCCTCAATGGCATGCCGCGTGCCTTGGTCAGCTGTTGCACATTTTTTTGTGTTTCTTAAATCAGCCCGTAACACCTGGAATTATGAAGATAAAAGCACTTGAAATCGCAAACAGCCCCACTGCTCCCCGGTATAACTTGATTTCCAGCAGGAGCTCGATGAGCAAGCTTCTGAAGAACAATCATTTTTGGCTTCCACAGCTGCATACGCCAAATAAAATTCCGCTCTTCCAGGCATGCTCTGTCATGTCTTTTTCATCGGCGCCACACCGTAGGTGTCAAATTATTTTTTTTTCGAATTTGAAGGAACCTTTCTCATGCGCAGAGTTCGTGACCCTGAACCCACCCGACGAAGTGACGCCGACACGAAAGAAACAGAAATCACCGGTTTATACCGGGGCGGCACAAGAAAAATGATATGAGTAGAAACAGCAGCCCACAAAACAGACGTTCATGTAAAGAACGCGACACTGAAAAAAATTTGTATTTCGCGCGTTCGTTTTTCGCACTGCCTTGATAGTAGTTCGCGTCGCATCCGACAGATGGCGCCACCAGTCCACGGCGCGCGCGCCGCTCCTGGGACCTTGTTCTCGGTGGTTGCACTCGGTCTCTGCAAGAGGTAGCGTCAACATCCCCCTCGCGAGCGGCATGATCAAATGCAGAGCATTTCCGGGGGCGCACGACGTTAAGTAGTTTGCGTTACGTTAATGTCGTTGCACTTGTGGCAACTGCTGACGAGAGAGCGCTCCTCACCAGTAATTTGAATGAGTCAAGGATATAAGGCGCGTCCGTAGCCTCCCATTATGTGTCGGCTTTGTGGCGCAGTGGGTAGACCACCATGTACATTGCGCTCCGCCCGCAGGGTGGAGAGATCAAAACCTGGCGCCGGATAGTATTTTCCTTTATATAGTTTAGGGGGAGGGGTGCGGACAACGATGGTGCGGAATACGACGGGACAACGCGGGTGACATGGTGAGTTACTGAAATGCTCTGCATTTAAAATCCACTGCATTGATTGTGGAGAAACATAATACAACGCTTCGCTCTACACTCACGACAACATCCGAGTCCTGGTACCAAGCCACTCCGTGTGCACCAACCACAAGTTCCGGTTTGTCCTAGCTTGCCAAGGGTCGTCCGTCCGGTTGTCTGCCCCCGCTGCTCCCATCCTGGTTCTGCTGCCGCCAAGCTGTTCCGTCCAACTCCACCCTGCCGCACCCGTGAACGCAGTCTTTATACCGGACGTGGCAGTTGTGCGCATGTTCCGGGCTTGGTACGCAGCACACGTGTTTCATTGTCCGCTAACTGTTTATCGCACACGCACGCACAAGCACATGACGCCCTGACGTCACTATCTCTGTCCGACGCGCGCTCGCTGCACTGTAATCATCATTCGCGGGTGCAGGTAGGGGCTGAGTCCCTAGACATATTTCTTCGCGAAATTAACTTTGCATTACGATGGGGCGTGCGTTAGAACCACACAAATGCGGTATTCTTTTTTCCCCGGCCCGTCGGCTCAACCCGACGAAAGACCAACCCATCCTCCGCCTCCGCGTCGACTAGACTCGCCGAGATGGCTCTCCTAACCAACCCATGCGCTTATACATGGGCGTGTCCAGTTCAGAAAAACCTGTTCATTTCGACTCAACGCGCCCTCGTCGGGTCAATGTAAACAGGGCTTATGTGACCAAACGGCCTATTACGAACCGGCCTATGACGAAAGACTATGTGACGAACCGGCCGTATTCACTGGGGAACCAGCCTCCTATGTCGGGGTGCCATTTGAGCCTTTCCAATGTGCACAGTGTGGGGCGAAAGCTTAAAGACTACTGTTTCAGCTCTCGCAACACCAGCTGATTAACATTTCTTCCTAATATCATGGGAGAAGGCGAGGAGACGTCTGCATCCAACAATGTTAGAGGTGTTAATATACCCGGTTCAAAGAGTTAATGGCTGATGGAGCCACCGGAGCGAAGAAGGAGATTCCTGGAGAGGGGCGCCGTGGGTATGACTAACGCGCTTAGGTATGACGGCGACGCTCGGAAGGGTGCAGGGAGCAAACTGGTCATTGTGTCCTCGGTGGCTTTTAAGTGCGAATGCACTTTATAAGCGACCCTGAATTCCGGCGACCGCCGTCCGTCCACATAGCAACAGCTGCGGGTGCGCGCGCTCCTCGTCTTCCTTGGCAACGGGGGGAGATGGGCGCGCGCTGCCTGGCCGCTGACATGGCACATACCCACGTGGGGGATTGGCCAGGAATCTCCTCGTCTTCCTTGGCAACGGGGGGAGATGGGCGCGCGCTGCCTGGCCGCTGACATGGCACATACCCACGTGGGGGATTGGCCAGGAATCGGGCGTGAGAAGGGCTAGAGTACTAACACGAAATTTCAAAGCTGAGATTCGCTCTAGCAATCAAGTACAACGACAACACAAATAGGTGTCTGTGCATGGCACATACCCACGTGGGGGATTGGCCAGGAATCGGGCGATAGAAGGGCTAATGCACCCGCTTAAAGGAGTACTGACACGAAATTTCAAAGCTGAGATCCGCTCTAGCAATCAAGTACAACGACAACACAAATAGGTGTCTGTGAATAAATGCATCTTTCTTTCTTTGTAGTTGTGTGTGTGTGTGTGATCTCTCTTTCGCGAACATTACCGAACCGCGCAAATTCAACTCGTGCATTCGCACTTTCACATTGTTCCCCTCGGGGAAATGCGGGGAAATTTTTAAGGTGGCTTTTGTTCCACACAAAAGAGATTGTGTCAACTCGTATGGGCATCGATACCTATAGCACTGCCATGTACCCAGCCACACAATCGACTTCTTTGGGACGGCCATCGTCTAGAACGAAACTGAAGGAAGAGGCTTCTTCTTGAGTGGTTGCACATTCAGAGAACTTCACAATATCTTAATCGCTTCCTTAGAACTCTCACTTTGGTGTACATGCACGGGCTGCGCTCCGCAGAGAGGGGCTTTGTGAGACACCTAACAAGTTGAAAGGCTATCAGACACTGCAGCAGCATGGCCTCACTCATCCCTCAGAAAGAAAGCTGGTTCTGAAACGTCGGGTTCACCATTTATTGTGCCATTGTTTGCAGTGTAGCTTTTCATTTGTAGCCTCCCAACCAGACAGATCACAGCAAGAAGCTTGCCTTCATTGCATGTTGTGTGGGTCCTACAGAGGAAAAACAGGGTAATTGGCCTGCCCTATTTCCCACAGGTTCCGCTGAATGACGAATATTTGCGACACCACAAGAACGTGTGCATGCGCACTTTTACAGATATTCTAAGGCGCGTCATCCCGCGGTGCACAAAACTTGAACTACGTAGGTAGTTTTTATTCTTTTTTTTGCACCAACAATGTTGGGAGTACCAAGCTACTTGTAATAGTATACCAAGTGATAGTAAACAAAAACAAAATAAACGTGATGAAGGACGTGCTCTCTAAAAACGAAGTTTTACTCCTAAATGATTATTTTTGAAATACTCCATGAAGAAACTGTGTCCAAGAGTACAAGCTTTCACGTTAAAAGGCCTTTGAGAATCCCAAAGGTCGATTGCCGTGCTCTTTTGTCTCAAATGGCATTTCAACCAAATGTGTTTGAAAAACGTCGTGTGTCAGCTCAATGGTCGCATTTGAGTCAAATGACATTGTGTTCAATGGCCTTCGGAACACTCGCGTAGCAAGGGTATTACACCAACTGCAGTACACTCCACATGGCCCTAAAAATAGCTGGTATTCTTATACGAGAGTCACCATCACATTTGATGACCAGATCCGTGGCAACTTCACGTGGTTGTCTCGGCCGGGCCTGGCCGCCTGAGATTTCGGGTAAGCCCATGCCCGTGCAGAGCTCTAATACACACTACTGGTTTGGAACACAGGGATTCCTGAGATTTATAAATG
Organism: Haemaphysalis longicornis; assembly: GCF_048455015.1. Taxonomy (NCBI): domain Eukaryota; kingdom Metazoa; phylum Arthropoda; class Arachnida; order Ixodida; family Ixodidae; genus Haemaphysalis; species Haemaphysalis longicornis. Next base: position 111,421,830 of record NW_027526295.1, on the reverse strand, counting down.
TCATATGTGGTTGAGACGTCGCCAGTGGGAAAGATCAGTCGATTAGGCTAGCGTAACGGCAAATTAGTAAATAAATGTGGGAGAGGAAATGCAAGCAAAACAACCAGAATTTCCGTAAAACAAGCGTTCATGGTTCGATTAACGAGCTTTACTCGAACAGGACATTTTCCTACCTTGGCTTCGGGAACAATTTTACTGGGAATATTTTTTCTACCTTGGCTTTGAGACCATTTCTTCTGGGACCATTTCTTCTGGGACCATTTTTTCTGCACCATTTTTTCCGGAACTATTTTTTCCGGAACCATTTTTTTTTCGGTGCACGGTCATTTCGGGACACGGGCGTTTCGGTACAGGACATTTCGGTACAGGTCGTTTTGGTGCAAAAACTAATTCGAGCGAGCGTTTGAGGCAGCAAAATTCTCGTGGTTTTTTTACATGGGAGTTGCGAGCACGCAAATCGAACTTGTTTATTAAAACGGTTGTTGCTCGTATTTCTGCGTTATTTTAGGCCAGTAAAAATGTAGGTGGCCTAGCCAAAAATTGCCTATTTATTTCCGTAACAGTAGCCACAAAAACTATAGCTCATTCATTACTTCGTCTCTTTAACGACAGTATCATCATCTATTTTCTCCTGCCTATTTTATCAATAATCAGCGACCGTAACTATTTTGTGCACTTTTGAGAAACTACAATAAAAGCTGCGCAATTAATCGCCACCGCAGGTCCATGGAACCTGTATCTTTCCAACGTTATGAGCAAGAAGATCTTACAATATTTGGTATTTCGTATTTGTTGGTGTTGCTTTTCCTGACAACGCAGTGCACATACTGATTCATTACCGAAGGCACCTATTGTACATTGTCGCACGCTTCCGTGCCGGCCTTATTGTCGTTATCAGCTACAATGCTGGGTTTATGTTTCGTGTAAATTGGAAGTTGAAAATGCTCTTGTTTAATATTCAAAGCTAAGTGCAATGTTTTCTGCAACCTACATAGATATATTCTTTGCAAGGACTGGTCGCTTGTGATTTCCAGACGCTTCTGCCAGAAATTACACTTGTCATAATTTGGTCTGGTTTTATTGCTATCAGAGAGAAATGACACCTGCAGCTCCCCAGCATCAGAATTTTTTAAAGACGATAGTCTTTCTTGGGCTCATTAAGCGCGGAAACTTTGGCCTCTCCGTGCATCAGATTGTCGGCCTGCCTGCATGTTCCTCGGTACAGGCGCCCGGCCAAAGTTATTGCAGAGGTTGAATGATACGTTTATAGGTAGCATTTTATAAACGCGTTGTCGATTAATGTGTTGTGACTGTGTTGATTAGCTCGCATCATTCATTTGCGGGTACTTCAAACGTATTGGGGCCCATAAATGCCGCGGATCTGTCAGTCCGCTCTTGTTATATGCCCCCTGGATCAGTATATCACGAAATTTTCACAAATCATGGGGAGAAGCTCCTCTTTTAAGTATTTTTTTTAACCTTCGCTCCCGATCCCCCACAACTACAGAAAAACTGTCCACCTACAATAACCACCCCTATGATTTTAACGGTTGAAATTTGTGTGTTGGCTTTTCAAAATTTACTTTTGTTGAACTTTCTAAAAATTCATTATTCAAATGAACAGCCCCTATATTTTATTCTCAAGGTTTGCTGAAAATTTTGAATCAGTGATTGTTCGTTGTTTTTCCGCCTTGCACGTCTTTGCGCTCTTCCGGGTACGAGGCTTCCTGTCGACAGAAAAGAGAGGGAGAATAACTTTTTTTCGAACCCACTTAGAAATGAGGATGTAACTTATCCAGGAGCCCGTGGGCCCCAGCGGCACCCTCGGCCACCTGGATTACTTTCTTCTACTGAACAGCACAGTCTCCCAACTTAGCGGTCCCGTTATGTCTAGCGATGAGAGGCAAAGTAAAATGAGGGCCATGGAGACCGAAATTTGAAGTACAGCAAGAAAGTGTATGCGTTCGTACAAAATAACAAAAAAGTGGGAAAGCATTGGGATTGACTACCAGGAAACGAATCCCTCTTCGGGGAAGCCGATGGCGCAGCGCATCATACACAAAAATACGAAAGTAGTAAATATTCGTCATCTCGCGGGGAAGTATTTGTTATTTGCACCCTCGCGTTTCCCGTAGCGTCGCGTCGTCGCCCACGTGATCACTTTCGCTTCCCCGCATTCTGCCAAAGAAACATGCCTTGGCACCCCGAAGCTGAAGCTGCAGCGCGCAATTAGCGGCATGAATGGCAGCCGTGGCCCGATCCGAGGGAGAGAATTTTAGGCAAGCTATGTAGCAAGCGAGCACCATGCGCGTCTCCTTCGCCACTTCCGGTGCGTCCAGAGAAATTCGGGGAAGGCAGGTGACTGAGCCCCCCCTACGAACGCAGATCGGTATTCGGCTGCCCCTTCGGTCCAAACATTTGGTACAGAATACAAAACGTACAAGTTTAAGGAGTTTTCGGTGCATGAACATATTAGTTTGTTCTTTATTTTGGTTTTGTTTTAATTTTTGGCGCAGGATATACTTGGACATATTTTTTAAAGACGGCATCTGAGCTCTTCTTGTGATTATTTAACGCCTGCTTATGAATCCGCGTACTTATCAAGCGATATCGCCTATAAACATTTGCTGAGGACAGTTCCTCGATCCTATGTCATTTGTTTATTTACTTTTCTCATAAATGCTCTTTCAATTGATTTGTCAATTACTTAACAATATTTTAATTTTGTGTTCTGAGTATCGAAATTCTTTTTCACAAAAGTACCGAATGTTAGCTTCAGAGATACCAATGTGCCGCGATCCAACGTCGCTACTAATCAGTGACGCTGCTTTGACGTGCATGCTTGCGGCGGAAAATATTTCTTACCCGTTGAGCTCTATTCCGTGCTGTTAAAAACGTAAACACCTATCTTATAACCAGTGCTAATAAAACACATTATCAGTCGAAATAGTAGCGCTAAAGTGTTACACTTCGGGTTGTTCACTTAGATCATTCCACGCGAGTTGAGTTCAGCAGCTCATGATAACCTGCAGCATGCCTTTTACAGTCGCACTTTTTCTTTTTACACCATGCGGTTTTTACACCGTAATGTCGGGCGGACACCTGCTTCTGCGAACATATCATTTATCGGTGATATTGTGCGGCTCAAAAAGTACAGATGGTCAGCTCCAGATGACATTGGTTTCAGATAACATCATGACCATATTACGGTAATTATACTCTGCGAGAAACCACGAACATTTCCAAATGAGCAGTCTTGCAAAGATAAATATCTGTATGTATGCTGCATAAAACATTGCAGAGTGCTTAGAACGTTATTACACAGCAATTCCAACTTTTAGTTCACAAACAGAATAAAACCGCCACAGTCCCCGATAACTACGAAGACGTCGGGACAGAAGCTTGCGGTAAGATACAATAGGTGCCTTTCGTAATGCATTGCTAATAACGCCTTAAGTACTTGCGTTATCAGAAGGAAGCAAGGCACACAGATGCACTATTCCTAAGATTGCAATTTCTTCGCCATTACGTTATAAAGGCACAGGAATTCCTTTCGCCGTGCAGTGGGACTCAGTTCCGCAGCCGTTGTCGTAGCGACGCCGCAATGTGCAAAAATAAAAGAGTTTCTCTCACTGATTGTCGAAAAAAAAACAGGTGGTAATATTACGTCAAAAAACGGGTGAAAAAACACGATGATAGTGTCACTGTTTTGTTATATAAATTACTGGTGATCAGTCACTATGAAAAACAAAGTGGGGAACACTTATAGGTTGTCTATATGCTAAAATATCGCAGCTAATAGCCAACAAATCAATAAAGGTTCTTTTAGCAAGGTCGCATAACCAACTGCTGGCCTAATAACGCCGAATTTCGAGCTAGAATATCTGTAATAAATAGGCACGATTTGCGTGCTTGTAGCCACCCAGTAAACAACGCATGCAGCCTAAAGCGCTCGACGCAATTTCTCTTTGTAACAAAATACCCATGTCCCAAATGGTCCGTGTCCCGAAACGCCCGTGTCCCGAAACACCATGCACCGCCCAAAAGACCCTACCGAAACGCCTGTACCGAAACGTCCTGTGCCGAAAAGACCAGAGCTGTTTATGCACAAGTTCTAAAGGTTTGACGTAAATATAAGATTTTGTTCACCGAAAAGATCTTTTGTGTCTACGTGTGTGATCAATCTAACCAAAGGGTAAATGCTCACAGAATACAATCATTTGATTCAGAATCAAGAAACCATATAGACGAAAAAGCTCGGGCCGAAATTAATCCCAGGAAAAGCTGCCATTTCGCATTGTTGAAAACCACTCAAGTGTGTTGGGATCTTCACAATTTGCGACTGTACAGAAATGTGTAAAAAACGTCCCTAAGCTGAGTAACAATCAATAAATGGTGAATTGGCGAATTAGGTTAAACCCCACTTAGTTATAAATATGCTGAGCAATATTAACTTCGCTCACAGGTATACCGAACTGTTTTGGCCCGTATATGTTTTTCTCACTCCTCCTGCATGTTTCGACTCTGTGAGCTTCAATTAGCTGGCATAAAAACCTATTCACTCTTATGAGCGCATTGTTTGCGACACCGTTTTTGTTAGGTTGCTGCTACTTGCGCACCACGATTGGCCAAAGCGAAAAACAAAAGTATTTGACTTGGGCAAACTTAGCAGACCGGTGTGTCATGGGAGTGCAAAAATCAATATGCATGAATGCGTTGCTTGTCGGTTTTTTTGTGGCCCCCTTAGAATAGGACGGCCTAGCCTTAACTGAAAAATAAGGGTGACGGATAACCTTCAGCAGGAATGCACCATTAATGTGGATTCTGCGTTCTGGCACTAGGCGAGCCGAGTAATAATTGCAGAAATGCGGTTGCCGGGGTGATTACATTGCCATTTCACTACATCAAACTTAACAAAACAATAAAGCAAAACTGAGCGGAGAGATTAAACTGAATTACCGCCAAATTAGCGGTACGAGGCCGACGTTGACCACTGATTAAAACGTAGGGGTGGCGACAGCATGTCTCTGGTGAAACATTTATCATGTTTATAAAAGGCGCTGTGTAAGGGGAAGAAAACAACTAAAGAGCGCCGGTACCGCAGGATTGCGAGTAGCTGTATTAAACAAAAAAAGGAAACGAGATATGTCTTCCTAGCGCACAGAACGGTAGTTCAGAATTCGTCTCACTTGAATAGTCAGTGAGTCAGTTTGTATAGAAGAGCAGCTAGTTTATGCGACGGCGACTAGTTCATCTACACAGCTATCGCGGCACGAATTCTCAGCAACGCTCCAGGCTCTACCATCCGACCCTTGAGACTGCAATGGTTCCCCACACACGAGGAGCAGGCCCCCGGGGTAGACCGCGCCCGCAACCGCAACATCACTGCGGAACGGGCCGCTCGCGAACTCACCAGTCGGGCGGCCCCCCAGGAGAGGTCTCCCCCCACGCCCCTGAATCCCGGACGGACATCCCATGAAGATGCGCCCTACTTGCTACCTACACCACTAGATGACTATGGCACCATACTACTGTGGTACCGAGACACCAGGAGACGGTTCCCGGGCCCACACCCCAACCTCACTCGAAGCTAGTGGACCCTCTATCACCAAATACAGACATACTTTCTGCTCACACCAGTACTGGGCCGCGACATAGCCCCCGCAATCTACGAGACATCTGAGTGTACCGTCTGCCGCGCCACTCGCGGCACGCTGACCCACATACTACAGTGCACACCCCAAGACCCCGCACCCTCAAGCATCCGACAGCTACCAGTGACAGTGCGAAGAGCCATCACCTCGTCAGACTACAACACCCAGAAATTAGTCGTCCAGTGCGTCCGGGAGGCCCTGGAGAGGCAGCGGTTAGGCGGCGCGAGCCCTTTGGGGCCGAGCGCCGGACGCCTGACCTGAAGCTCCTAGGGCTGGCCCGGATGACGCCATCGGCGCCACCGGACCGTTACTAGTCAATAGAGTCTTTTCTCTCTCTCTGCTACGAGAAGGGCGCTTATTGCGTGTCAAAAATACAGCGATATTCATAAAGCCACTTACCAATTATTTTATCATGGAATACAAGTTACTCCTTGAGGCATTGCGTTCGCATTCGGCCGGCTTGGTAGAGGCGGCAGGCTTGCTGCGAGTTGGTTATTATGGTCAGGTAGGGTTGGTGGCAGTGGGTCAGGGCAGCGCGGGCGATGACGAGGGACTCGGCGGTGAGGGTGGGGGTGTGGCGGTAGAAGGCCGCGCTGGGGAGGCGGCCCTCGTTGTTGAGGACTGCGATGGTGGTGCTGTGGCGGGTTGATGACTGCGCTATGTCGGTATAGCGGGTGTTGGGAGCCGAGCCATAGTGTTTTTCCAGGAATCGGACGCGAGCGTTGCGGCGGCCTTGGTTGTAGATGGGGTGTATATGGTTGGGGACCGGAGGGACGTGGATGCGTTGACGAATGGAGAGGGAAATACGTTGGGGCGCGTGTGGGGTGGCAGGGGCCGTGCGTGCGATGACCTGAAGTATCCGTCGACCAGCCGGTATGAGGGAGAGTCGGTGCAGGTGGGAAGTGCGTTGGGCTTCCAAGATTTCTGTGAGGGTATTGTGCAGGCCAAGCTGGAGGAGGCGTGTGTTTGAAGTGTAGGTGGGAGGCCTAAGGCTGCTTTGTAGGTATTGCGGATCAGAGCGTCCAGCTTGTTAGCTTCCTGTGTCTTGAGGTTGTCGAAAGGGCAGCTGTATGTAAGGCGACTGATGAGGAGGGCTTGAACGAGTTTGCAGGTGTCGGATTCTTTGAGGCCGTAGGTGGATGCACCGTATGCACCGAATGAGGTGCGTAAGTTGGGCGATTGTTTTGTGGAGCTCTGGGAGAAGAATTGCGCCGAAGCCGTCGTAGTGAAAAGGAACGCCGAGTACCCGAAAGGAGGTGATTGGGGACGGGGAGAGCCGTGGATGGTCACTCGTGGGTCCGGGGTGGGCTGTGGGGGGCGGCCGCGGGTGCGGGTTCGGAGAACGAGGAGGGCAGACTTGCTTGGTCCGACCGTTAGGCCTCTGGGGTGGAGGTAGGCGACAGTGGTGTCGATGGCTTGCTGGAGGGCGTCTTGTTACGCGCCGCTGGAGCCACTGGTAGTCCATATAGTGAGGTCATCGGCATAAAGTGCATGGTGTATACCGGGGATGGCACTCAGGAGACTGGGGAGGTCTAGGAGGGCAATCCTAAAGAGACGAATTCGTAGGCGCGGTGGCCGCAACCGGTGTGATTGAGGTTATCGAGGATGGCTTGGTGCGTAGCGCTGTCGAAGGCCCCTTTGGCATCGAGGGTGAGGAGTGTTTTGGGTGTGTCACGGCTGAGGTGGTCAAAGAGCTGTTCTTTTATTTGTATTAGGACGTCTTGGGTGGAGAGATGTTGGCGGAAACCGAACATGGTAAGGGGGTGCAGGTTATGGTCTTCGAAGTAGGTGGAGAGGCGCTGGTGAACTAGGTGTTCATAGATCTTGCCGAGGCAGGAGGTGAGGGCGATGGGTCGGAGGGTGGTGGCGGAGACTGGTTTGTTGGGCTTGGGGATAAGGGTGATGTCTGAGTGGCGCCACTGTGAGGGGAACGTGCCCGCTTCCCAGTTGCTGTTTTAATAGGTGAGAAGGTCTTCAAGGGTGTCGCCCGGGAGGTTGCGGACAGTTCTATAGGTAATGTGGTCTCTGCCCGGGGTGGTGTTGCGGGTGAGATGGGCAAGAATGGCGTCGAGTGTGGTCATGGTAAAGGGGCGGTCCATGTCCGCGTTGTGAGGTCCGGTGTATTGAAGGTTCGGGGCAGAGGGATGAGTGACCGGATCACCAAAGACATGCTGCCTGATGGTGCGGAGAGGCTCGCGAGGGGGTTGCGAATGGTTGCGGATGAGTTGATTTGATGCGGTGCATTGATTGACATTGAGTATATTGGTTGTCCAGGAGGGAGCGGAGGAGGTGCCACGTCTTGCGGGTGTGGAGGGTACCTTGCAGGCGGGTGCAGAAGTCCCGCCAGTTTTGGTTGTGAAGCTGGCTGGAGTACGTTTGGATCTGCTGGTTCAGGCGGGCATTACGTTTCCTGAGGGTGTTGTTTTGGCGCTGGCGCTTCCATCTTTTAGAAAGGCCCTACGGGCATCCCACGTGGAGGAGGTGTAGATCAGCCGCCGGCGTGGCGTCTGTGAGGGCTATAGATTGAGTGTGGGTGCAAACCCTCTGTTCTAGGCCTGTGCCCAGTCGTCCAGGTTGTCGCCAATAGGTGGTAAGGAGGTGGGATCCTTGCGAAAGTTGGGCCAGTTCGTGAGGCGTGCGGTGCCTCTGCGGAGGGGTTTGTGAACTAAGGGTACGCGGAGAGTGATGAGGTAGTGATCGCTGCCGAGGTTTTCGTCAAGCCGGTGCCACTGGGCTTTGGGGCAGTGTCTCGTAAAGGTCAGATCAGGTATGGTATCACGGCTAACGCCATTGCCGGTTCTAGTCGGGACGGTTAGGTCGTTTTAAATGACTAGGTGATTATTTTGGCTGGCCGGGAGGAGGGCGGTACCCTTCTTCGAGGCGCAGCGGTAGCCCCAAGTCAAGTGAGGGGCATTGAAGTCACCAAACACAAGAAGGGGGTGGGATCCAGCTATCTGTACCGCTTCTTGAAAGATGGGTTCTATGGTCTTGAGGTGGTCGTTTGGGGCGCTGTAGATATTGAGTATGTATACGCTCGGAAGTGTGGGGCGAGTCGAGATGATTTCGACGAAGGTGTGGAGGATGATAGTTTGTCTTTGGGGGTGCGGTTGCTCCGGGTGGGTGTTATGAACGAGGATGGCCGTGCGGGATTGGGGATCTTGCGTGAAGGCGTTGTATTGTGATAGGCGGTGGGTGGAGGTGTTGGTTTCCTGCAGGGCGATGGCATTGGGGGGGGTCGTTTTGGGTGAAGAGGGAGAGTTGATGACGCTTGCTGTTGAATGAGCGGCAGTTCCATTGATAGACAGTTATGGTGTCAACGAGGATGTTAGGCATGATACGGGTGGCGCTTTGGTTTTGTTTGGGGGGACTATCAGAGGAAAGGGAGGGCCGACCGGGATGCGTTGGAGGGCGAGTTCGAATTTGGTTTGGCGTTCTTCGAGAAGCTGGAAGCTCTTGACGAGAGGAGCATAGGTTTGGGCTTGGGCGTTTAGAGCTTTTGCTACGGCATCTTCAATTTGGGCGGCCATGCGTGCACTGACAATTTCAGTTACACGTTCGATGATGTGGTCCTCGGTGAGGGGGGAGGGGTGGGCTGGGGAGGGGGGAGCCGCATGAATGCGTCAACTTGTTTTTTAAGTTCGTCCAGTTGTTTCTGGAAGTGTTGTTAGAATTTTTCGAGGGCGGCGGTGAGTGGGTAGGGGGAGGAGGAAGGCTGACACGGGTTTGGGGGCGGTGGTGTAGGAGCAGTGGGAGGCGCGAGTAATTTAGCTGACCAGCTCACCTGTGATAGGGGAGGCCAGGCAGGGTGCTAGGTGAGCGATGCCTGTGGTGGCGGGAGAGGCGGTAAATTGTGAGCATCGGTGCTTGGCCGGCTGGAGGTCTTGGTCAAGTCAAGCGGGTGCTCCTTAGATGGTGGAAGAGTGGGTCGGTAGCGCTTGGGGCAGTCGCGGTGGGCCGTTGGGTGGGGTCCGTTGCACAGCATGCAGCGAGGAGTGCAGGTGCGTTGCGGTGTCGGATCGGGAGTGCCGCAGCTGTGGCACCGTGGCTTGTTGGGATGCGGGCAGACATCTTGGCAGTACCCGATATCGCCGCAACATGTGCAGGTTTGGAGGGCTCGGCGGTATGGTCGGCAGCGGATCATTTCGCAGTCAAACTTAAAGAGGCACTGACACAAAACTTTGAAGGCGAGATAACTTCGGAGGTAGATTGGTGGGAGCACATATACATCATCTGCAAAATATGAGCGGCGAATACAGCCTAGAACATATTTAAAATCAATTTTAAAGTGTGCGAAACGCAACCGAGCAGCCAGCAGAGGACCACGCGCAGTCGACATCCCGAGAATATCGTGCAAAAAAACAACATCCAAATACGTCACGAGTTTGTGTTTGCCGCTTCCTCACTGCCGGCGTTTTCCGCCGGCTCGCCCGGCTCGCCGCTCCAATCGGAGGGCCGGAGGGCGGAGCTTCTGCTCTCGAGAACGAACGACCCGATCGTTGGCGGCGGAGGCGCCGTGATTTCGTCAGCTCATGGGGTAGCTGGCCGCTACCAAAGTTCTACAGCGATTTCAGGCGCTCTGTTTTTGTTACTGTTTATTACCATTGGATGCGAAAATGCGCCGGAGGCACGAAAAGCCCAGTGAGCTATCCGCACGGTCGCTGTGCAGGCAGCGGCCACGGCCGCGAAGTGGCCCAGGCCGGCGCAGGTAGCTCGAGTGATAGCTTGTTACCGCTGCACGAAAATTTCCCCAAGTCCCGACCCTGGTGGCTTACATGAGAAAGGAGTTAATGATGCGATGGCGGGTTGCATTAAAAATTGTCATCTGCACCGCTTACGAGAGCGGCACTCCAATATCCGCCGCAGTGCTAAGCCGAACACATCTGTAGGCGGACCTGTAGGCAGACCGGCCGGCTTCTCCCAGCGCGCGTCTTGCCACCCACCGTCTCGAGCGTCGCGCGTCGTTCTTTAGCCGCGGTAGCATTTGCACTCGCAGCACCTGCGTCACATCCACGGCCGCTTTTTAATTAGGCGCCTCACGAGATCAGTACGTGGGGGCATTCGCAGAAACTGCCGTTTATGCGGATTCGACAGTGCTACGGCGGCTCTGCTCTGTGATTACCCTCCGACGGTCATGTGGTCAGCTTTGTTGACACAAAATCCACAAAATCCATCCTTTCGCGGCACTCGCTGAAATCGAAACTGCGACTGGCCGCATTTTAAATGCCTCTAAATAAACAATTGTCGCACACTGAAGCAAATGAGGTTTCTACAGGTTATAAGTAGGTCACTAGCTACTTATCGCAACAAAAAAAAAACAAGATGCAAAATTTTTGTGTCAGTGCCCCTTTAATATAGTAGGGGATGCGGGTTCCGGCGAAAGTGAGGAGTGCGGACCTGGTTTTGCCCTTAATGCGGACATGGATGAGGTAAGGGCAGTTCGTAGCAGTGAGTTCTAGTAGTGCTCCTGAGTGACGCCTTCAGGGACTCCATGAATAACGCCACGTGCAGTGCCTGGCGCAGACTTCATGTAGGCGTCGACAGCGTAAGTGGTCTGGCGCAGGGCTAGTTCGGTTATTCTGGAGAGCCGGACGGCGAGGTGGGGGTCGGAGCTACCAGCCACGATGAGGTTGGTGTTGGGTTGCGCTTGGAGGGTGACGAGGGTGCGGAAGGTCGAGTCGGGTATGTTGCTTGCAGCAGCGAGACCTCGCGCTAGGTCGCTGGTAGACCAGTCGCCTACACGAAGGCCGTCATGTGGGCGGATGACAGTGAGGTAGTGGGTCGCTGGGAAGCGCGGTGGTGGTATGGTACGCACCGGTTTTGGAGTCGTCTCGGTGGCAGGGGGTGGCGTAGGCGTAGATGTTGACGGCTTCTTTCAGCGTGCGTAGATGGCCTCCATCCAGGGGTTTGGGCGGGGGCACGTTCGGCCGCTGAGGTGGTCATAGTCTATTTGTTGAGCGGCGTCTTATTCGGTTGAGGGGGCGGACGGCGGGTCGGTGCTTGGCGGCGGGAGCTCGACGCCGGCATTGGCAGGCGTAGGCGCACTGTGCGAGTCGGAGCCCGTTTCCATATCAGTGGTGACGGAAGGTGGCATGTGTTGCACGTGCTCTGGTGTCGTGACGGAGGGCGCGAACACGTGTTCTTGTTGCGGCATGGCTGGAGAGCGGCCGCTCCTGCTAGGCCTGAAGGTAGGCCCAGCAGCGGCGGTGACGCTGGCAGACTTCGCGGTTGGCTTGTGTCGCTGCTGATGGTCGGGGCGGGTCAAGCGTGGTGTCTGTCGGTTCCTGAGGTGCTTAGGAATCGATCGATGGCGGTGGTTAGCGCGTGCACGTCGAGTGATCGCGTATAGAAGACGAAAAGCGGGAGCCGAATTATCTAAGGCCCATGTGTTTTTAATGTGAGGTGTAATATAATAGTGGGTAAATTTGTTTGGTACACTTTACGTGCTGCGGACGAGGCGGAATTTCTCTACTAGTAAGTTTACAGGTGTGAACGTAACTTCCCGTATTCAAACTTGGTTCGAAACCTAACCAAAAGTAGAGCCCTTTAAAAGTTACGGCATTGATTAAAACTTCTAACTACCTACATGCTTCAAGCACTGCAAACGAATGATCTGGACACGGCACTTAAAAAAACTAGTTTTATAGAAATAATTTCTATGTTAACTTGAATGTGGAACAACAACTCATTAAAGACAATTTGTGTGCTCGTAAATGTGCGACACTCAACTGCGTATTCTTACCAGCTGCTAAAATACACAATTGTCAGTACAGATAACAAAACTGGCACATATATTCCAACAGATATAATGTATGCTTTATTCCAAAAAGGTCATTCGCAGAAATAAATTGCAAGATTTTATTCGATTCCGCGATGTATATATTTTTGAACATTACTTATGTTACGATTCGCAGTAGATTCGACGTAAAAAGTCACAGGCAAAACGTACTTTGATTGAACGTTCGTGCGCAAGTACGAGTGTCATTCAACAGCGCTAACAATAAATTTACTGTGCTTGGTGTTCAAGTACGAATTATAGGTGCTACAAAAAAACAGTTCAACGGGCATGCGCAAATATGGCAAGTGCTTACATCGACCGTTGGAAGAAAGAATATGTCCACACTTACTCTGGCTTGTTTCCGTCAGCTGTCACGAAGGAGAACACCGAGCACAGACAGAGAAGCGGCCTAAAAAGGCGAGTTCGCAGAAGAAAGGGGTACACCTCCCGATTAACCCTGCATTACACACACACGTGGAGAGGAAAGGGCGTTCGAGCTGTATTGAACGAAGCGTGTTGTCACGAGCAATGAATGACTCGGCGATTGAGAGCTGCTCCTGCCTGACTGAATTTCGGGGTTGATTGACGCGGAAGTCCGCCAGAGGCTCACCGCTGGGTGCGTCTGTGTGTTCAATGTTTATCCGGGGAGAAGTCACCGGTGTTGGGTGGTGAATCACTGTTGAAGCGAATGAAAGGCTGGTATATATACCGGCTCGATAAGTTTTCGTGTGATCGCGTTCCGCTTCGGGGTTTCTTCCAGTATTCACGTCCAGAGGTCTAGATCTACCGACAGCAACGCCTCCGAGTATTTAGCATTACAGACCGCTAGTGTTATAGAGACACTCAATTCAATATGTAATTAAAAGTAGTGTTTGCAGCCCGTACGGGAAAAGCAGAGTGCTGGGCATTTAAACTGATTTCTTTCACAACCACCCTCTCGGCCTTACATTTTCGCATTTTTCGCATGGAAGTTCTTACAAAATAGTTTACCGAAAATAACCCCAGAAAACGTATTTCGTTCTATATACGTAGCTCTAGTTACGTGTAAAATGACTGCGCAAGTTACACCCCGTTACAGCGAGAAACCTGCTTACAACAAATAAAAATGTTGGAATATTGCGTGTTATTTGCTTCAAAGTTCGCAAATGTTTCGAAAGAGTAGAATATTGCACGACTGTTCGAAAAAGATCGTTTTGCTTCCAACGCGTTTTAAAAGATGCGGTAGAATTTTGATGTTAAAAGGCAAGGCTGAACTATTCCACAATGTAACGCTTGCTTCAACGCAGACGTGCGCGTTTTAAAACCTTTAGCCTTTTTTAACACGCGCATAAAAGAAATGCTGTGAGAAAATATCTGAAAATCCCAATATTTGAGTTTTCACCATCATTTCTTCACCGCCGCTTCTACCAAAAACCTTGGCGCCTTTCCAGTTTTCGGCTTGAGAATACAAACATACCGCGTGTACGTAGCACGGAGGTAGAAGAGGGCCCCAACACAAAGCGATTTTGAAAGTCTTGTTTTTGGGCCCTTAAAACGTTAATACAAAACCCTAATATACAGCTAGTCGAATGAAGCCTTGGACAAAGTGTTGTTGAAACTGCACACGGCCGTACTTTGGATATACCGAAGCTCCTCAGTTTGCAAAATTATCATGTATGTTATATCTGGACTTGTCCCCGCATGCGTATTGCAAACAGAAAGAGACAAATGGTTACAAAGAAGGACTTTCTACATTGCGAGCTATTCACATGATTTAAAGGGAAAAAATCCGGGGTGGTACCTAGTATATGGGTACGAATTACCATCGAAGCCGCGGTGCTACCGCGGTGCTACCGCGGTGCTACCGGTGCTACGGTGCTATAGCCGAGCTACCGCCCGGCCTCTCGTGAGCTGCACCAGAATTTTTGTTTTTCATAAGATCGCACGTTTGCAAAACCAGTCGAGATAGAAACAGCAGTATCTCTATTCAATGACTTCGGAATGAATAACCAACTTAAACAGCTCGAATCGAAACCGATTTCGTTACTAGGAGAGTTCCTGGTGTTTACGTCTATCGCATCCATGAAACGGCTTGTGATAGAGTTTGATCTACTACCCTGGCAATGACGCTCAAGACTCCCAGGTTAGGTGTTGCCGCTACTGTTCCGAACACAACATTCAGCGTAAGAAACCAATGAACCTGCCTGCCGTATCCACTGCTCGCCATCCCCTACTCGCGTGATGTCATAACCACAGAACCAGCCACGCGCAAAGGCGCTCTTGCTCCTTCTCTCGGCTGCCGGATTGGGCTGCAGTGCAGCGACCGTAATTTTCCTACCTCCGCCGCTGTGACGCCCCATTTCCAATGCAGACATGACCCGCCCGAAATAGCCCCCTACTCTGCCGCTAACACTCTTGTGCGGAGGTAAACTGTTATCCACATGGGACAGAGGTCCAGCGGTGATATCTGTGCGAAATGATAATATCACAACTTCACCGATAATAGTGATAATATCACTAATATCACTACATTGAAAACGTGCCGATTTGACAGGAAAGGTTTGAATGTGTGTGAAGCAGCTCCAACAGGGGGCCATTTTGAGCGTGGCCGCGCCGTAATTGTTGCGTAGACACAACTTTGTTCTAGCGCCCAGAGCACTAGTCGACGTGAACTTCTTACAGGGCTGCTGGTCGTTAACATAATTTCTGCAACGCATTTCGAAGCTTACTTGAGCTGGCTTGCAAGTACAATACATGGGAAAGTTCGTAATCAAAGTTCGCCCACCTCATGGCCTCAGACGCAACCGTAGTTGTATTCGGAATATCTTTCTGAGCCACTGCACGACCACCAAGGCTGCAGAAAACATACGAAATTAAATGCGGCTGCTGGCTTTGCTCAGATCTATGCAACAATATACCACCGCGTACTATGCGTTCACTGAAAGTACGCTGCGAAAACATTGCGCGGGATCCCTACGCAAATTCGTAGGAGATGACTGGCAGACAAAATAAGGGTGCCAGGTGAATGCGATGTACACATCGAATCCTCCCTGCAACAAGCTGTAGAATCCATATAAGATCTACTGAAAGGCACGGGCCTGGTCTTCTTCCCTAGTAAATCAGAACTACTGATTATTCCCCTGACAACACGGCTCAAGCAAGACAGCACATTAAGCTACGAACTAACAACGGGAAAACGATCGCTGAGGTCACAAAGATCAGAGTGCTGGGCTTCCTGATTGAGAGGAACCGTAAAAACAAGGAGACTGTCACCCGTCTCATTGGTAAAGTCGTGGCAGCTACGCAGCTCGTTAAGCGAGTGGCGAACAGAAGATCTGGTCTGCAAGAGGACAGCCTACTACGGCTGATCCAATCCTTCGCGATCAGCCACATTGCTTACGCCGCGGCTTTCTACGAATGTCTACTACGTGAACGTAACCGTCTGAACGCTGCGATACGAATGGCATACAAAGCAGCTATCGGTGTGCTCGATCTGGCAAACACGGAGAAGCTCCTAGAGCTCGGTATCCACAACACTCTAGAAGAAATCAGTGAAGCCGAAAGAGTAGCACAAATCCAGCGCCTCAAGGGATCCAAGACTGGCAGGTCCATCCTTGCCAAACTAGGACTGCAAACGGTGTCAAACACTGGGCACCTCAACAAGCAAGAAGATATTCCGGCTGACATCAGGAATGCAACCAGGGTATATCCTATCCGCCGCAGCATGGACCCTACTCACAACAGGAAAAGAAGAGTGGCTAGGGAAAAGTCATGCTTGAAAAACATTCCAACGTGCCCGGTATCAGATTTGTGGACGAAGCCGAGTACAGTGACCGTAGATGCTTCACGGCTGTGGTCATTGATGCAAAAACAGGGGAAACAATAACAGCAGCCAGCATCGCAACACGCGAAGCACAGAATGCCGAGAAGCTGGCCATCGCCATGGCCATCGCCGACCCGGAAACAACAACAGTGCTGTGTGATTCATTGGGTGCAGTGTGTAACTTTGCCAAATGCCGAATCTGTAGTGCAGCAGTGCGGGTGCTCACCGCGGTGAACCTTAACAAACGGAGGATAACAGTGAAGTGGTTCCCCGCCCATGCAGGGAACGATGTGTCACAGACAATAGCCAACCACAACGAGACGGCTAATACTGTAGCGCGAGAATTAGCAGGCCGCGCGACAGTAGTGGATTCGTCTGCAGAGTGGTGGATGGAGACCAAAGATGGGTTCGACACCTTTCAAGGTGTAACCAAGTATTATAGAAACAATAGAAGGGTGATGGCACCGCCACACCCCGAGATAACTAGGGAGCAAGCATCAGTATTCAGACAACTGCAGACCAATTCATTACCGACCTCGGTCATAATGCGGCACATATCATCAGAACTGTACCCAGACGACACGTGTGTGTTGTGCAACAACGCCAGAGCGACTGCTGTCCATTTATTGTGGGAGTGTGAGGTTAGACCAGTAGAGGCTTCAACCAGGACCGACCTCCCGCCGTGGTATCAAGACGTCACGCGAAGTTACAGCAAGGAGGACCAACTTTCAGCTGTCCAGCGGATCCTGTCGGCTCTCGAACGGCAGCACCGGAGTGAAAGCTGCGGGGCGTCATCCTCCCTCCGGGGAAGGGGGCGACCACCACCGCAGTGAGTAGCGACGGTCCCCGTCTAGTAGAGTGGCCAAAGGACCGACGAGTCGCTCCGTCCAGGCGTAGTGGCAACACTACGTCTGTTGCCGGTATTTAATAAAGTCTTTTCACTCACTCACTCACTCACTCACTCACTCACTCACTCACTCACTCACTCACTCACTCACTCACTCACTCACTCACTCACTCACTCACTCACTCACTCACTCACTCACTCACTCACTCACTCACTCACTCACTCAGGGCTATAAAGTAAAACAAAAGCCCAACCCGTACCACATACGTATCAAGGGTGACGCCCATTAAAATTAAACAAACTGGACCGAAGTAAAAAACAGTTTTTAAGACAAAGAAAAAGAAGAAAGAAAGAAGAGAGATCTATCAAGCGAAACCAATCCAAGGGAGCGGAGGCAATCAGCGGTATTTTTAAAGCGAATATTTGAAAGCTCAGTTATGAATCAACATGTCGTTCTCCATACATATGATCTTGATATGCAAACATATATGTAGTTTAAGTGCATCCTTGATGGTGAAATATCGTGCTCAATGATGACTCCTCTTGATCAGTTGATCCTTTTTCAGTCTTCGTTCTCTGTCTTCGTTTCAGTCTTCGATCTGTATCTTCCCCGGTCCTACTGTCGCTTGTGCCCTGGTAGACTTTCTGTAAACTCAGCAACTTATTACTCCTCCAACCCCCCTTCCCCGTGGTTTTCCTCCCCATTACATCATATTAGTTCGTGTTGTTACTGATTTTCCAACCGGAATTATCTTGATTGTGGTTTCACCTTGTTTCTGTTACTGATATCCCTACCTGACCTATCTTGATTGTGGTTGCAAGTAGTTTTTTAGGAAAATTTGTTGGACTTCCGCTACTTCCCACTCCTCCAACTTATACTCCCGTTATAATATGGACTTCCTACTTTAACGTACTTTTACACTATTGCTCTTATGCCGTGTTTGTCGCTCACTATCAGTAATATATGACCTGGTGCACCCCGTTACGCGATTACATTTAGGCGACTATATAACTAACCTCAGATATTTTTAAGCGGGTGCGGCCACTCTAACCTCTTCCCCTCTTCAATAAACCTTACTCTACATATATAGTTCTACCCTTTTTAATAGTTTTTTCCCATCACCTTTTTAACACTTCCTAATTTCCTGTGTACACCTTTTTACTTGGTCTTCTCTGTTTGTTAAAATAGCACTAAAACACACCAATGGGTCCAATATTCTGCACCCGAAACCTGTCCCGGCACGTTCATGTGTCTTTTTTGTGGTGCACGTGCTATGAGGCACACCTCAAGCAAACGGGAATCGACGCGGCAGGTCTTTCTTCCAGTTTTATTTTTTTAATACAATGTATACAACAGCACACAGCAAGTGCATCGTTGTGCTCATTTTTTCTGATCCCCTCCACGAAACAAGGACGCTGAGTGCTTCTGTATGTTTTATTGTTTCCAATGTACACCACTTTGAAACGCATGGAGGTTTTTTTTAACGCGCTAGCAGTGTTGTAAACGTTCCTCTAAAACAGGAACGAAAGCTCGTTCCTCGTTCCTTCCCAATTTTGAAGCGAGTTCCCGTTACAAGTTCCTGTATGGCGAAGGGAACACCTTCCACTTCCACTCTGAGCAGTGGAACGTATCGTTACGATAATGTTACATTTTATTTCTTACATGAAAATTTGGTGTCGGGTAATTCTAAGGTGAAAGGAAGTGAGAAATTTAAAACCCACATCGAAGTACGTATATTTTACGAATATCAACACCGCCAGGAGCGGATTATCTGGAGAAACCAAGGAAACGCTCCGGACGAATTTTTCAGGGGGCACCAGACGAACTCCAGACATGTCTAACTGCGACTTTGGGGCTCGTCAATTATAGGTGGAAAACATATGGCACTTTACACTTCGCTCTTACAATGCGCAGTAAGATTACAGCGCTTCATATGTGAAAATAGAAAGTTACATGCAGGACCATAATTAAATTTTTTTGCATAAGAAACCACGTCGAAAGGAACTATACACAGGTCTTTATTGGGATTCAACGCTAATGACATTAGCTATAAATGGAATTCGCTTTTTCCATGCGGGTCTACATGACGAAAAAATGCCATTCTATAATGATAGCAGTGGCAAATTGCAGATAACTCGCAGAAATGCAAGATAACGTAAATGCGTCCAGAATATCTAACCTTTTACCGTTTTCAAACAAAACCAAATAACCTTTTAACCAAAACGTGTATTTCTATTTTAGGTAACATTCACATCAAAAGCCGAGGCAAGTAGGTACCTGACACAGACTTGTCATTGGGCGCGTTGGTGCACATTATCAAACGGAGTAAACTGTCCTAAGTAAGAGACCACACAGAGCGAAGTACACAAGGACCGGTGCAGACTTTCAACTATTATTTCACGAAGAAACATACATAATCACAGACGAACACGCGCACGCGCACGCCCGTGCGCTTGCGCGTGCGTGTGCCCGTCTGTATACCGTACGCGCGAAAACAACAAAAAAACAAATCTACAAAAATTGGGGTGAGAATTTTCACTAACGGTCTTCGGTAAGCAACTCTGCACGCCGGCAGTCGACCTTTGGGCGGCCTCTCTCAGGTATTGTCCATAGGGTGCGTGACGAAATTGGGCCCAACAATGACGAAATTCCTGTCCTTTGTCAGCACTTCGAGGGCAATACAAAAAGGACCTGGCATTCCTGTCGACCGATTCTCGCCAAATCGGTGCCATACCGCGCCATGACGAACTGCGCGTATACTCTGTAACTTTGAGCAGCACAACATCCCGAGACACTGCGGCGCGTTCAACTCTATTGATAGCCCGTGACCCTTCGAATGACATGAGAGCGAGCGCAACTCTCCCGACAACAACGCACCCCCGCGTCGCAATCAGTATTGCGGCAATTACCACCGACAATACAATACACAGGTAGGGTTTTCCAAGTTACCTGCAGTGCCACTGGGACTTAGGCAACGTTTACCCCTCATCGTGGATTCCCCATACGAACGATTAAAGGTGAAAAGCGTTCTCGCGGCTGCGCTATTCACCCGTCAAACGCCGTGTAAGCTCAACCAGCATGAAAGCAAGCACAAGCTGCGGCCCGCTGCGTGGTTATTCTGCATTTGACCTTTGGGGAAGCACGTCCTGCTGAAGGGTGGGCAAACTGGCCAGCGTATACGGACAGAAACACAGTAGCGAGTATTCGATTTTTGTACTTCTTGAGCCTTGGCATCAAAACAGTCAATTCTAGCGATGTAACATTTGCAGAAGGAACGGCGTTCCTGTCGTTCCTTCACAAGCATAACGAGTTCTGTTACAGTTTCACCAACCCTCAATGAAACGCTGGCGTTACTCCATTCCTACAAAAAGGAACGCGTTCCAGGAATGCCGTTCCTTGAAACGCCGTTCCGTACAACATTGCCTACTAGGCAGTGATTAGATGTTGCGAACGCTTTGTGAGGGAAAAATACAGGTCAGCACTTTTGGATGCGGCCCGAGTGAGTGCTTTCACCACCCTGGCAAATGAAGTTTTCTTCTTTAAAAAGCTATTCATTAAAGCACCACCACCGAGCTCACAGAAGTCCACTTCTCACAGGGTGAGTTTGAAATAATAAATCCAACGTACCGACAAGAGATGTACCAACAACGACGGCCAGCGCCGCAGGGACGAATATAGCAGATGCAGGGACGTACCAAGTGGGGGGGCCTACCCCCCCCCCCCTGAAATGTTTCGAGCAATACCCCATTCCCCGCGCCACCTCTCTTTTCCGTTCGCCCACATTTTAAAGCACCGCCTTATGAATCCTGGGCTTCATAGCTATTTGAAGTGTTTTTTTTTATTGCGAAATGAGCCAAATCCACCTAAGGAGAATTTGGGGGAAAAAAACGAAAGTTCGGTACCGGACCTATATGCACTGCTGTCAAAACTATTAAATGTCTTGTTTTACATGTCAGCCAGGGGAAATATATAGCGACAAGTAAATAAGAATTATGCGGAGAATTTGACCGTAATTAGGATAAGTTCGGATTTGGCTCGTACTCA
Source organism: Haemaphysalis longicornis (assembly GCF_048455015.1). Classification (NCBI taxonomy): domain Eukaryota; kingdom Metazoa; phylum Arthropoda; class Arachnida; order Ixodida; family Ixodidae; genus Haemaphysalis; species Haemaphysalis longicornis. The sequence goes on along the minus strand of NW_027526295.1, from coordinate 111,400,707 downwards.
GTTGAAACAGACAAGTTGGTGCGGAATTCTTATGAAAACTTTATTGCAAGTGACTTTAAAGAAATGTACGATATAGGTTTAGGAAAAAAAGCAATAAACATGCAACAGAGCTTCAAGAACAGTAAACCTATACTTCACAAGCCAGTGAGTCCTCTTGGCAGCATTAGCAGCTCTTTTCGAATGGTTCAGTAGGGTACGTTTTTGGGCACGCCTGAAAACACTCATTAAGCTATTCATGGCCTTGCCATAAATTTACAAAACGTTTCACTAGAAGACTGCTCATATCATCTTATTCACCTTAATGAGTGACTTCTACCCACAAAGAAGGGGGATTTGCCGTGGCTTGTAAGCGGCAACTAAATTGTTAGGTACACAAATGAGAAATATGGGAGGAATGACAATAATAATAACCAGATTGACTCCGTAAGAACAAGGGAGACGCAATGAAATGCGATGGCGTGTGCGCCTCGAAATACGAGACCTGACGCGAAACGCCTGACGTCCTAATCTTCCTGCTGAAGACGCCACTAGCTGCGTCTGCAGAAAAGTTGGTATGCTCATGAGTTTTTTTTTTGGCGGATTACGACGTTGGATGGCTGCTTTCTTGCTCAAGATGTAGAATTCTACGTGGTACACAACGCCTTGTGGATTGAAATGCTCCGTGAAGGAGCCCTTTCTTAGTTACGGCAGCTGGACGGCGACAATGTTGCATTTTAAGCCATTAAAGATGTTCACCTTAGAATACGTTGGGGCGCTTGTAAGCCCACTTTCAGGGCATACTCATGCCGGGTAGGTGCAGTGGCTGTAAAATGCGTATTCCAAAGTTTTGCCTGCTGCTACATTGAGAGGTTAGAAGCACGTTATCACTCTTTTCACTTTTAGTGGATGTCTGCAACGTTTCTTTTCCTTGCGTCTCTGAACGTAGTAAAAACATTACCCAGCTACATTTTTCGTACACCGCAGGAACTACAAAAACAACGTGCACCAGTTCGCGAAGTGGATTTATGATATCGTGATTAAGAGAATATTGATGGTTAGCGATTTTTGCCTAATATTTATTTTTGGGCTTCTCACGGATAGAGTACATAGGCTCAGGGAATGTGAGCTTTTGAGTGGGTCATCACAGGTTAGATCGGCCTACGCAGGGAAAGGGGACGAGAGGAAAGTAGGGTTTTTGCAATCATTTACCCTAGAAAGACTAATAATGTGAACGAGTAAGCTAAAACCTGATACCCACGTGCAGAACACAACAACATTTTTTTCCATGCTGTTCCCTCTCAGAGTCAGAGCAGAAGCTTCTGAGCTAGCAGTGTCATTTTCAGATATCCACAAGACAACCATCACCGATTTTATTGCGCCATGGCAACTCCCAGCTGTTTGTTGGGACTTGTCTTTTTTGCAATTAGACAAAAACAGGCCACCAAGGCTAGACATTATGCAGCATTTCCTTTCCCTGCTGGAGAAGCACCAGTGTGCAGAATCTTACTGCGGCGCCTCAAAGACAGCTGATGCTGTGTCTTGTGCTGCGCACGGAACAAATTTTAACGTGGGAAAAAGAATGAACTCCCACAACAGAATTTTACTCCTGAAACACACGGCATTTTACTTGTTTTACATCGCATTGTCCATGAAATTTGAACGTCCATAGTGTATACGGATTCGTTTTGCGTTGGAGGCGGTCTTTTGTCCAGAAAACGTTCAGAAATTATGTACACAATCTTCTTTTTTAGGCGCTTATGTCGGCATACGCCCCAAGTCACAGGATAGCAAAATGTTGGTTTCCTGGCCACTGTGGAATATCCGGGAACGAAACCGCAGATCAAATGGCCAGTGCTCCTGCACTCTTGAATACAGTGGCCATAGGAACCGTGCCGTACAAAGACATAAAGCCACACAGCATACACCAACTTCGGAACAGAATGCAAACACACTGGAGCCAACAGACAGATAAAAAATTTACACGTTATAAAACCACGCTTGGAACCATAAACCACTGACACACGCAACAGATACACAGAGTTCGCCCTTGCTAGGTTACTGATAGGGCACACACACGTCACACAGTCGTATCTGCTCACTGGGTCTTCAGGACCTCTGTGTAGCAGGTGTGGAGAGGCCTTATCTGTTGTTCACTTACTCATTTAATGCACAGCACTAAACACAACACGACGCGAACACTTCCCACAACTATACAGAAGACACGTCCCACTACACCGGGCGTTTTGTCTGACGATCCCATGTTTTCTATCAAGTGCGTTTTTAAATATTTAGAACTAGTTAAATTTTAAGACCTAATTTCCTGCCCCGCATGATCACTCCCTGGCCCTATACACCAGCCATGCTCATTGTCGTTTTCTGATTTCGCTTTTGTTGTTGATGACTTAGCGTTTACAATTTCACCTCTCATATCAAACCATTGTCTTGGCGCTCTTTGCCCCAGTTGGCCTTGCGTCATTAACATCCAACCCACATCATCAATACCTGCCAAGACCATCCGTAACGAGGTGAACCGACGATGCGCCCCCAACCCGCTTGTACGACGTGGCTCTAACAACCTACGACGCTTCGTCGCCGCCGAAGACATCGGTGTTGTGGGGCCTTTGCAGAGAGCGATTCTTCATCCTTTGCAGAGAGCGATTCTTCAATGTATGTTGCCGTGACATTATCCATTCGCATCACAATTGTCACATTGTTCCGGCTTCAGACCGCAACGGTCGCCCTCAACCAGAGAGGGGGGAGGGCAGAGGGATGTCACGGGAGGCTGCGGTCAACCCCCATGGCGCCATGGCCCACCATCAATCATGAATGACGCTGACGACGAGGAGGAATATGTAGGAGGTGCAGCCTGGGCGAGCTGTTTAATGACCACTTTGTAAATAATGCAAATCGACTGCTTCACCCTATTTCATAGTTCGTCTCATCTCTATCCTACCGCCATGTAGCAATATTGCCGCGAACCATACATTGGGTTTGTTTATTTGTGTTTTGCTTTTACCGCCCGGCTGCGCCGGTCTGTGTTATCTCTGCGCCAAGGGAAGCGCGTGTTCCATTCTTTCTTTCTGTGCCGCATGTGTTATCTGTTGTGATAGGGAGAGCGTTCCGATCTAACGTGAACAGCCCACAATAATCTTCTTGAATCTACTATGTTCTCGATGCGAATCGACGTTTCGAGAACCACGCGCGCCGAAAGATAAAAAGCCTGCAGTGCGGACGCCGGGGCATTCGATTCTGCGACGCTCGCCGACGCACGTACGTCACTTTGTTGATCGCTGCTTCGCCGCCTCTGTATTCTTTTCAGTTGTTAGGGGAGCACAAGTTCGCTCCAATAAACTTGTTTCTTTCCCAAACAACTGCGGCGTCCTTGGCTTCGTGACATCTGGTGGAGGTGCGGGGTACGCACCCTTCATGCCCACTACAACCTCTGGAAGACGCCAAGCCAGTTAACAAGAGCCAGCCTCCGCGTGCAAGATTTACCACCCGAGTTCGGTCTACTACCGGAGAAGACGAAGAAGAAAGACGTCGCAACCAGCACCATGCTCAACCAAGCCAATCCTCCTGTCGTTCTGCAGCAGCCACGGGAACCGCCATCATTCCGAGGAGCCCCCGCAGAAGACCCAGAAGAATGGTTGGAGAAACTGGAGCGCGTCCGGAAATTCAAAAAATTCCACAGGTGGGACGACGCAGAAAAGTTCCGCCATGTTTTCTTTTACTTGGAAGATTCGGCTCGCACTTGGTTCGAGAACCACGAGAGCTCCTTGACAAACTGGGCTCAGTTCAAAAGAGAGTTCACTAAGACCTTCACTACCGTCATGCGGAAAGAAAAAGCCGCCCTTTTGTTGGAAACACGCACTGTAAACGCAAACTAGCCGGAAATGGAGTTTTAATCAAGTAATGTGCCCTGAAAAATACCTATAGCAAAAAATGTACTCCCTAGGCATGATCTAAAGAAGTGGACGAACCTCCATGGTAGTACCGTTGCCCATCCGGGTAGCAAAAGGGAGGATTTAGAACGACTTAACACCATTTGTGAGATGGCGTTCGGTTCCTTGTATACTGCCACGTCCACAATAAACGCCCTATCTGAGGTAATCATCTCAAGCGGGCGGTCGCCATGTTAGTCTTCTGTTGTCTCCGTGCACCAGCACTTCAACCGTGGCCTAATGCTAATTAGAACGAGTAAGCAGGACGCGACGGTTGCACGCAGCTACAAAACCAATACCGTACGTATACCCGTATAGATGCTTCAACCAACGCGATCACAGGCAGAGAGCGCGGCCGTGTTGTCTCAATCTGTTTATTTTGGCGATAGGTGTTGTCAAACTCGGCTGCTAACGAAGAGGCAGTTCTCGCCGTTGCAAACAATTGCAATGTTCATCTGCTTCGCTAGCTTGCGCATACATAGACGATTTAAATTCTCGTGCCAGCGCGCCAACGCACCCGACTGCAGCGACTCAACTTGCCCTGGCGGCACGACTGGCTGCCCGGATGTAAACAGGCGATGACGCAGCGCGGCCAGTGACTCGGCGCGGCCGGAGCTTCAAGCCTCGCCTTGGGCCGTCGTTTTTCTTATTTGTGAAGGACTAGTAGTGCCATTTGGTGGAAAGATTTTCATGTGCCCCTGTCACACGAGGAACGGCTGCAAACAGCATTTGGATACGGCGACAGGTGTGGACAGCTCGCTGGTAAGTGGTCTTTCATCAGTCGATGCGTTTGTCAAACGTTTGGATAGGGTTAACAGCGAAGTACCCGGGTACCCGTGCCGCTCACAGCTCGTACACGCACGGGCAAAGAAAAAAGCGCACACTCGTATTATTTTACTTGTTTGTGGGTTTTGGGGTATGCGTTCGCATTCTTTTGTAGGCCGGTTTGTAACAGGGCATTCGAGGTAAAATCGTTTGTCGCGCGCGGCGTCGTTTCAAAGCAACGTGACGGTTACTTCGTGCTGGCGAAAATCAGCGCAGTCAGACGGAAGCGGGAAGGAAGGTAGAGAGATCGGGAAAGAGGGCGCTAATATATAAAAGAAAGCGTAATGCAAGACGAGAAATATAACACAAACCGCCTGCATTTCGCCGAACTTCAGGACAGAGCCGCACACGGGTACGTTGTCACAAACTCGAGCGTACGACGTCTAAAAGTACGTATATTTTTTTCTTCATTTTTCAACGTGACCTGAGCCCCTTATCTTCTCATTGCCGCGCATGCAGACCTGATTGTGTCCCTGTGTTTGAGCGCACAGCCATCCTTTTGCGACATAAGAACCAGCAAACGCGAGAAATTGTAGAAGCCAGCCACATCAGAAAAGCTGGTTCCGAATGTATCAGTCATCCCTCTATCGCCCTGCTCAATCGAGAAGTCGCATATTTAGACGCACATTGAGCGTTATTTCGGTGCTTCTTCTGGGAATGCGTGTTGGGGATGGGAGGGGGGTCTTAATCCATGTATGATGCGGTTATCTTTGCTGATTTTTCGCCTTTCGTGCGCCTCAAAGTTCGTTTTGTGGTTTTGTTGTTACGGTTTTTTAGTATTTTCGGCTGAGTGCGCCGAGAACTGTGACGCATTGGGGGCGCGGCAATTGGGCGCTTGGGCATATAAAGCTTTGAATTGTGCAATAATAAACTAGTTGCGAGTGTGCGCTTGTGCCGTCTTCACGTGTTCTTGTCCTCGTTAATTTGCGCGCAGTTTATTTTTCGCAATGCATAATTACCAACTCGCCCAACTCGCAACCCTTTTACAGATCCTATACTCCGTAAAAATGAGTTGCCTGTCCTTTTAGGTACGGCAAAATCTCGCGCAGCGCATCATTCTGCCAGGGGGCCATATCCTAATGTCAATGCACACACTATGAAAGCAGCACATTGTCTGCTGATAAGCATTTTAGATTCGCCCCTCTCATCATCATTCACTTCGTGGAGATGGCGGGATTTTCTTTCATAGCTTGTTGTCACTGCAGTAACTAATAGCAGAATCAGTCCTACAAATCACAGAAACGGTTCGTTTCACGTTGAAAATACTCACAGTAACACACTTTGCACCACACGGAGGAACAATCGGTTGCAGTGATGAGGCATAAGGGTAACTTGTTGTTAAAGGGTCATTGAAGACAACCAGCAAGTTGATTGCAAACGGAAGTCGGACCTCCGCATAGCCATTTCAGCATTGATTTAGTGCCGAGATGCCTTAAGTGCTGAGAAATCGCTGTTCAACTGCTCATCAAACGTGACGGAAACACGACTGCAGTCGCTGTTTGCATCAGGATAAACCGGAAGCAAGTGAAGCAGCGGTGATTAATAGCAGTATACAAGCAACTGAATACAACATTACCACGTACCAAGCAGTTTGGTCAGTTCCGGTCAAATCGCTCATGCTTCCCCAAACTCCCCTGCATTTGCCGTTCGAGACCACTAAGCAAAATGTTTCTCCATTGGACCTTTGATCAGTATTTACGCTTCACTGAAGAAAAACATTGGCCTTTTGAGGCCTCGCAAGTTTTGGCGTCGAACGATTTTCTCATGCGTAGCTCGCATGCTCCCTTGGAAAGCGGTACTGCCACCCCAAGTATGGACGAGTAGCACCATCCAGCGGCAGCCAAGAAAGAAGTTGTGCGCGTCAGGCCACTTAAGCCCTTCCGGTGAAAACGTGTTTTTGCTAGTTTCAACCTTATTTTGAAAAAAATGCCAGGTGTAAGAGGGGTATAATGGTGTTCTCCGTGAGCTAATCTATCAACCTAGAGAGACTTGCATTTTAACTTCACTGTCATTTAAAGTTGTGCTCGAGTATATTGTGCGGAAGTAATATCTTTTTTATTGCTGCAAAAGCCACGATGGTTAATGTACTGGCACTTGGTTTTATGAAGCCTTTGCATGCCTAATTTAAGTACTGAAATTCGCAGGGAACCTGGCATAACAATTTTATTACTGTACCGAATTACTAAGTTCATTTAACCATAGTGTCTGTTTTGAATTTTACATGTGGGGCATTTTTTTTTCTTTTTTGCTTTTTCAGGTAGATGTTCCTTTGACTCCCTGCCTGCATTCCGCGAACGGGGAAATTAGCCTCCGCATCGATGGCCTGAGTGTCTTGACTGCATCATCTTTACTGGGAGGACTGTGTAGTCTGTTTGCATCGTTCTGGGTTTTCAACATTCAATATCCCAAGAAGGCACACAGAGCTCTAACGTTTGTGGAACATGCCTTTTTGGACCTTGCCAGCACCAATCCACGTGTGAAGGATTTAGAACTAATTAACTTTTATCGCATCAATATCCCTCACCAATATTTTATTTGTTTTCAATCCTGTAATCATTGGATAGTAGTTTAAAGAATTTCGTATTATGTTTCTGACGTTTTTTTTTTTACTGAACAGGGGATATTTGATGGGCCCTTCTATATGCTGATAATACAGCTATCTTTTAGTGAAGCAATAATATTAACCAACTAATATAACTTGAAACAATTATCTAAATAATGTTGGCAACCGGTGCCAAATGAATCAACTCAAAATTATCGGAAAAACACGAATTACATGGCTTTTTCTTCTCACTCTGAAGAAGCTGTCGCGATACCACCCATTCTGTTCTATATCCTTGCAATTAACCCCTCAGACTGGGTCACTTTTCTTGGCGCATTTGTGTCTTTATCAAAACGCACTGATATTTTCCGCAGCATATTTCTCGTTCTTTATATTACTCATTTATCCATAGCCATCTCATTGCTGTCTGTCTCCTACATCATTTATCTCTTGTGCCTTTACCATCTACAAAATGCTCGTTACCTTTCAATGTCAAATCGTTACACAGCTCTCGCTCATTTCACCACCAATTGAAAAAATTTTTTGTTGTTTTAAACCACTGCAACCATTTTTTTCACTTTGTGTACTGAGTACTGATGCGTACCGATAAGTACTCACGCGTTCTCAATCCTCTAGTATTATACAATGATGTCACTTACCATGCCGTTGTGTTTGTGCCTATATGTTTTTCGCGTATTTCCAGTTCTTGTAGTAATATTGTTTCTACAGTTTGTTCAACTAGCACACAGATCGCTCATTTCACCACCAACTGAATTTTTTTTGTTGTAAACCACTGCAACCATTTTTTTCACTTTGTGTACTGAGTGCTGATGTGTTCTGATAAGTTCTGATAAGTACTGACGCGTTCTCGATCCGCTATTATTATATAATGATTTCACTTACCATGTGGTTGTGTTTGCGCCTATCTTTGTTTTTCGCGTATTTCCAGTTCTTGTAGTAATATTAATTCTACGGTTTGTTCAACTAGCATTCTATTGCTGTCTTCTATTCCTAACTGGCGTGTTTTTAGCAATTTGCCATTTTTGCTTTCTTATAGGAGGTCGCCCTAAGTTTTTATTTCGGAGCCTCCTTGTGTACACCATGTACCATGTAAACTTGTATGCGAAAGTTCGTTTGAAATAAACCTGAAACCGAGCAAAACCGTGTGAAATCAGTACTCCCGCAGGGAACTAGAAACTCTCCCTTGTGGCCTTGAAAAAACTCCTTTCGGAAGGCCTGCAAAACCGCCCCAACTTTGCAAAACTCCATTCAAAAGAAATATATGCTTCCCTTGAACCTCCTAAAAACTCCCCTCGCGAGGCCTACAAAACGTAAAACTCCATGCAAAAGAAGTAAATGCTTCCCTTGAACCTCCTCAAAACGCCCCTAAAATAACATAAGTACTTCCCAAGGGAGCCATAATAGGCTCCTATTCAACCGCCTAAAAAGTCCATAAACATCACTTAAAAACGCCTTGAGGAAGTGAAGAATACTCCATTTTGATCTCCTTAAATTCTCACTAACATTTCTTAACACTCCCTCACTACCTCCTTTCTATCACCTAAAAACACCCTGTTTTGAGGAGGTAAACAAAACCTCCCTGTTCCATGTAGTAAAAAAACTCCTACAAGGAGGATCACTAGAGGACAGGCGAAAAAGAACCTCTAGGGAGTATATGGGTGGAAAAAAAGTTTAGAGTGCGCACGCAACACCCCAACGAAGGCGTCGTGATCTTCGTTGAGGAGAAGAAGCAGCTATTTCGCCGCGCGGACCCCGAAATGACGGAAGAAAAGAAGTTGCGCTTCTTAATGCGCGGAGTGAAGGAGGAACTGTTTGCTGGACTTGTCCGAAATCCGCCCAAAACCGTCGCCGAATTCGTGACCGAAGCCAGCACCATTGAGAAAGCCCTTGAAATGCGTGCTAAGCAGTATGACCGCAACTTTGTTGGCGCGGCCAATGCGAACGACTTTGGCAGCACGCGAATCCCGGCCGACAGCCTACGCGAGACTATCCGCGAAATAGTGAGAGAGGAGCTGCGGAAACTTCTCCCAACGCCGCCGCAGCCCCAAGTCACTTCCCTCACCGACGTGATTAGAGAAGAAGTCCAACAAGCGTTGGGAACTTCTACGCCATCCGAGGTACCCCGAGAGCCACAAGCTATGACATACTCCGCTGCTGTTCGTCGACCCCGCCCTGCTCCAACACGCCGTCAAGAGGCCCCGCCGTACCGCCGCCCACTGTCACCCGCCCGACCCCCGGTAGCCCGAAACCAGACGCCGAGGAAGACAGACGTATGGCGAACTCCCGATAACCGTCCTCTGTGCTACCACTGCGGAGATGCTGACCACATCTACCGTCGCTGCCCATACAACAGACTCGGACTGCGTGGTTTCTCCGTCGACGCCCCACGCCCCCGACCCGGCCAGCGCCCTACCGAGATCGACGAATACCTGTCCAACACCAACCGAGGACCAGCCCGCTCACACCGATCGCCGTCGCCCTACCCATACCAGTCGCCTAACCGCCGTAGCATTTCTGATTTCGCACGTGGAAGGTCCCCCAGCCCACGCGGGGGAAACTAAAAGCAGCAACTTCTGGAGGTGAAGTTGCTCTATGGCGAAAAACTGGAAACCCTCCAACGACGCAAGGACGCGCTGAAGACTGATTCACGACATGCCCTCATCCCGACGACCCGACCTAACCCTGACGAGACTCCCGAACACGACGACAGCTACACGGCGCGATGCGTACCCGACCTGACCAAGACGACGCCGACAACGACGATGAACAGTGCCCGACCGTCAACACGTACAAGCAGAGATACGACGCCCCGACGAACCCGGAACTCGAGGAAGACTGCATCTGACGTCAAGGTGTCCATCGACGGCTTTGACGTAGTCGCCCTCGTAGACACGGGAGCTGACTATTCGGTAATGAGCGGACCATTTGCGTCTAAACTGAAGAAAGTTATGACCAGATGGGACGGTCCGCACATACGCACAGCAGGAGGCCACCTCGTGACGCCAAGTGGAACGTGCACATCGCGCGTCACCATAGACGGCACACCGTACCCTGCGGCGTTCGTCGTTCTGCCTAACTGCTCCCGCGACGTAATTCTTGAAATGAACTTTTTGATGGACAACGGTTGAATAATCGATCTGCAGGCTAAGTCAATAACTTTTTCCCCCATCACTCCATGACGCCAGAACCGAACCCCGAACGACGTGCTGCTGTAAGGATTGCCGATGATCATGTCACCCTGCCACCCCGCGCACGCTTGATGGTCGCAGTCTACTGTGAAGATGCTGCTCCTGACGTCGACGCTATCGTAGACACTGATCAAAAGGTGCTTCTCGACCGTGGTGTGTCTGTCGCAAGAGACATTGCGCGCTTCAAGGAACACCAATCCCACATTTTGGTTACTAATTTCACCGAGGCGTACCAGCATTTAAACAAGGGCGCGGCAATTGCATTCCTCGAAGAAACGCAAGAAGCAAGTGACGTATTCGCGGTCGCCAACTTTTAACGCACAACCGTAGAAACCTTCAAGCTCCCGCAGCCCTTCGACGTGAATCCGGCGCTACCACAAGAACAACGGAACAAATTATTGGCTTTGCTGCGTCGCTATAGCGAATGTTTTTCCTCGAGCGCAAAACTACGTCAGACCCCTCTAGCGAAGCACCGAATAATAACCGAAGATGGAGCCCGACCTACCCGACAGTCACCCTACCGCGTCTCTTCACACGAACGGGAAGCCATCCGGACCCAAGTCGACGACATGCTCAGCGACGACATTATACAGCCATCGAGAAGCCCCTGGGCTGCACCCGTCGTACTCGTTAAGAAAAAAGACGGCACATTAGGGTTTTGCGTTGACTACCGGCGACTGAACAAAATCACGAAAATGGACGTGTACCCCCTCCCCCGAATCGACGACGCCCTCGACCACCTCTGCCACGCGAAGTACTTCTCATCGATAGACCTGAAGACTGGCTACTGGCAAATTGAAGTGGACGAGAGAGACCGAGAGAAGACTGCATTTATAACCCCAGACGGCCTTTACGAGTTCAAGGTGATGCCGTTTGGGCTGTGCACAGCACCAGCGACGTTTCAGAGAGTCATGGACACTGTGCTAGCTGGCCTTAAGTGGCACACCTGCCTGGTATACCTCGACGACATAGGGGTATTCGCCCGGAGGTTCGACGAACACCTTGCAAGGTTGGAGTCTGTACTCGAGGCCATTCGTACGTCGGGGTTGACGCTAAGTCCTGAAAAGTGCCGTTTCGCATACGGGGAACTCAAGTTCTTGGGCCACGTCGTCAACGCCGCGGGAGTCCTACCTGAACCCGGCAAAAACTTCAGCCATTGCGAACTTCCCAAGGCCGAAAGGCAAGAAGGGCGTGCGAAGATTTCTCGGGCTGTGCTCATACTACCGGCGCTTCGTCGCAAACTTCGCACGCATTGCAGAGCCACTCACGCGCTTGACGAAAGATAGCACCCCTTTCAGCTGGGAAAACGACCAAGAAAAAGCATTCTGCGAGCTGCAAAAACGCCTGCAAAGCCCGCCCGTGCTCGCTCATTTCGACGAAAATGCCGAAACGGAAACGCACACGGACGCCAGTGATAAAGGCTTGGGTGCCGTCCTTGTCCAAAAGCAAAGCGGCTGCGAAAGGGTAATCGCCTATGCCAGTCGTGGTCTGTCGAAGGAGGAGAAAAACTATTCTGTCTCTGAGAAAGAGTGCCTGGCTATTATATGGGCTATTTCAAAATTTCGCCCATACGTGTATTGAAGGCCATTCAAGGTTGTAACAGACCACCATGCGCTGTGTTGGCTCGCCAACTTGAAGGACCCCTCTGGCCGTCTTGGGCGGGGGAGCTTGCGCCTGCAGGAGTTCGACGTTACAGTCGTTTATAAATCCGGCAGGAAACACTCCGACGCCGACTGCCTGTCCCGCGCCCCCGTCGACCCACCACCACAAGACTCTGATGAAGACAGCGCGTTCTTCGGGATCGTGACGGAGAGCGACCTAGCCGCCCAGCAGCGTGCCGACCCCGACTTACGCGTCATAATCGAGTACCTCGAGGGATGCAACGTTGCCGTTCCTAGGACCTTCAAACCCAGCTTACCAGCATTCAGCCTGAGAAACTCCGTCCTCGTGAGGAAGAATTTCCGCCCCGGAACAAGAGCGAAATACCTTCTCGTCATCCCCGCGGACCTTCGTGATGAAATTTTGGAAGCGTGCCACGACGAACCGTCTTCCGGACATCTGGGCACAGCCCGCACTATTGGAAAAATTAATGCGAGGTACTACTGGCCCGGCCTTACCTCTGACGTCACCCACTACGTCCGGAGCTGCCGTGACTGCCAGCGACGAAAAACGCCGCCGACAAGACCCGCCGGACTTCTGCAACCGATCGCCGTCCCATCGAGACCATTTCAACAGATTGGAATGGACCTTTTAGGCCCGTTCCCTACGTCACGATCACAAAACAAGTGGATTGTCGTAGCGACAGACTACATGACGCGCTACGCAGAGACCGCCGCTCTTCCGAGGGGGACTGCACAAGAAGTGGCGAAGTTCTTTATAAGCCAAGTTGTGCTGCGACATGGAGCCCCAGAAGTCCTAATCACAGACCGCGGAACGGCATTTACTGCGGAGCTGATGCAAGGAGTATTACGCTACAGCAACACGGATCACCGAAGAATGACGGCGTACCACCCCCAAACGAACGGACTAACAGAACGTCTGAATAAGACAATCGCAGATATGCTGTCAATGTACGTTGACGTTGAACATAAGACTTGGGACGAAGTACTCCCGTACGTCACGTTCGCGTACAACACGGCTATCCAGGAGACGACGCAGCTGACGCCGTTCGAGCTTGTCTACGGTAGAAGGCCGACTACGATGCTCGACGCAATGCTTCCGCACGTAGAAGACGACGACCTCAACGCCGACGTCCGCGGATATCTTCAACGTGCGGAGGAGGCCCGCCAGCTCGCTCGAGTTCGTATAACGGACCAGCAGCTGGTGGATGCGGGCCGCTACAACCTCCGACGCCGAGACGCCGAGTACCAACCAAGAGATCGTGTTTGGGTTTGGACTCCCATCCGACGACGCGGACTCAGTGAGAAGCTCCTGCGACGGTATTTCGCACCCTACCAGATTCTACGACGTGTTGGCCAACTTACCTACGAAGTGATCCCCGATGGTGACTCCGGCACATCACGACAACGTACGCGGCCTGGAGTCGTCCACGTGGTTCGCTTAAAACCTTTCTATGGACGATGAAGAACTTTTATTTTCATTTGTTCGGACTGTCGCTTATGTTAGCATCGGGTCGATGCACTCTTAGAGGGGGGGGGGGGGGGGTAATGCCGCGAACCATACATTGGGTTTGTTTATTTGTATTTTGCTTTTACCGCCCGGCTGCGCCGGTCTGTGTTATCTCTGCGCCAAGGGAAGCGCGTGTTCCATTCTTTCTTTCTGTGCCGCATGTGTTATCTGTTGTGATAGGGAGAGCATTCCAATCTAACGTGAACAGCCCAGAATAATCTTCTTGGATCTACTATGTTCTCGATGCGAATCGACGTTTCTAGAACCACGCGCGCCGAAAGATAAAAAGCCTGCAGTACGGACGCCGGGGCATTCGATTCTGCGACGCTCGCAGACGCACGTACGTCACTTTGTTGACCGCTGCTTCGCCGCCTCTGTATTCTTTTGAGTTGTTAGGGGAGCACAAGTTCGCTCCAATAAACTTGTTTCTTTCCCAAACAACTGCGTCGTCCTTGGCTTCGTGACAATATTATGCATGGTTATTAAGGACAGCGCTTTTTAGGCGCTCGCCATGTCGTCCTAGCTCGCCCTGTGGACACAAGAACAGAAACAGGGCGTTCCGTTGTAGCGCTGTCGTCGCGGCGTACCCCAGAGGAAAAGCCAAGCGTTTTATATACCCAATCGTTGGAACAATCGTTGGTTTGGCTTTCACGATAAGAAGCGAAAAAAAGCGGTCGGGCAAGAAAAAAAATTCACCCGCATTTTCCCGAAGGGGAAATGCGGGTGATGCCATGAGGGGGAGTTATGTTGAACTGTGTTGGCATTCGCCCGTTAGTTGCATTTAACACCCCCGCGTGATCAAGTGGAGATTCACACACCCCGTTAGTCGTTCTCTGGAAATCTTGGTGAATTAAAGTGTATGTTCGAGGAGATCACACACACACGCAAGTAAAGTGAAACGACAGTATTCTTTATTCAGCATTTGTTGGTGTTGTCGTTGTAGTTGACGGTCATTATGACCGCCTTGTGGTCACTGAAATGTGCGGTCAAGAGTTGTTGCAAGACCGCGCGTATCAGACAGTTCCTCGCAAAGGCCAGGTCGATGTAGCTGCCGTTGATGGTGGTGGGAGCCTCTAGCGGTAGGCACGTCATGGAGTGGTTGGCGAGCATGTATTCCATCAACCACTCGCCGCCCTTTCGCACGTCCAGGTTAAAGTCCCCAACAACCACGACCGGGTACGAGGGCTTTACGCGCCTGGCCACAGTCTCCACCGCCGCGTCCACATATTCGACGACGTCGTCGCGCGAGATGTTTGGCGCGAGGTAGAGGGTGACTTGGAACCCTTGGAACGCTTGGAACCCCTGGCCGGGTGGCAAATCGTGAGAAAGCTCGGAAAAAGGCTAATCCGCACACAACCCTGAGCAGTGAATATATATTGTTTGGTTGACACCGCACCTGAAGAGCGTGGTAGGCCCTTTGTCGCAGGAAAAGCTTTGTCGACGAGTGGCCTGCGAATTCAACGCTCGTCACTTTGAGAAAGGTCGCATTGCAATGGTGATGAAATCGGGTAGAAGTAGTGCGGTAACCTGTGACGCCAGACGTGATCTTAATTAAGGATTGCCATGTTATGCTACCTCTCAACATAATGTTTACAAGTACACTTGCTCCAACAGCCAACTTTTAGCTGCGGTAGGTGTGACGGCTGGATCGGCGAAATATTTGGCGGACGCGCAAAAGAACTACACGCTTTCTAAAGTAGGAGCTCTTAGTAGCACCAGACGCCACTTTGCGTTACAGTGAATCATAAGGCGCCGAAGTCTCCAATGCACTCGAAAGAGACCATTGCCAACAATAATAAACGACACGCTCTATATTGGCGAGTCTGGAGGCGTCCGTTTGTAGTTGTCACTACAATTCATTTCTCAAGAAACGCCGTTTCTTAAGTTGTGAAAACCCCAGAAATTTTTATCCTCATCCAGCGTTTTTGTTTTTCGTCGAAGTTGTTTATTTTTGTTATATTAGGTGACCTTTGCAATAGCGCCCCCCTGCGGTATCCTTTAAAACGCACGGCGGTATCCTTAAAAACAGCGCAGAACAAAATCGAAACAATGGAAGAAAAGCTGAAAGCAAAAATGATGATTATCAGAATATGGCCATAATTGTTTAATATTTGTGAGATCAAACAAAGGGCTGGGTGATTTTTCGTTGTTTATTTGAACCAGTCAAAATTCTCTATCGGCAAGGAACGGGAACAGAGGGAACATAATTTGCATTGATTTGAGTTTTCAGGGTATACGAAGGGTGCATTAAGCACATTTGTTTGTAAAAAGTCTCCAAGAGTGATCGATAGTGTATAAGGCAGCCTGTACAATTTGCAAACTGCAATACCTTCTTTTGTGAATAGACGAAATAAGGTCAAGGAAGATTCGTAACATTGCTTCAGAACTTCCGTCGCTGCCCACAGATACACATACCATCATAGGAGCTGCCGTAAAACAGAGCACTAGTGTACGTGTGGTTCGACTGACGCGTATGACTGCCAGAAAAAGATGAATACACGTACCTAAGACGAAGAGGCAGTGTGCACTATTTATGATAAATACAGAGGTTCTAAATTTAATATGCAAATCAATGTATTCCCGAATAATTTCTAGAATTCTGTAACATATAAACCTTGACCAAGATAGGGATTCAAATTGATGAGAAGTAGGTTACCTTTGTGCTCACACGTGAAAGTGGTAATCTAGCGAATACTTCCAGGGTTAGGATTAACTCCCGGACCCGTAACAAAGCTCGCGTCCCAAGTAAAAAAATACCACCACATGATATTGCCATTGCTGAGCAATTGCTCTCGGAGAGCTTCGAGCTAGTAGGGCAAAAAACCACCAATAAGAAGTGAAAGATGCAAAATATTTTCCGGCTGAACATTTAAATGAAGGAGTACAGATGGTATGGTCCAAAACGTTGAGGACTGAAAGCAGTAGACAACCGAAAAGTTTGAAAGTCAACGCAAGGCAGGGACCTGATGAAATAGAGCGGGTACGATTCGTATGGGAGTTGGGAATAAATTTCGCGCCCGCACGAAAAGCTTGAGTGAAGGTTGAGTGCGTTGGGAATAACTTGGTTGGGGGATTTCATGATGATGCTCCACCTTTAAAGGGGCACTGACACAAAATGTTGAAGGCGAGATAACTTCGGAGATAGATTGGTGGGAACACATATACATCATCTGCAAAATATCAGCGGCGATTACAGCCTAGAACATATTTAAAATCAATTTTAAAGTGTGCGAAACGCAACAGAGCAGCCAGCAGAGGACCACGCGCAATCGACATCCCGAGGATATGGTGTAAATAAACAACATCTAAACACGTCACGAGTTTGTGTTTGCCGCTTCCGCACTGCCGGCGTTTTTTTGCCGGCTCGCCCGGCTCGCCGCTCCAATCGGAGAGCCGGAGGGCGGAGCTTCTGCTCTCGAGAACGAACGACCCGATCGTTGGCGGCGGAGGCGCCGTGATTTCGTCAGCTAATCGGGCAGCTGGCCGCGACCAAAGCTCTATAGCGGTTCCAGGCACTCTGTTTCTATTACTGTTTATTACCATTGGATGCGAAAACGCGCCGGAGGCACGAAAAGCCCACTGAGCTAGCCGCACGGTCGCTGTGCAGGCGGCGGCCACGGCCGCGAAGTGGCGCAGGCCGGCGCAGGGAGCACGAGTGATAGCTCGTTACCGCTGCACAAAATTGTCCCCAAGTTCCGACCATGGTGGCTTACATGAGAAAGGAGTTAATGATGCGATGGCAGGTTGCATTACAAATTGTCATCTGCACCGCTTACGAGAGTGGCACTCGAATATCCGCCGCAGTGCTAAGCCGAACACATCTGTAGGCGGACCTGTAGGCAGACCGGCCGGCTGCTCCCAGCGCTCGTCTTGCCACCCACCGTCTTGAGCGTCGCGCGTCGTTCTTTAGCCGCGGTAGCATTTCCACTCGCAGCGCCTGCGTCACATCCACGGTCGCTTTTTAATTAAGCGCCTCACGAGATCAGTACGTGGGGGCATTCGCAGAAACTGCCGTCGTTGCGGATTCGACAGTGCTACGGCGGCTCTGCTCCGTGATGTCCCTCCGACGGTCACGTGGTCAGCTTTGTTCACACAAAATCCACAAAATCCATCGTTTCGCGGCCCTCGCTGAAACCGAAACTGCGACTGGCCGCATTGGAAATGCCTATAATTAAACAACCGTCGCACGCTGAAGCAAATGAGGTTTCTACAGGTTATAAGTAGGTCACTAGCTACTTATCGCAACAAAAAAAACAAGATGCAAAATTTTTGTGTCAGTGCCCCTTTAAAAAGATCACTGAGGATGTCTGTGAAGAGGTGAAACTTTCAAATTTTTCTGTAGTTCTTTTAAAACATACGTACTTTGACAGGAGCAAGCGTTAAAGTAAGCATGTTACAGTGCTGTTTCATAAAATAAAACCATTGAAGGAATCAAAAGCGAGAAATAGAAAAGATAATGAATTCAAATTGTTTAATTTTCCACCCCAGCTAATGTGCCTAATCTCTATAGCGCAACGTTTGCATTGCCTAGATATCCAGCGCTTTTAAGGAGGATACATATTCAACCAGGCTGTTAACGCGTACACGGTTAACACCCCGTACAATGAGTTACATGAAACCTTGCATTCGTTTTTATGTCCATCAGAGATAGGCTTCTGCAGTTGTACACTCATCAATGATGAAAAAAGCCACTCTCGCGGCGAAGCAGACCATTCTGTATAAGATATAAGATTTATTTACCCGATCAGAACGCTGCATATGCTGTGAATATGCTGTGTCTGTTGCTCAATAAATGGATTATTTCCACCTCACCTGAGTTGTACCCCGCTTCATGACACTTTTACCAGTCTGAATTTTATGCAAATCGATTGCTACCTAATTCTCACTGTTTACTCTGGGGATAAACGTATCAAAGATATAACCTTTTTGTCTGGTCCCTTGTATGCACGGAATATTGGTTAAGATAACGGTGAAGTCGATGTCTTATGCGGATATATTTGAACTTAGAACAACTTTACCTTGTGACAGGCTGTAACGAATTAAAACCTATTTGATTAATGCCATGTAGTATTGTTGCACTTGAAACCAGAATAATTTAAACACGACGTCCTCGCCTTCTAACTATGAAAAAAATGACGACGATTAAAACAGTACACGCCGAAGTCCTATTTCTCTCACCTACCGTGTGTTTGTCCGAGCTCAAGCTGGTGCCCGCCCAGAAATGTGCCGACTCGAACCGGTTATAGACATTCTCAACTCAGGCTACAACGTGTGCGACAAATAAAAAACTCGCGAGCAGTGGTCCAGTCTATGCGATCCTCGGTGCTGCGGAGCTGTAAAGCAATTGGGTTTCCGGGGATTAGGCTAATTAAATGTCGGGAATTGGTCCACTTAGGATTGTCCACAGGAGGCTCGCCCTCCACTCTCCTCTGCTGAGCCCTCTGCCGTCCAGTCATCAGACGTTCCTGGCGCCCTTGCAACCGAAGAATGACCTCACCATGCTCTCTGCCATCTGGATCCACAGACACAAACACCACAATCAATCAATCAATCAATCAATCAATCAATCAATCAATCAATCAATCAATCAATCAATCAATCAATCAATCAATCAATCAATCAATCAATCTATCTATCTATCTATCAATAGATCGATCAATTAATCAATCACTCAATCAATCAATCAATCAATCAATCAATCAATCAATCGATCGATCGATTGATCTATCAATCAGTCATTCAATTATTCAATCAATCAATCAATCAATCAACGACCTTTATTGATTTTGAAGAGGAGTACTAGATTAAAGAGCGAACAGCTTGACGAGGTCCCTACCCCGTTACAAGTTAGCAAACAGCAGCATGATGGTCAGTCTTGAACAATTAGTACAAATAAATTGAAAAGTGTTACATAGAACCGAGTAATACAAAAATTTTGTAACAACGCTAAAACAGTACAGAAAATTTCATAGGCATAGTCATGAAGTGACATGAACATAAAATGCAGCCATCTTAAAGAAAAGGGAATAAAGTTCGAGGCATGTACAATTCCTGAGATGAAATGACTTGGGCGAAACATTTGATGAGATAGTTTGGATTATACGACGGATGAAAAGCTTCTTGGTTTAACATATTGAGCGAGGAAGGTACTTTGTGAGACAGAGATTGTTCATCATATGTTCTGCTAGATGTGGGTGCAGCAAAGATGTCTTTATGCCTGGTTAGACGAACACTTGAGTTTCCTTTTAACTTAGCACGTTTTATTATGGCATCGGCACCATACTTAGCAAAAGCTTTGTGGCACATCACCCGATAATCGTACAAACAAAAGACAGAAGAATTTCGTGCAGTGGAAACAGATGTTTTGTAGAAGTATAATGCACGGTAGCAATATGATGTATGTCTCTTTGTGGCACCAGTAGTACACCAGAATATGCTGCACTACTGCAACAGATATGACACTAATGCATTGTAAATCATGATTCTTCCCTTTGTAGGGAGAATGAGTCGCACACGCGCATGGACACCAATTGCGGATGACAACTTTGAATGGTGGTCAACAAAAGGACACTGGAGTGAATGTCGGAAGCTGTCGTTTTTGCTTGCACTGCGTAGACTGGCTCAAATTAAAACACTTTTTTTTCGTTTATCCGGTTCATAGGTCGGTAATTATTTTATAAAGCCCGAAAGAATAAAAATTACCATGCGCGGTCAGTGGCGGCCGCACCAACTATAGGCTGTGACGTCGGGAGGAGGTGCACCGTGATTGGATGATGTCCGAGGTTAGCATTCAAACAAGTTTCGGTTTCGGTTCTGTAAAGCAATATGGTTGACGCCCGACGTTATCATTGGATGGGCATTCTCGATATCTCAGTAGTCGTCATACCGCGCTTTTGCCACGTTGGCGGCTGCAAAATACCTACGATAAGTCTCCCAGGCCGGCTTGGAATCGTATCAATCACTAGCCGAGGCCTACGCAGTGGATGAACGCCCTCCGCATCACCGCACACGCTCAAATGCTATGGGCTTTCCCCCGATATTTGGAGCTTGCCTCCTTATGCCTGTATCGTAAAAAGCGTGTTCCCACTAGCTCAAGGGTCTGCTAATTCTGGCCTTTGCCTATTGCCCGCAAGCAGTCGGTGCTTATGGCAACATCACGCCAACGAGAACTCGCTAGCGCGTCAGTGTCAACCTCCGCGCGTTCTGTGAACTAGTACGTCGATCAGTGAACGTTACGGCTCAAAAATGGCGAACTCAGTATAGAAAACATCGGCCGAAAACAAAAAAAAATCTTCTTACAAAAAAAGTACCCTCGGGGATTAGAATTTCCAAACTTATAAAACAGCATTACCAGCAATCCAGACCACTCGGCCACGCGCGAGCGCTGCCGGCTTCGGGAATATGAGGTATATAATGTATAACAAGTTTACACTTTAGTATGTTTTCACATTTAAAGCAGCCTAGGTTATTGTTTGTTGTACAATGCTCGTGCAGTAAGCGTCGCCCAAATTACCTCACGTCTAGCAATTGCCTTTCTGAAACGGAAAAGCCTTCGCAGATGCGTATTCGTGCTGCTGACCGCTGTGCTTGTTCACCCAGCGCAAAAAAGTGCTTCCTGCTCCATAGTTTAACGCTGTACGCTAAAAAGTTCGGTTGATTTTATTTCCTTAGTACCTATATTGACTTCGCGGTCTCTTCGTTCACCTTCAAGTGGCCTTAGATTTCCCTGCTTGCGCAGCAGTCAGCGTAGCGTCGCATGTGCGCTTGTGCGGCGCTTGTGTGGAACGACCTGGAATTGGAGCTTGATACAGTGCCCAAGCTAACGAACTAAGCAAACGCACATTCTTCCATTCACAAACGTACCGTACCTTTGTTTCAACTCAGCGAACGAATTGTGACGACCCGTCGGCCGCCGGTGGACTAAACGCTGGCCCGACTGACTCTGTCAGAAGGTCGGCGAGCCGTGCAGTAGCGCAGTCAAACCAAGTCACTTCCTCCTGACGTCACACGAAAACGCCACAGAAAATGGACGAGGATGCAGAGAGGAGGACAGCATTTTGGAATTGATATTTCTCATACATAAATTCACCCAAACGCATTTAGAGTGGTGGGAACATGGCCTATGGACTCCGGACTACAATTTACGGTAGTAATTTCGCGATTTTTACAAATACCTTCAGTGTCCATTTAACATGTTCATTCCATGCAAGGTGCGTCGAGAAATGTACACCAAAAGTACTAACTGAATCCGCCATCTTGAACTGCTGAGAGGCCAGAAATAAATTCAGCTTCTTTTTCGGGTTCTTCCTTTAGGCGTGTAAAAGATAAGTTGTGTTTTTGAAGGGTTATTTTTAAATAATTTACAGAGTCCCAAGCATCTAGGTAAGACAGCGTTTTATTGGCCTTCACTTGTGTCTCTGTTTCCAAATTTTCTGTAATAAAAACTGTTGTGTCATCAGCGTCTGAAGCAAATGCGGCGTTGTCTCTACAATGTACAATGTCATTTATGTATATCAAAAATAAAAATGGCCCTAGAACGCTTCCTTGTGGCACACCTTGAACAACCGGCGTCCTCGAAGATGTTACATTGTTGCTATTGAAGAATTGTGTTCTGTTTGAAAGATATGATTTTAGAATCACATGCGCGTTTCCCCGCACACATTCTTTCCTAATTGGCCAAGAATATTGGAATTATTGATTAAGTTTAATGCTTTGGAGAGGTCTACGTATATACCTAAGCCATTTGTTGGCGATGGAAAGCCTCTATAATTATTTGTTTTTGAGTCGAGAGGGCTGTTTCGGAACAGCGATGCTTCCTAAACACATGTTGAAAGTCTTGTAACAGATTGTGGCCGTTAAAAAATGACGGCAATCTGACCTGAATTATTTTTCGATACCATTAGAAAACGCTGAAATGATGGAAATAGGTAGATAATTGTTCAGTACCCGCTTATTCCCGTGCTTGAATACAGGAACAACGCGTGAGGTCTGCATTTGTCTGGGAAAGATGCTTGTGGATAACAGTAAGTTATAAATATGGGTAAGGACTGGGTATATAATATCAAGCACATACTTTATGTGGAGAATCTGTATTTTATCGGCGTCCAGTGACCGGCTATAGCCTATATCGCTAAAGGTAGAAAAACATTTCTAAGGGGATAGTCGGGGCAATAAATAGGGAGTTACTAAACGTGTTTGCAGGCAGGAACTCAGCATTGCTGTTTAGTGCGTCGTGGTCACTAGACTGAGCTTTTACTGAGAATATTTGGTTAAATGCGTGAGGTGTAGCATTTCCGGATAGTTTCTTTCCGTTAAATTACAGAACATCTGGTGTTGATGAATTTGAAGGGGGCTTTAATAGAACATTCAATTTTCACCAGTTTACCCCACTTCGTTGATTGGCTGGGTCACTAAACATTTCCATGAAAAAAGTATCCTTAGCAGCCCTAAGCTGATTTGTCACACTGTTTCTATATGTCCTAAACTTCTTTAGTAAGGCTGAATCTCTAGGTTTCACAAATGTCGCATATAGGACATGTTTCTGTTTACCCATATCAACCCAGTGGACCACAGACGTCCATAAAACATCCGTTGGACATCCGGTGTCGGACATTTGAACGTCCTTTAGACATCCGCAGAAAGCCAGCGGACGTCTTAGGGACGTCCGTGGGATGATCCGATGCAAAGAAATTGCTTATCCTACGAACGTCCGACAGATGTCCTAGCCGGATTTCCCGACATCCAGCGGATGTTCAAAATCGGACATTTCCAAACAGAGATGTACAGGGGACGTCCAGGGGATAACAAAATGCGGATATTGGATGTCCGCCGGACGTCCGCTTCTAGTCCTAAATTTTTGGAATCAGGGAGAACCTGTACTCGCTGTAAACTTCAGTGCTTTGTTGATAAACATGACTTGAAGCACTACTCCAGCTAGCTTTAAGAATACTTGGTACAAAAGCCTCTTGTGTAGCTAGTTTTGGCAAAACCGTAATTATAAATGCTTGCCCCATGCACTCTGTGGACAGAACTCCCCAGCCTATTCATATTTCTCTTGCCAAGAGTGCGAACAGTGATGTTACAGAAGCATAATACAGTGGAACGTTGCAACCTTATCGTCATGACTTTTCAATAAGGACTATACATACACTGCGGGCTGTTGTGTCAACATAAATATGAGTAAGTTGTAGTAGGCAGTTACCTCGGTGAACAGGATGCTTCAACATGGCAGCCCACAGTGTACACATGGTTCTGTATTGAAAAGGGGTTACAATAAGCTCGCAACTTTCCACTGTATTATGATACTGCAAGCATCACTGCTCCCACTCTTCTGAAGGCCCCACACCACATTACGATGCTGTCAATCCTCCTCCTCCCACTCTTGCCAAGAAAAATATGAATAGGGTGTGGAGCTGTCGGTCCACACCACGTGTGGTACAAGTACTTATAATTAGGGTTTTGCCAAACCAAGCTACAGAAGGGGCTTTTGTATTGAGTATTCTTAAAGCTGGAGTAGTACTTCAAGGCATGTTATCAATAAAGCACTGAAATTTACAGCAAGTACAGGTTCTCAAGTTTACTAGAAAACTGAACCTACACTATTAAGCTTTATGAATCCATACCGAGTATGTTTGGGATATTTTCATTAAATTGCTAAAGACAAAACTTCCATCAATGCACGCTAAAGAACAAAGAGTTAGCTTTAAAAAGAAGTATTGAACAGTTAAGCAGGCTGCTAAAACAAATATACTGAATAAAATAGATTACATGTTGCAATGTACGGCATGCTAAACAGATAAGACAATGTCACAAAGCTTGAAAATTTTTTATTTAATGCTTTTTAACTGCCAAAGTAAGTACAACCTTTCATGTGCCCATCACGCTTCATGCCAGGAACATCTTGGCTCAAACTTTTCCCCAACTCCTCGGTCAGCGCCTGCAAAACCAAAAGCAACAATTACAGGTTTCTTTTTGGAGCCACACGACAGAAGTCAAATACATGTAAATTCAAACTTCATGGTTTATGTAGTCCTATATATGGCTACATTATAAGACACACAAAAAGAATGTTAGCCTGCTTTTGAACTATTTTGGTCGTCTAGAATCTACAGATAATGTAGATCGCAGCCACAAGAAAAGAAATCAGCACCGCTTTTGTTGCTCCTGTCGCAAGTGTGAATGGGCCTTTATACACAATACATTCACACGGTGACTCGCAGTTGCGGAGGGACGTAACTATGCGCACCGAAAGCCTGATTGGCCAGGCTAAATGCCTCCCCCCACCCCTCATATTTCAATATTTTTAATATACCAAGTGGCCCAACTCCAAGCTTGGCAGAGTCAGTGGGGTGCGTTTCGATACGATGCATGCTTTTCACCTACGCGCTTTGACGGCGTCTATCAATTATGGGTCTATCCCCCCCCCCCCCGCTACCTAAAACCTAAAACGCAACGTACGGCTTCTTCCACGTTTTGTGACACCGTGCCTACATTTTACCTCAAGGCCAGCGCATAAAGCATCTCCGCAACGAGCTCACACAGTAAAAATTGTTACAACCCTTTCCGTAAACTTGAGTGAACGTAAAAGTAGCCACAGCGCACACCACGTCGTAGGTAGCGCCGGGCTGAATGCGAACGCGGGCATGCTCAACGACTTTCTTTCAACAAGAGTACGTGCACGTACCGCTGATAGCTTTAAGAAAACGGTATAACTTATTTATCGCGCCTATGTTTGCGAAGAAAAGGTGATTCCCTGAGCGCATTTTTACACTGTCATTGAAAACGCGCTAAGCCAATTTGCCTAACTTCGGCACAGCGTACGGTTAGTACGGCGTTTGCAGTACACGGAAAACTAAAGACGATTTCCCCGCCCCCTCCCCACTTATCGGCACTTATAAAAATGTCTTACCTTTCGTTGAGGACGGAAAAAGATGTCTAGAAGAAAGCAGCAGGGTTTCTTTCTCGAAGTTCGTTGGCGCTTCACAATCACAAATAGCACACAAACGCGAATGGCTATGGCTATAAGGCTTGACGTGTCTTGACCAGTGTTGGCTTCGCATCGCACAAAAGAAAAACATTGAAAAACTTTAGTCACAAAAAAACTTTTTAGCCTAATTAGCAGCAAACCAAACAATACAACATTGCATATCAAACCAACTGTTTTTATAAAACTTTACGAAAACTGCTGTCGTTTTTTTTTTAAATCGAACATAACTATGTAAAGTTGACTCGTTCGGGCCGCAACGATTTATTTGTGCGCGAAAGGCGCGAGGGTTAACGCTACTACAATTGTTTTCTGAGCTTACAAATTGATTGCCTCCTTAACATAATTAATGCGAGGCTAATTACGATGTGTTACAAACATGATCGGAAAATATTGCTTGAACCATTCATACGTACGACGGGCGTCCAGCGGACGTTATTGGGACCATAGTAAACGTCCATGCACAAATATAGCACGGACGTCCGTCGGACCAAATTGGACGTACGTTCACGTTTCCCCAAAAAATACATCCGATGTACGTCCACGAGACGTCGAGCGCGGGACTTGGACGTTCGGCTGTAAAACGGATGTCCTACGGATATCTGTGGTCCAATGGGCAAGAAGCTGAGGTGTTAGCCAAGGTTTTTGTGCTTTGGATGCCCTTTTCTTTTTCTTGGCAAAGTGTTTATTCTAAAGTGTTTTGAATGCTCATGAAAGCAGTGTACGGAGAGTCACTATCTTTTGTTCGGTAAACGCTGTTCAGGTTTCTTGACCAATATCTCGGTTAAATGCTTCAAGATTTATTGAAGTAATACACTGAGTGAAAACTGGTTTTTTAGTTCTCCTAGCTCCGCAGTGGATTCTATTCTCTAGTAATACGATACTCAGAGGATCACTAATGTCATTGTACGCTACGTCACCTCCTAATGAATCAATATTAACATTTGAGACGTATACATCTAATAGGAATACGCCTTCAACAGTCACGTTCGTCGCAGCAGATTTTGCGAAAAGACCAGGGTCCAGAACCCGTCGAACAGTCCCATCGAACATGAGGTGTTTATTTACACATACCCCAAAGAAAAGAAAAAGATCGTGCGTGCGTTCAGACTAATATACTAGGAAACTTGTTGTCCAATCTCCACGTAGGTATGTGCCTGATTTGAAGCCCCCAACCAGACTACATTTTCTAACAGTAGATATTTTGTTTGAAAAAGCATAAGAGGTCATCAGAGATTGGAAATTTGTAGTTTTGATTCATTCCTTTCACAGGGTTTCCATTGACTCTGGCGTCCCCCAAGGGTCAGTTCTGGGTCCCCATCTATTTTATAGTAAATGATATCCCTGCAAATATTACGCTCTATGCGGGCGAGTGCGTTATTTACACTGAAATCTATTCCCCGAAGGACCAAGTTTTGTTAAACGAGTCACTAAACAAGGTTATTTCCTGGTGCGAGGCTTGCCAAATGTCAATCAACTTTTAAAAAAACGGTGTACAAGTCCATTTCTCATAAGAAAAACGAATTAAATTTTCAATACTTCCCAAACAATGCCATTCTTTCCGAGGTTCAATCCTACAAGTATCTTGAGGTGTGGATAACAATCGATCTTAACTCGACAAAACACATTAACATAGTAACTTCCAAGGCTAATCAGAAACTATTATTTTTGCGAAAGACTTTGATACTTTCACCTCCATTCGTCCATATTCTTGCTTACAAATCGATAGTTCTGCCCATACTTGATTATGCAGTGGTGATCTGGGATTAATTTACTCAAATTAACATTCATAAGGTAGAAAAAATACAAAGAAGAGCAGTTCGCTTCAAATATAACAGTTTTGGACGAACCTGGGTAACTGAACTATCAGTCAGAGCTAACATACCCTCAATTTCAGAAAGAAACCACATATCCCAATTAAAATATCTGTAATAATTATAATGGGCATTACAAGATAGATATTAGAAAAATAATTTCCTTTTCTTCAGGTTACGCCACTAGAAAACACCAAAATCGGTCAAGGACTCCGTTCCGTACCCGTAATAATTGCTTCAAATATTCGTTTTTCCTAGAACTGTGCAGGATTAGAATGGTTTAAATAACCATCAAGTCACAAAACAATCTTTCGCATCTTTTGTCGCTGGTCTACAATAGCAGAGAAAAGAATTTTACTCGTGTGGTAGCTTTGTTTTATTTTCCTAAAATGAGAGTGATGTGTCATCTGTACTATTTTGTTACGTTGGTTTACGTTTGTAAACGCAAGTGATGGTTTTTTGTTTGCCTTGTGGTATATGGCTGCCTAGTATGTGAAATGTGAGTGACTGTTCCATCTGTTTGCCTTGTGTTATATGCTAAGTTTTTCGTCTTTTGTAACCGCCTGCTAAAATCCCTCCAGGGGATTGCTGTACCCATAAATAAATAAATAAAATAAATCTTTGTACAGCAGGGAAGACAAAAAGTATATATATATTGACGTCACCCCCTAAGACTAGATTGATGTTTTCTTTTAAACACGATTAAAAAGCTTTTCAACAAACTCCAGAAATTGTTTTGCGTCACCTGATGGCAGCCTATGCACGATAGAAAACACGTTTTTCTGGCTCTGAATTGTTAAAGCTTCGTAGTCGGAAATCTTATTGGTGAATTATTCTACGGGCTCAGCGGCGATATCATCCTTCAGCAATAGCGCGACACCGCCACCACGTTTATATTGACGACTACGGAAAAACGATTCATAGCCAGCAATCTTAAACGTGTGCGATGTGGCTGTCAACCAAGTTTCAGGTAAAGGTGTTGTGCCACCAAATTTTAAGTCTGTAAAAAGCCTGCTGTGGGCTTTCTCTGTATGCAAGGACCCTCAACATGAAGTGCTGGGTACAGCAAGCGCTTAATATACATTTTAATTCGCTTCTATAAAGTACCTAAAAGCTCTTCTGGAGATCGGGACCCATGGCTAGCGCCATTAACCATGACGTCAGTGAATTGCCAGCATAACAAAGTTTGTGACGTCATACCACGTTAGCTACTCGAGCGACGTCAACGTGAACTCCAGTTACCACAGCTTGTTTGGTCGCTTGGTCGTATCAGACCCATTAGGCCGACACGACGGCCACGCCGACCAGTCGCCAAAGTATCGGCCAACTGCCGAATTGCCAGACCGCGTTGTCACACTACGCCGACGGCGATACGTCGGCCAATGGAAAGTCGCCGTAGTGTGACTGACTCACCTACCGAAGACGCCAGCAAAACCTGTCGCCAGACGCGTCGTCGGGAATCGGCCGAGAAGCGAAAACTGCGCCCCCACAACACCCGTGCCGCAATGAATGCGGCTCTATTTTCTTAGTTTCTGGAGCGTAATAAACTCAGTAAGGTCCATGAAGCCCATACAACTCAACTTAAGCGCTAATGCGATCCTCATTTTGGCGTTCGGCGCTCCGGCCGTGCTCTTCGGTGACGCCGCTACCCCGGAGCTGCATATGCGTGTGCGATCGGCTCGCCTGTAGAAAATATAAGGTCAGTTTCGTGCAGAAAAAGAGTTACGTAGGGTAATTTGGGTAATAAGAGATCAATATCGGCCAAGGTTTTTAACGTAAAATGTAAAACCAAAGTACGGCAGGCACTCTCCGTACAGTGCAAAATCGCAGTTGCAGCCGGGCACACTTATTTTTGCGAGCGCTTTCGCGAAGGAGCAGAGTTCATGGCGGTAAGCTATTGCGGGGGCTTCGCGGAACATTGCTGCGCAAGCGCTATTTAAGAAATTTCAGTTTACCACCCAAGAATTCTGTAAACTAGTTAGTAAACACCGAAGGGTGAACCTCCATCTAGTACACCGGCTATTTCGCGGAGGCTGGCCAGTTGTTCGGTGATGCACTGGTCTCGCGCGTCGCGCGCGCACCATCAATGTTGCGGGTTCGGTTCGCAGCGGTGCAAACTATTTTTTTTGGAGGGGGGGGGGGGGGCGGGGTGGTTGAGGGGCATGGTTTGCATATACATGGTTTTAATTTGTCTGCATCCGAGGATCCAGACAAAGAGTTCGTGTCGGAGCTGTCGCGGCTATGACATGACGAGTCAGCGTGTTTACTTCCGTGGTGAAGCACGTGTGTGCGGGAGCAGACGCCGCAGTAATGTCGCAGCGCACCGCAGCGCCGCATGGTAGACCAACGTGGCAGAGCGTCCTCGCAACACTGTGACGTCACTGCTTGAATCGGCGCCCAGAAACCGAAACCAAATCCTGTTCGTATGAATCGTGCTATAATAAATTTTTTACTCAGAATATGTGCATGTGATGGCATGTATCACTCTATTTAAAATATATATAAAACGTTTGCAACAAAGAATGCGCAAGCAACAAATTTGGTGGCACAACACCTTTAACATAACTGCTGAAAACGGCACTCTGAGACGGTCGATTAGCAAGGTAAAGTCGTCTATTTTGTTAAGGAGCTATCGAACTTTTTGATGAAAAGACGTCATTTCAGGCTTCTTAGTGCCACTAATGGTTTCATTTCAGAAGGCACGTAACCAATTACCAAGTAAAGGCAATCTTGTTTTGACCCATTGAGCATATTTAGGCTGGTCCCTTGCGCTTACAATGTCACACACCAGACTGTCCTCTCTTTTCCTCACCTTGATTCGGCAACCATCGCTCCAAAGAAACTTTCAGTTTTTTTCTTTCTTTAAAGGCAATGCCTGTGCAAAAAGGCGCTTGTTTTCAGGCGTCAAGTGTTCATTGATAGGCACTGGAGCGGCTGGTGCCTGTGGGATGTCAAGATCGGAGGTAGTCAACGTAGCCTTTGTAGCTTTGCTGATGAAATTAGCCTTCTTGGTTCTTAAGAAAAATCGGTCTATAAATGAGCCATGAAAAGAAAATACAAATTCGTTTAATTGGAAAGAACTAAGATTCAGTATCTCACTCAGCTCCATTACAGCCACAAAAGATGTTTTTTTAACGAACAAAAAGCAAGATGTATTTAAAAACTTTCAAATTTTGCGCCACAGTGACGTGTTATTACCAAGAATGACGTCATATGGGCCAACAATAAAAAGTAATTTTCAGTGCGTTAACTGAGCGTTAGCATTTAAGTGATGCGGTCAAATGTAACTAGAGGCCCCATTACAGACGTCGAGTCATGTGTCGTCACGACAGGTCAGTTAGGCAGCCGCCAATCGCACAAACATGGTTCTGTAACGTCATAGAATAGTTGCGGGTAATTGGCTCGGGGGTCGCGACTGCTTCACACATTTTCCTTAATATCACCGTAATTTGTTCGAATATTGCAATGATATTGGTATCATTGTTTTCGGGACTAAGCAGTCTTTTTATCCTGTATTTTGTGTTCATGGCTTATTTAAGTTTTTGTATCGCTTGGTGGGTACACGGTGGATCACGTCAATGTGTACAGGATTCAGTGGACACCCCATCTTGTCCCCTACTTTTTGCAAGATGGCCTTGCAGTTCTCGTCTTGCGTGCATGGTATGCCTTCAATCTCAATGTTATTGATTCAGGAGTACTGTTCCGAATCTGCAACCCTTTTGTCCAAGTGCTTGTTTTCTTTCTTTAAAGCTTTGTTGTCCCTTGCTACTGCTTCCTGATCTTGTTTCATTTTTTTGTACAGGAAGTTCAATATCTATAAGCTTTTCTGCATTTCAATCACTTCTTTATGAAGTGTGTCAATCTGGCGTGAATATTCCACATTCGTGACCATGGTGCACAAAAATACACCAGGTTGGCAGCAGTAGGTGTGGGAATATGAGTTGGGTGGAAAGTTTCAATTGAATGAAAACTAACCTGGGTAGTGAAATGCGTTAGTTTAGCAGAAAAAGCTTGTTGCCAAAGCCGGCGCTGCCTACCTAAGTGGAGAGTGATGAGCGTGATGCCGTTTAAGTAGCGTCGATGGCAGCACCAGGAGTACCGCACCGAGGTCCGCTTGAACACAACACTGCAGGTGGCTGCACGTGGCGATCAGTCGTCGTCAACGGGTTGATACAGACGGCTTGAAGCACTGAGTGCTGATTGCACTGCTCCGGCGCTTGCGTAGTGAAATGCGTTCTTATTGCGGCAAAAGCTTGTTTCCACAGCCGCTGCTGCAAACCAAAGTGCCAATCGAAGCTTCCAACCGAAGCTGCTAACAACACCCTTCGATTCAAGAAACTTGCGAGAATTATTCACATCTGGAAAACGCCATCACTCACATGAGCCTAGGAAATTTCGTTAACAAATTTTATGCAGGGTCATGAGTTTCCCCAGAAACTCTCCCGGAATGGTACTATTCCCCCATAAACCCACAGTGCTATCGTCGTCAACGTAACACAAAGGCAGATCTACACCACCTGATGTGCAAGTGAGCCATATTATCTCCATACTGCCATTTAGGTGTACCACACAAAAATTCCTCAACTCCAATAGATCTCTTCAATGAGAAAAACGCACCATCATGTTCCTTTCACAGATTTCTGCTAAGAGAGCTCCCGTGTGATTTATATAAAGGTCGCCTGCCGCAATGAATGAAACATTTAGTGCTGTATTCTGAGTCAATCCTGCATTGTATGTGCTCATTCGTCTCGGCCGAGTGAAGGACCCCACAATCAATTTTAATGACAAAATGGCTTCCAAGGATCTGCTTCACTGGAGGCTCGAGTGAAGGAGCGATACCGTATACCTGGGTTAGGCTTAACAGTGCGGGCGGAACTGAGCCCATGGCACCTCTGCACTAGTCATTCATAGCCTAGAATATCGTTTGGTACATGATTGCCTCCCCCTACCCTCTCACGTTTCCAACGGGGCCTCTGGGTTTTCGTTAAAATAATCAAAGATTTAACAACTAGAAATAAAACAACGTTTTTTACTGCAATTGTTAACGCCACGCGCAAATATTCTACGAGTAGAACAGCAAATTTTCTGGTTATTGTCTTTTATCCTCGTACTCTATATTCGAACCGTAACAGTACAGCAGAGTGAAACACTTTTTTTATAAATGAGAGGCCATGAGGATGTGCTGGGGAGTTGGGTTTTGGGAGAGGATGAGAAAAGGAAAAATCACAATTCACACAATCTACACAGTTCCAGTCTTGGGTTCCTATTCGCCTAGTGCGCAGTTCAGTCCGTCAGTGACACACGAAATGCACACTTGACACTGCAGTCATTGAGCGTAGATTTATATGGTCTGTACGGGTTAGTAGGTTAGGCTCCTACATCAATTTGTAAAGGTCCTTTCAAGGGCGTACTGGTTGGTTCCTTTTAGAGTAGTGGGATCTTCACGGACACAACGTGCCTTGTATTCCAGTGCTGATGAAGCCCCTCCCCTCTATAACGCTTCTTGTATGCCTTAGGGTTAAAAATAAATAAATAAATAAATATGCTCCAGCTCGGTCGCGGGTGGAGCACCTACAGGTTAAAGGGGAAGGCGGTTACGGGCGAATACAGTACAACCCAAGTAAACTGGAAAAGATTTGATAGGCCTTGACGATTCGAGTGGGGGCATCGCCGCAAATCAAAGCCTGCTGGAACTTCCTCATATGTATAATGTCTGGAGTATACGTTCTACATTCGCATATCCTTTATTGGCGAATACCTCGCCCGCACTCGAGAAGGTCTTGAAAGGGGCAAGAATGCCAACCGGAGGTAAATCGGGTAAGCACTTCCTGCTCTCCTTTTAAGGCGCAGCCCTTTGTCGCCCGTCTCTGGACTCAGCCGTGTCGCCGTCGTCGTGACCGAGTGAACGATGGCAAGACCGACGAGTGGAACAAAGCAAACAAGGAGAGTACACAAAATTAGGAGGCGAGGGCGGTTCGCCGTTGCGGAGCGAGCGAGCGCTCACCGAAAGTGCGC
This sequence comes from Haemaphysalis longicornis, assembly GCF_048455015.1. Taxonomy (NCBI): domain Eukaryota; kingdom Metazoa; phylum Arthropoda; class Arachnida; order Ixodida; family Ixodidae; genus Haemaphysalis; species Haemaphysalis longicornis. The sequence continues at coordinate 111,367,270 of NW_027526295.1, read as the reverse complement.
GGTGGGGGAGTGGAGGGGGCAGTATGCTCCGCCCGCATAAGGCGCTCCATGGCGCGAAGGTTGGCGAAAGCGTGAGGGCGGCGCGCATGTCAATGATGTGCGTTCGCCTAAAACGCAGTTCGCGGTCCCTTCCCGAGATGCACTCCGTGCCACCGACGCAGATGGCAATTATCGCTGCCGTCGAGAGAACCCACGAGTGAGTGCTGCCTCAGCGGACTGCAGCTGCGCCCAAATATCGCAATCGGGAGTATCATAATCGCCAGCCAGTTTTTTTATGTAGCGTAGCTGGAGTTGCCAATCCGAATAGTCATAAATATGCCTGGTGGCTGCCAGAATGCCCTTAAGTTCAATTTCTTCAACAAGGCCCTACGTATTTGAAATTTGCCGGGATCCACGAATTCAATCCTGGCAAGGCTGTAGATTTCCAGGCAATCGTCACCGTCATTCCGGTAAATGTCAGCTTCGTCGCCTGACTAGTAATCTGAGATCATGCGAACCTATTGCTTGCGAACCGTTCAGTTACTACGCCGTATCAGCCGTCGACATGGAATTCTAAGGGAGGGTCGCGCCCACGAAGGGATTGCTGCCGGCTAATCGGTGCCTGCCGGTAGAGTCGCTATTTAGGTGGTCCCACTTCTGGAGTCTTTTAGATGCGACGCGTCTCTTGCTCTGGGGTATGTCCCTCCTGCGTCATCGGCGTCCGCACTCACACTTCGCATGTGCAACTCTCCTCCTTACACCATAGCTGCGCGATACTACACTATATAAAAAAGAAATAGTTAGCGGCACCCGGTTTCGATCCCACGACTCTCTGGCCACAACGGGAGGTACGCGGTGCTCTTCCCACTACGCTACAAATCCGGGACAGGAGCAAGTGCTACGAACGAGCCTTATGTCCTTGACTCATTCAAACTACGTCAAGAAGCTACTGATACAGCGAAGGCACGCGAAGCTGAACGTCAACGGAAACGACGAACTGAAAACTTTAGAGGAGGATGTTGCATTTCCCGTGGGAAAGCTGTGGCGGGAAGCGCCACGCGCCTTGCAGCTCAACCAGCCCCGTCCGCAGCGCCTGTGATGCTGATTGTGGCAAGATTCCCCTAGGAATTGGCCAACCAAAGAATCCATCACGAGATAGGTTCGCGTTCAACCACCGGCGCCATCTTCCCGTAGGGGAACCGCCGAAGAAGAAGGCAACACAATGGAACCACACGGAACCACCACGATGCTTCGCTTCCTCATCAGGGTTCCCCACGGGAAGGTGGTGTAATTTTTTCTTGGGGTGACTAGTACAGATGATATTGAAAGGATACTTTCGATATCGTTCATAACTTGCCGCGATGCTGTCTCGCTATAATGCGTTTCGCTGCACTCAGAAAGATGTTAGTGCGGCGTCGCAGAATCCTATTCTTTCAGTTTATGGTTTCTTGGGCAGCTTAGGTATGCTTACCTGCTTTATAGGTTAAAATATATGGTCGCTTGGCGATATGTATCAAATACTTGTAACGACGAAGGTATTTCTTGAAGTTCTTAAAAGCGAAAATTATGGTCTTTCGGCGTGTCTGTCTGTCTGTCTCTCCTTTCCTCAGTTGAACCACCCTATCAAAAGTCAAAAGGATGCGTGACTGAGGCGTTAAAAAGGGCAGGACATTCCCAAACAACTAAATCGGGTGGCAATGTTTAAACATCTCAATGTTTTCAAGCAAACGATAGGCACCTAAATGCATAACTCATACTGGCACTGTTTTCTAATAAAAATAAAGATGGGCGTCCCTTTTGCGATAGCAAAATGAAAAAGCAAGTGAAAATAATAGTTCATCGACAAAATACAGAAGAGCTCCAGATCACCCTTGTCCCTTGTCGGTCCAGTGAAAATGAGAACCGTAACAAAGGGTTTCAACAGATGGCGCGAGAAGCTCCACCATGTTTATCGTGGCAAGAGCGAGATGATGGGTAGAGGGTGATAGGTGGGCCGGAAAAAGAATAGAGGCATTTACGTGGCAGAAACGCCACACTACTCCTGTCTTATCAGATCATTTGATGCGAAGTGAACAGATACTCGACCAAATGCTTAACTGCTATATTATATTTGCGTCTCTTCCTACACTTTCGTTTTTCGTTTTTTGGCTCAAATAACTTCGACCGCCGCACTGGGCCGCCCCTCACGTCAAAGCTTTCCTGGAATCAGAGCCCTCTCTGTCGCGCACCCGCCTATAGATGGTACTTGCTCTTACCCTCACCTGTCAGGCCAAATTACGTCAATGCATGGCGTACGAGCGGTAAGAACGGCACCTTCGTACACGCATTCAGCCCGGAATCGTTATATCAGCTTCCCCCGGAGTTCCTATATAGAACGGTAGTTTTTCTCGTTTGGTCTTCACTGCTTCAATTTTTTTGCTAAGAGCTTCCCGTGGACTAATTCTTTGCTTCAACAAAAAATATTACCTGGCGGAGCGGTTACAATTCTTGAGGTGCACCGTTAACACAGAAGTTATATGCCCTTTATTTTCACTTTGTTTTCTGATAAGTGCTACTTGTGTCGAACAATGCAGGCACGTTTACACTACCAGAGAATATTGCGCTCAATAATGAATACACAAGCGCGATTACAATTTTACCCTTACTTACGCCAGTGTCACAGCTCAGACGAGACCTCGAACAGGGGATTAGCAAACATTTGCTATATACGTTGCGTTCTCAGGTTTTAGAGTATACAAGATACCACATTTGTCATTTTTAACAGGAGATGCAGGTAATATCGCAAGCTGGCACCAACAGCATACAGCGACAGACCGGCAGCGTCACCATAGAAAGGACAACGAATTCTGTTCTTCTTCATTCAATGAAGAACGATGAGCAGCGAAGTTGAGCGCAATTAATAAAGTGCACCAAACAAAATACTTTTGGTCTAAATTCAGAGTTGAGCTGATGTTCTACCTAATTAGCTGAATAAAAGTTAGAAATACTGCAGTTTTATTTTCACATGGGGCTGCATGTTTTCCTTCCGCGTGGTACGCATCTTAGGGCCTTATGTAACACACCAAGCCAAAGCGCTAGTCCTCAGAGGACACCGATAAGGGACCTCGTGGCCGCGAGACGTCCGGTTTGAACTCTGCCACCAGCAAAACCGGCCTGTCGTTCGCTTTGTAGGCGTCACATCATGTGAATGTTGTGCTGCACTTCAGTGCAGACGAGAAAGCACGTGCCAAATCATCTGATGAGGGGCACTTCAACAACGAAACACAGTACACTAACTCTTACGTGTGAAAAGTGTCCGCTCAACTCCGATTCATCCAATGTTTCCAGCACAGCCGTGCAGTAGCTATCTAGAACGAGTCCTGGCTGTTACTAAGTTTCATAAATAATCATTGTGGGTTCATAATAAATTCCATTTTAATACAACCGATTCCGCTATATAGAAAAACGAGGGTATGAAAAGCTTCGCTGTAAAATGCGCTCGTCTTTATCCTCCTTTTAAAGGTATGTAACACCATAAGGTATGCAATTGCGAAATCAGTCTTGCCAAACAAAACCAACGCCAAAAATAATAGGTAAAATGTTCCAATCCCGTTCGTCTAACAAAAACGATGGTTAAAGCGCGAAACATTCTTGCGTAAGAAAATAAAATGGCCGAATCCCTAGGTCAAAGCCGCTGTAACCAAATCGAAAGTATCAACGCGTTTAGGGCAAACCGAACTATCTGCGAGCCAACGTCCAAACTCGGATAACAGCAAACGAATCCCTCAAAATAATGCTGAGTGCCTCCTTCACCCCGTCATCATTGCCGTTAAACCATCGTCAGGTTGCACCCAATGTTCCCTTCAACTCACTCAAATTCTAAAGCACACCCGCTCCACGACGACATAGGAACTGCTGAGGGACCCTATTACGACTGCAATGATTGTGCAATCTAAAATACGTCAGTTATGTAATGCGAGGGACCCAGGTCCGATTCCGACCACGGGAAGCGTTCTTTCCCGTTTCATCATACTCATCGTCTCTGAGATTTTGTAAAGTTGGCTTTCCTGCAGTGCGTGGGGATTACGGTTCTGCCAGCAGTTGACAAAAAAGCATCGATTTAAAAGTCACGAATGCATTCCCGCTTTAAGAGCCAAATTTCACCTAACATTTTTTATGAAATTTTTGTGTTCATAATGTTTCAGGATGATACGGGTAACATATACGTGGTTTCTTTTCCAAGCTGTAATTGCAAATCCCGCCACGCTGAAACTTTGCATCCAGGGCTGACGAGGATGCAAGCGCGCTTCCGCAATACCGCCAGTGCGCGGTATCACCGCTTGAAAAAGTAACGCAGTACTTATTAAGGCGCGTTATAACGTTAAGTAAGCACTAAACCGGTGTTTAGAGGGGCGAACAGTGAAGAGCTTACCGTAATTTGAGGGTGCAATGAACTTGGATGTTTTTTCGAAGAGTCGTGTCTTTTATTTTGCCCTTTTTCTTAGCCGCACATGTCCCGTTGGGGCAGACAATCGATTAGACTGTTTTACGGCGCAACCACACTAGGCGCTGTCTTGACCTTGGCTGAGCCTAATGGTCAGATTCCTGCTGCCAGAATACTGCGCTTTCCTGGGATGTACCAAGAGGAAGAGCAATTTTGTTGCAAAAATATTCGCCCCCGGTATGCCTAGACAGGTGCGAAACAAAGTACAAAAAATCAAAAAGAAAACGCGCTGTCTTGGTTAAACAAATGGCGTGTCACAGAGGCGAGGGAAAAGCACAAGAAACACAAATTATAACCAGTGCCTTGAGGTGACAACAGCGACGCCAAACGGCACAACAACAAACAATAAGCTGTGTGTGTCTGGGTAAACTACTCACATTACGTCTAATCCGATTGGTCTTGTTAAGTAAAAAACTTCACATATGATTCAACTATGAATACTACGCCATATATGACCATTCCCCTACAGCGTGTGTGGGGCATATTTCTTTAAATAGTGCGTGTGGTAATAATGGTCACCGCAACGGGTAGTCATGCATTTGAGGAATTTGAGTCATGCAAATTCAGCCCATTATTTTATATAAATGACATAGCAATTCCCCGTGTACTGTACATACTGAAGTTTCCAGTAAAGAATTAATTGAGCGCAAAGCTACGGCGGAAAGAGACTTAAGCCATCGCGTTAGGCCGTGCTACTTTTGCTACTTTTTGGCACGTTCTATTTCTGAAGCACATTGCCTGTTTCCGTGCTATGTATTCTTAATTGATCCACGAAGGAGCCATTACGAATGTATTTGCAGCCATTACGAAAGTAGTAAGCGCGGAATGTCTGGCCAGTGTCTCTCGAATGGTCGCTTGCCGGACGAGCCATTTCGCTTTCGGATTTAGCACTTCTCTATTGCAGGGTACATACTACCTAAACGGACTATATATTGACGTCAGCTAACAATGCGTGGCACATTCAATTATATGCTATGCATAAGCAATTAAGCGTCTCGTCAATCCAGACCATAAGTGTGCACGCATGGCAATAGCCTCCCGGTAGAAGAATAAATGCTTTAGAAAATACGGTACTCTACTATAACACGATGGTTTTGGAACCAAGTGGTCTGCCACTCCTCTTACGTTTTGTACCCTTACAAGGGATGTTTTTGTTTAAGCATGATGCACTAATTACCGCAAACTACCGTAAATATGGCGCAAATTTTCTTGATTATTAAATGTCGAAAACCAGTAACACTTCTAGACCCATCAACACCAATTGGGTCTTCTTCATTTTGAATTTTCCGGATAAGGAAATGCGTTGCCCTGCATGTTTAGAACAATACTGTCACTACACAAGGAAGAAGGGCGCAGGAGAGCATGCCACTATAGAAACGACGATCAACGGCGACGCTGCTGTGTGTGGGGCGTGCAGCCTGGGCAATTGCTCTGTAACGGCTGTCTTGTATATAAAATCGTTAGGTTATCTCGTCCTCTAAATAGACCACTTATTCATCAACCATGGTTAGCGTCTCTTTTGTGCCACCACGTAGCACTTTCGTACCGACTCAACGTCTCAGTAGACGCAGGTGTGGACAGCCGGGTGTTGATGCACCTGTTAAATAGGCATGTCATTTACATATGAAAGAAAGCCAGCAATGGCGTTGGAAGGGCGGGTCGTAGCAAAGATGACTCACTCACTCTGGCACGAGGCACGGGCGCAGAATTATTGTGCATGTCCACGAAGGAGATTGTCCGGGTATCTACGCTACCTTTTTCTTCCTCGAAAGACCATAGTCGCGACATGGACAGTGGCAACGGGAAGCAAAACGTGTCCGCGGTAATGTTTATTTATTTATTTATTTATTTATTTATTTACATTACCCTCAGGGCCCGGGTAGGGCGTTACACAGGGGAGTGGGCGGGGAGTGTTGGAGTAGGCCCGCTGGTCGGAGTGGTGGTGCTTTTTGCCATGGCCACTCATTAAACTTTCGTACGTAATTTCGCATGGCGCAGAGAGTTCATTCCAGTAGTACATCTGCTAGATCCTAGCCAGAGTACGCGGTTAGCCGAGAAGACGTGGAGTTGGCTAGTCTCGGCAAACCTGTAAAATTTCGTTTCCAAGTTGTGTGGGAAGCACTGGCAGCTAAATTCTGTCACGTTCCTTTTTCGCGATTTTTATGTAACATTTGACACAATAGAAGCCCGGTTCCACGCACGCGCTGCGTGTCCAGAGATCTTAACAGAGCTTTCGGTCGACGGACTGGTGTATGAGGAAGTGGATTAGTTTTTTTATGCAACGCAATCGGTCCCAGGAACAAAGCTTTCGCTTTAATATTCCTAATAGCCTGCCGCAGTACATTCGCGGGTGAGCAAGAGGACGTAATTTCATGTCGACCCCTGCACCCTGTTTGCGGATGGCGGCACGAGACCACAATGCTAGTGTGTGGTGAAGTCCGCCCACGTTAAATGTCCATGGGTGGTCTGAATAAGTTATACTCTACAGCGTACCATACCAATTAGGTATAATAGGAGAGAGATGGCAGCGTTGGCACAGAAAACTGATATTCATGTGTAAGCAGGTTGAGAAATAAAACCAAGAACAAGTAAAAAAACTGCTTGAACCTGCATGTCTGCTACCGAGAAATAAAGACGAAAGCATTATCCCCTCACATCACGATGCTCACGAAAGAGTCATATTTGCTATATCGTGTTTGAATCGGTTTCGTCGTTTTTCTTATTATTTTCTTCACGCTGAGAGTTAACACTTTATTCCACAGCTTCCCAGGTTCTGCATTCTGATTGGTTTGCATTCACTTGGTCTGGTAGCGGCCGTAACATTCACCAGTCTTGCCATAATAGCGCTTCACGCACTATACCCGTGTTACGCCGGTGGTAAGATGCAGAGGATGCGTTCTGGTAACGCGTTCAGTTATATTGTGCACACAACGTCTCCGTTACCGCACGAACTCAGACTTTACGTCTTGACAGCGTTGGAAATTTTATGTGTCCGTAGAACAACGAAAACGCGGGTTTTCCCTACAATTGCGAAGTTGTAGCTTTCGCATTATCATACTCGCGCGTGGGCTCTTGAGCCCCAGAGAAATATTTTAGTAGCGTACTATTATAGAGCGGGGTAGGGCAGAAGTAATACTACTTTGAAAAAATACACATGTACAACACCGCGAATTCTCTACCTGCTAGAACCCCAGCTGTTTTAGCTCAATCTGCATATTCAGATCATCCTGCTTTCTTCCTGAAAAGCGCTCTCGGCGAAGCCGAGATGTTACGCTTCAATCAAGGCGCTAAGCCCTACTGGACGTAAACGCGGTACTCGCCTGCAAAGTCGATTTACCGCGCCACCACTCCCGTCGCGTTGGTCTGTCTCACCACGATAATGTCTGTTCGAGTTTCAAGAGTGTATATGCAGGAAGAGGCATTCATATTATATGTTGGAGACATGAATTATTTCTTTCGCCGCATTGCAGCTGCAGTGAGCCCTTTATTGTGCAACGCAAGCAGCAGCACTGAAATCATGACGCGTCGCAATGATAACACGAGTCGTTTTTAGACCAAAGCTGTAAGCAAAAGGCTGGTGACATCAATAAATCAGCTTTGTGGCAATGCCAAATTTCTTGGGCGAGCTTTATAGGCAGGAATCAGTTTTGATTATTTGAAAAAAGTGATAGCGGCATTGACCATTAAGGCGACTCTTTCAGTGCGCCAAAGTGTATATTTACGTGTCATAACTAGTCCACAGGGCAGCTGTAAAAGTCTGTGAATTCCAATTTCCAGTCCTAACATAGGCATTTGCGGGAGAACTATCACAGACAAGGTCTGTAACTTGTGTTGAACTGGGAAGAACAGGTTTAATATTTCACGGCTCGGATGACCACCTAAACGTAGAAGCCTTACCTCATCTGGTAATGTGCGAAAGGATCGGTAACAGCCCTCACAAACAATATAAAGAGGCCGATTCGGAGCAATTGCAGTAGAATCACACAGCCACCCTTACAGAAACAACCTCACCTTTGTCCCCTTGGGTGAAACTGTAGTCCTTGGAAGTTTCACTTTGATAAATGCGTTCCTCGTTAAGTGGCCATTTTTGAATCCTCCGTGGAGAAGCACGCTAGAGGGTATGTCAGGCTAAATTGACCAATTTTATTAAACTCTTTCGCTTGGCTCTCCTAAATAATAAGCATTCTCAATGGCAAATCACCTTACCAAAAGTCGGGTTTTGTTTTTCACCCTACAGCTTGTTCTCACACTGGTTACGAAAGCACCCTGCCCGCATAAGGCCTTCTCAATGAAGAAACAATGCTATACGTCCTCTATATATTGCAGAAAACCAGTAAGGTAATACATGGACTCTTCAGAGCTGTCGCTCATTCATATTGTCACGTGCCAAACTATGGGATCCAAAGTGTGGGATGACAGCGCTATGTAGAATGGACATGCTAATCCCCCGCCTGTGTACGTGCCGTGTGATGCTACACAGCAGAGGACGACGAAGGAGCGCGTTAGCTAGTAGCTCGTGTGCTCTGTTCTTGGTCGCCATATTGTTTTCACCAACCGGTGCTCTCTGTATGTTTCCCCTAACAAATTAGGCACCTCACCTAATAAATACTTTTGCCCCTGCGTGTTCACCAAGACAACTTCCCTGCGCCCTGTTTGACAGGACGCAACACTGGTGGAGGGTGCTTCTGATGCCCCGTACGTCCCCGGACGTTAGCTCCGAGAGACCTTCGCCCGTCCACACTCCGATTAATCGGTGTAGCCGCCGGAAACTCGGCCGTACTTCTGAACAGCGCCTTCTTTTGGAGTCTTCATCAAGAAGACACGCCTCTCAGCCAGAGGTAATGGCGCAGGCGATGCCTACTACGGTGACTTTTCAGCAGCCCCTTGAACCCGCCCGCTTCCACGGAGAGGATTACGAAGACGTTGAGGACTGGCTTGAACAGTTCGAGCGTGTGGCTGCATTCAAAACCCGTGGAGTGCCACCCAAAAGCTCCAACATGTCTATTTTTACATACGGAGCCGACATACGGAGCCGACGTGCTCCGTATGTATGCCGATGATCAACACAAGACGTGGTATACAGTTTTGCCTTACGTAACATTCGCGTATAATACGGCCCAAAAAGAGACGACTCAAATGACGCCATTTTCACTTGTCTACGGTAGGGAACCTTCCACAATGCTTGACGCCATGCTGCTACCCGATACCCATGACGACCAAGACGGCCCCCTTCACGAGTTTGTGCGTAGCGCCGAAGAAGCACGCACATTGGCACGCCAGCGAATACAACAGCACCAGCGTTGTGATGCCGCTCGCTACAATCTTCGCCACCGACATGCAACCTTCTCCCCTAGGGACCAGGTCTAGGTGTGGACTCCAGTGAGGCGCTGGGGGACTCTCGGAAAAACTTATGCGGCACTACTTCGGCCGCTACACGGTGTTACGAAGGCTTAGTGATGTTACCTATGAAGTCGCTCCCACCAGCTCAAGCGCCGCAGGACGTTCCCGATCTCGCCCAGAAATTGTGCATGTGGCCCGCATGAAGCAATACTTCTCGCGATGATCACACGATGCATCTGGCAGCGGACTACATTTCTCGCACATAATTCTAGCATCGAGTCGATGCTTTTGAGGAGAGGGGGTGATGTCACGTGCCAAACTGTGGGATCCAAACTTTGGGTTGACAGCGTTATGTAGGATGGACATGCTAATCCCCCGCCTGGGTACGTGCCGCGCTAGCTAGTGGCTCGTGTGCTCTGTTCTTGGTCGCCATATTGCTTGCCACCAACCGGTGCTCTCTGTATGTTTCCCCTGACAAATTAGGCAACTCGCCTAATAAATGCTTTTGCCCCTGCGTCTTCGCCAAGACAACTTCCCTGCGACAGGACGCAACAACAGTAAGGTAATAGATGGACTCTTCAGAGCTGTCGCTCCTTCATATATTCAACGAATTAGTGCACCCTACTTATTTTTACACGAAACAATGCTCGAATGAAACCGCCGCTGGTCGTCAAGATCATTTGCCGCGTGCGTTTGAAGCAACTTAAACTATGTTATCAGGCCATCTTATTTACATTGGACTTCCGTAAACGGTACTTACAACGAGTCGAAAAAACATTCCGTTATCAGGACTTTCCGTTAGAGAGACAATGTGTTCGGCACAGCGTGACTCGAAAATTAGATATTATTAATAATGGTGCACTACGAGCAGAATCTTGATTGCATAAAATAAACAGAACATTGTTTTTATTACCAAGTACTACACAAAACCTACACTCCAGTAGTGCACTTACCTCTTCGGCCTTTAAGATACAGAGAGAATTGTTATTCGTTGGTCCGTGAACAACGACATTACGTTTGCTTCATATAATCAAGGAATGAGTTTCCCTGCTTATTTTTATATAAAAAAATGATTGATTACAACTGCCGCTGGTTGTCAATTTCAATCACCATGTGCGTTTGAAGCAATTTAAACTATGCTATCAGGCCGTCCTATATACAGTGGACTTCCGTAAACGATACTTCGATTTCCGTTACAGAGAGAATGCGGTGGGCACTGCGCGATTCGAAATTTAATTAATATTATTAATGGTGTACTACAAGCACAATCTATATTGCATAAAATAAACAGAACATTGTTTTTATTACCGAGTACTACAGAAAAAGGACACTCCAATAGCCCACTTACCTTTTGCGCCTATAGGATACAGCCAGAATTGTGATTCGCTGGCCCGTGAACGACTTTAGATTTGCTTGTTTTATCTCTCCCAAACTATTTATATGTAACTGAGTGGATACCAAGAAGTGGGTCTAGAAGAAGGGGAACGCCATTAACACGATGGAGGGATGATAAACTACGCCCACCTCCCCTCGCGGGAACCCTGGTGTGATGCGACGCTGAGGGGGGGTTTAAGCCCAAGCGGAGAGCAACCGTCGACCGAAAGGCTGCCAGAGAGCGGTACACCGGTTATATGCGCAGCGCGCCGGAAGGAGAGGAGACCGAGGAGAGAGAGAGTACTGCACATGTGCAGCGCTGCGCGGAGCCACGCCGACCGGCGCAGTGAGAGTGCGCTGCGCCGCACACCCGCAGATTTTGAGAGAGAGTGTTCGCTCTCACTTGGGCACGCGCCGGCGCCAGTGCGTCTGCCGCGGCTATGACGCAACACAATCAAACACAAACCACCTTAATCTAATCTAATCTAAATCCAATCCAATCCAAGCCAAGCCAAGCCAAGCCAAGCTAAGCCAATCGAATTCAATCCAATGCCCCTCGCGAGAGAGTGTTCGCTATCAGAGAGGAGAGGGGGTGAGCGGCGGAGAGCGCGGCTCGCGCGGCGAGAAGAAGGGGGGGGGGGGTGTGGACGGACAACGACGCCGTATTGAGGGACAAGGGGAGTGAATGAGATGCAGTTGCATTGAAAACAAATTTTAAACCTTCTTTTTTAATAGTGTTTCTTGTCTCGTACGCAGGCTCAGAGACAAGCGAAGGCTGTCGATTGCCGCTGCGTTGCTCAATATGCCTCCAATCGTCTTGCTCGATGATCCCTATGCCGGCGTAGGAGAGGGGGTGAGCGGAGTAGAGTGCGGACGCCGACTACGGACGCATGCAGGAAGGACAGGGCCGCCGACAAGAGATGCTGTCAGCGTCGCATCTAAAAACGGAAATCCGTGGGTCAACTGCGGACTCGAGCAAAGCAGGACAGGAGTGGTAGGAGAGGGAGGCCTCTCCCTTTATCCTGGAGTGTACCTGTCTAGGCTGACGATGATTATGACGATGAGACATCTCATTTAATGCCACCACTCATAGGCGACGCAACGTAACGTAAGGCGACTCGTAGGCGCCGTAATGCCACCTATAGGCGACCTTAAGCAGCACTCTAAATGCTTCGGCGCGTGATAATTAATTACATTGAACAGCCAGACAACTATTTGTTTCAAATTCCGGCGCTTTCATCCCGAAAGCCGCATATGAAAGAATCCTGGCATGACGTCACCGCTTTGCGCTGACGTCAAAGCACTGCGGATGCTGTGGGGGCGTCGTTTTGACCGCGCCGCCACCGGAGCTGACCGGCTGAGCTGCGTAAAGGCGGTAAGCATACAATTGCGGCGGAAATTCGATGACCGCTTTCAATAAAAGTCCTGATGGCGACTTCTATTGCGGTTCCGGGCTATTTTATCGCTTCCTTTCCCTTGTGCGGAAGTTTACTTTTGCCAACAGTGCCTTTCTGGGCAGCGGTTATGCTCTATTTCTGGCTACGTGCGCCCGTTTGTGAATGCGCCGGCGCCCCCTCCCCATTCGCGTAGTTGGCGATACCGCGCTTGTGAAGTGACTTCACGAGTTTTTGACTAGCGCTAGACGCGTAAGTTTTTGGCTACCACGGGATGATGTCACGCTGATGTCCATTTGCTAAGTGCCTGTCCGCGTGCTGTTCCGTCGGCGCGATAAATGAGATCCAATTAAATTGTTCTTTGCGTCGCAGGCCGCTCATATATCAGCCGGGGTATTCTGTTGAGTAAAGGAAGCGAACTGTGCAATAATATTAACGCCGAAAAATGGTGTCAGTACTCTTTCAAAGAACGCACCAGGGACAAAGCTTGCGTATTGCGCAGTAAAGCTCGAAGCTGCCGTCTAAGAAATGCGGGCAGAGATACGAACCGTGACCTTGTCCATTCATTGCCGTATCGAATGGGTATTTGGTTTCGTTCGAGCAGTGGTCGGCAAATATGAGTTCCCATTGAATAGATTGCCCGCCTATTTGCTCACATCTCTCCAAAGATAGTCGAAGTGAGTCATCTGCCGCCTACCCCACGTAAATGCCTTTCTTCCCTCCCTCATCCAGCTCTCATGCTTTTCCCCTGCTTCTCGTTCCTCCCACGATAAGCAGAAGACTTCCCAAAGTTATTTGAATTTTCGCTCGTTTCGCTGCTAACCTTATCTTTTGGAACCTTTTATTGCTGATAAGTGTAAAGCGCTGCTACGGGGTCAAGGATCACGCGAGCTTTTTTGTATTTTTGGGTCGAGATATTGTTTAAAATCGTGTTTTTATTTTCGTTCTTAAACACATCATTATAGCGAAATAAAAGAACACCGCGAGTACTTTTGCGGTTCAGCTTGCGGCTATCCTATGCGCGCGGGCTACAAGTTGGTGTAGTGCGGTGACGTTCTCCCTGAGCTTGGCAAGGACCCGGCCTTCCTTGAATAAGCTACCATAATCCGGTGTGTGTCCGCCGTACGGGCGCCCTGCTGGTGGTGACTCAAGCCCCGGCCGTTGCAAAATACAAACTAAACTGTTCTGGCAAGGCATGTTGAGGGGGGCAAAGTAGAGCGGATCCGCTCTTCTAGGTCTCCTCTCCCTTTTCTCTCAGACTCAACGTCCGAACTACCTCCGGCTCTCACAAACCCGGGAAAGAGTCTTCTGGTGCATCTGTACTGACTTCAGTGTGCGTGCAAATCGCTAAGAGGGATTCGGCGGTTAGGACTTCGGCTTATTCGCAGTAAAATGTGTGAGTGGTACCCCATGGCTCCTGTAGTCAGTCTTTGGGGCCCTCGCCGCTGTCTTCTGCTACACTCAGCTTGTGAGGAGTCTAGTGCCCGCTCTATAAATCGCCCTTTTTTATTCTTTAGTGCTATAAAGGCCTATTTCTAGTAATTCCGTTATTTTGCCCGCTTCCGAACCCCTGAATAATTTAAAGCTGTAGGCTGCACATGTTTGGAACACATGAGTAAACAGTGAACAACCATCTTAACAGAATTGGTCAGAAAATCGTCCGTAACTGGACCTTTCCAACTTATCTGTGAGGTTTAGTGCTCAGAGCTCCAAGATAAGTATTCGAAATGCGCTGGCTTCTCTAACGTATTTTTAAATGCTCTTATTAATACCCAAGAGCCTCCAATGCTACGCAGCAGGCAGCGGGCGCCTCAGGCGTATCGCAAAGCAGGAACTAGAGCTGCTGTGTTCTATTCCTTTCGCGGTTATTGGCTTGTATCAGATGAATGTTTGTTCCCTGCCCAACGTTTCCATTTTTTGCATCGCCACAAAATGTTTAGAGGTTTATAAAGTTGGTCTGGATACTTTTTCAGGCTGTACAGCATGCATCCGCTTCTTCAGAAACTGACTTTACGGAAGCTTCTTATGGTGTGCGTGGTTTATTCACATGCGAATAAAATGAGAGTGTTTGAGCTACGCCACCGCAACATCGCGCGGACAGCATTTTCCAGAGAACTGGAAGCTGGTTTGTGCGGCCTGAATTTCTACCGTAACCATCGTTATTATAAAGACCTGACTCTCAGCATGAACAGTTATGACATGGCTGGGAGTTGAATAGTATAAGTGCAGGTTTTCCGAAAAACACAAAAATCTAAATTGATGAATATCTCCAACAAGCTGTTTTGTGTTATTGAACCCTTTCAGGCTTGAAGAAAGAGTCCTGGCCTACTTGAGATAGCGTTCCATAAATTGATGAAAGTTATTCGTACTCTTTTGTCCGAGACTGACGATTCGCCAACTAACAATCCGTATTTAACTGCTAAGTAAAGGTTTCTTGTCCTGTTCCTCTACCGCATCCTATTGAGTGAGGTTTGACTATATATACGCACATGTGAATATGAGGAATATGTGTCAGTGGGAAATGTACCTTAAATATCCCTCCAGATCCAAAGAAACAGTGTTACTGTATTTTTGCCGTAAACGTGATTAGCATACGTGTGTGTGTGTGCGCGGGTGTGCGCGCCCGTGCGTGTGCGGGCGGTGTGTGCGTGCTTGTTTGTGCGTACGGGTGTGTTTGTGTGTACGTGCGCGTGGGTGGGTTCGTGTGCGTGCACGTGTTTGTGTGTGCGTGGATGTGTGCGTGTGCGTGTTTCACTGGATGTGTGCGCGCGCGCATGTGTGAGTGTGCATGCGCCTGTGTTATGACAGCGTACTTCCAGAAATGTTGAAAACCGATTGTAGCACTAGCCCCTCCGCGTAAAGACATTTCATACTCCGTATTGAATTTTTATACCAGAAAAGCAGAAATGAAAATGGGAGTGTCATTCCTAAATCTCTATGATTTGGTTTACACCTGCAAATATCCGACGATGTCGGAATTGTCATTACTGTCACGGCCACTCGATCGCTTTCGCACGGCCTCTTTTTAATCGATCGGAAGTGGCTTTGTGGGTGAAGCAGTTACAGAGCCGTGCCCTGTGTACGAGCAAATCCTCCCAACATAAAACAATCGGGTTATTACTATAACATTTTGTTCAATAAGCCTCTATAGTAGTTAGAAGCCTGGTATAAACACAGCCACAGCCTACACACCCAGTACATTATTTAAACTCAGCCTACACTTTGTTCCGCTTAGTACTGCATATCGGCATGCGTTCATACCATGACAATGTAAAGTGATGTGACAGAATACTATCGAGTGTTCGGCAAGGTTACAAAAACTGTTTTATCATCTCTTTGCATACAGTTTCAGAGAATCGTAATGCCTTCTACCAAAGCCGACAACCCCGAATGCCTGAAATTTGTTTTCGTCTTGCATTTTAGCTATTGTCGGTTATTAGCAGCTGGCTGTTACCTTTGTTTCAAAGATTGCTTTATACAGAAGCTGACGCCACTCTTCGGGCTCCGCAAGGACCGGCTTCGCAAGAAATGGGGTGATACCGGCAAGGTTTGTTCTAGGGCGGTATCAAGAACTATACCTTAAATCACGTTTTGAGCTAATGCATGCAATTTCAAATCTTTTTTGTTTTAAGTCACACACACGCAAAATGTGATTGCCACAAGCATAAAAATTCCACCGAGCGCAAAGAAGCAGGGGAGATCGCGAGCCCGACTGAAGTAGACGACAAAGGCGAGAATCCCTAAGCCGACGTCACCGGGATGCGCTTCGCAGTGCCGCCTGTGGCCATGCTCACCGCCAATATATACGTGATATCTCCGATTGCCAGCCACGCCCCAAGTTGTTTCTATGCTATATAGTAAGGCTGTAAGCTCGCCCTGGAGGGTGTGGTTCCTGTATCGTCGCTGTTTATCCCTTACCGCTCCGTAAACCAGTGACGTTTGCCTCGGCCATTTGTAGTCAACACCAAGGCAGCCGCTTCTGCTAGCCGCCTGTACACCACGCTACCACTACATGAGGAGGCGACGAAGCCCCGCTGAGGGACGCCTTCGCCGGTGTAGGAATTGGTGGCAGCGTTGCGATCTAACATTACGAACGTTAAGAAGGAGCCAACTTCGCATAATTCACGGCGGTCAGAGGTGAGTGCGTGACCATTGTTCGCTGATTTTTACCAGGCTTCAGCGGATACCAGGTAGGGCCCGTGTCTTTGTGGGCTAAGTAATTCGCGCAAGCCTATTTTGGTCGAAAGGGAAAGTGGTCCTATGGACAGCCACGAACTCGGAAGCGTTGTAAAACAACTGCAGTTTTTGGAGCTTGCAAATGAGCTGGCGTTGGGTGTTTTCGACGAGCGGAGAATTTCAGAGCTAATACAGGCTATATTCGCTGTTGGGCTGTGGGCTGACGATGTGGACCTGTCCGAGTGCTTTGAGCTTATCGATGAACGCGCCCCCCCCCACCCCCGGAACGTTGAGGGGCAGAGGCAAACGACGAGTATAAAAGGCTGGAGAAGGAACGAGACTAGCAGCTTGAGCAAGAAAAACGAGAACTTGTGTGCCCGCGTGTGTGTGCGCGAGTGCAAGTGTGCGTGCGTGCATGCGTGAGGGGGGGGTTGTGCGTGCGTGCGTGCGCGTGCACGTGTGCGTGTGCGCGTGTGCGTGTGAGTACTTTTCTGTGTGCGTGCGTACTCGCACGTGCACGTGTGTGCGCGTGTGCGTGTGCGTACTTTTGTGTGGGCGTGCATGCTCGTGTGTTTGTGTGTGTATGTGTGTGTGTGTGTGCGTGTGTGTTACGGGTTATACCGGTGGAAACATGTTATGTGAACTGACTACAGCACTAGCTCTTCGGCGTATTGACTTTTAGAGCGCAGGCCTTTGTCTGCCGTCTCTTTGCTTAGCCGTGTCGCCATCTTCGTTACCGAGTGAATGATGGCAACACCGACAAGTGAAAGAAAAAGCGAACGGTGAAAGAAAGCAAAGGAAGGCAGTGTCGCGAAGTGTGGAGGGGATGGTAGTTCGCCCTGGAGGCGCGAACCAGCGCTCCCCAAAAGTGTGGGGCGTGGGGGAGAAGAGGGGGAAGTATGCTATGCCTGCACGAGACGCTCGACGGCCCACGCAGTGTGCGCGCTATGGTCGACTGGACCACGTGACAGCCTGCTGCAGGGACAAACAGAGATGTGGTTGCTGCGGTGGAGGCCACACCGTACAGCAGTGCCCTGCCTCTACCCCACGCTGCACTAACTGCAGTGGCCCCCACCCAGCCACCGAACCCCCCTGCCCCGCTGACAGCACGGACGCAAGGTGGCCACAGCTATGGCGCGCGCACCGGATCCAGTGACCCGGTCAGATGCCGCAGCGTCAGTCCGCACTAGGCAGTGACCAAACTACGCGGAGATGGCCAGGCGACGCTCCAGCCAGCAGCACGCCATCCGCCAGCTGCAGCACCCTATTGCTTCCCAGGGACACCAGCTGCAGCAGCCAGCAGTTATCCAGTGACGCCAACAGCAGCCACGCTGGCCGGCCAGGCGCCCACCTCCCAGTGGGCACCCAGTGGTGGGGCAGCAGCGCGCGGCATCGGCCGCAACCGGTCAAGAGCAGCTGGTGTCCTTCCTGCTGGCCCTGGTGCACAGCCTGGTGGGTCGCCTGCATTCTGAGGACCCTGCACACCAGGCAGCCAAGGCCTCCCTGGCACACCCACGCACCAGCCCACAAGCATGGCTAACAGACACTGAAGGACAGGTCAGCGGCCACACATCCTGTAATAGAACTGCAACCCCCTGGGGCCACGTCATGCGGAACTGGGCGAGTAGCTGCTGCGGGATCATTACGATGTGCTGGCACTGCAAGAGACCGACATCTGTGGCAGCTCCCTTTGCCCGCCGGGGTACCTGTGCCACGCCAGCGCAACCAGCTGTACCCTGCGCTCCGGCACTAGCCATCCGTTCCAAGAGGTCAGCCACACAACAGGGAAGTCCCAGGCAGCTGTCTTCGTGAGGGCTGAGCTCAACAATGCCCCAGTTCACCTGCCATGGGTCGTGAATGGCCCCATGGAATCAGCCGCCGTCACGGTATGCATGGGGTTCATGAACACCGCTGTTGCCGGCGTCTACGACCGCCCAATGCTTCCCTGGGATGACACATCAGTGGGGCAGCTACTGGCCCACCTGGGCCTGTATGTTGTCTTGTGCGGGGATTTTATTTTCATGTGAACAAACCGTCCCGGGGCAGCCCCTGCGCCAATCGCACGGGACGAGACCTGCTGCATGCCCCCACAGCCTGCTGGTGGCCAATACAGGCATCCTGACCTTCACCCGCCCTCGTCCCTCGGGCACGGTTCAGCGCCTACATATTGACGTTACGCTGGTGTCCCAGCCATGTGCCTACACCTGCGATACCGCCACGACAACACGGAGGTAAGACCACTACCTGATCCCGGTCACCATAGGAGCCACCGCAGGAGAGCAGACACCAGCGTCTACGCCGTCATCAAGGGGAACCTCCGCAAGGAGATGCAAAAGTGTCTGACGGACAGAGAGCCTGATTTCCTGGCACCTATGGTGTGGATTGCCAACAAGGCCATGGTACGGGGGCGCTGCCGGGTTCCAGGTGGCGCTGCCAGGTGGCGCTGCCGGACCTGGAACTCATAAGACACCAGGCCACGCGCAACCAGCTGAAATGGTGGCTCATCTGGATCAGGCGTCCGGAAAACTGCGCGGCGTACCGGCAGGCGGATGCACAGTGCAGGAGGAGAGCCCAGCAGCGGCGGAGGCAGAGCTGGGAGTCACTCTGCTCCTCCATGGACTCGGTTAGGGACCCAGGCAAAGCCTCGAGAGTCTTCAGGGCCTTGCTCCAGCCTGCAATCACCAGCCGGCGTCCTCTGCTAGCCTCTGCCATTTCCTTGGGCACCACCGAGGAGGCCTTGGCAGCGACCAGCTCACCAGGATGGAGAGCTGTTGACAAAATGTCACCCCAACCTAAAGATGTACAACTCGGCTAGGCCTTGCACCTCATCTGGCAGCGACTGTAACGTCAGCGGCTGCGCCAGCACAGATCCGGCGCCACAGTGTGTGAGATTGCTGGGGAGGGCGCTCCCCATAGCACCGTGGAGGATAATGCAGCCGAAGTTGAAAGCTCAGGGGTAAAGTTGCGGGCGTCCCAGCTAGTTTATGAGAGCCTAAAAACAGCATGGGCTGACGCAAAAACCGAAAAAGTGGGCAGGTTCGTTTCTGATGGATTGTTGTTTCATAGAGATACCGTAACCGGTACGAGAGTAAGGCATGCTGACATCACACAGACCTGAGGAGGTACGGGGAGGCCATTTGGGCCCCAGAAAGACCCTGGCTATCATAAACTATAGCTGTTACTGACCACTGCCAAACTTGCCACAGCTGCCAAATTCGAGCAGGGAGACGACTAAGCGACCGTGTCCCGATCAGTTCCCTAACGAGGCAAGTCCACCCCTTTCAGGTGGTCAACGTAGACAATTGTACCGTCAGGTCAGGGCCATAAGTATGCTCTATGCCTTGTGGATCTTTGCACGCACAGGCCCGAGGTTGTGTGCTTGCGATCGCTAATGGTGAAGTCCCTTGCGAGGCTCTCCTCACCATATTCAGCAGAACAGACATCCCTGATGTGGTATGCTCAGGCCAAGGCACCAATGTCACGTCACCGCTCACGCAAAATGTTTTCGAGAGGTTAGGGTGCACGCCCCACTTCTCGACACCAGAACACTCGAAGAGCAACGGCACAATTGACGATGGAATGGGGTTCTTAAGGACATGTTGTTCCGCGTTATCGAAATGGACCCGCGGAATTGAGCCAGGATAGTGCCGTTCGTGCTGTGGGCCTACCGGGAGGTTTTGTACGACACTACTGGAGTCGCCCCGTATCGCATGCTTTATGGCAGGAATCCTTCAGGGCCGCTGGCGATCCTCCAGTTGAACACCCTGTACCGGGCACACTGAAAGAGGAGCCCGCGATGTACCTAAGACTGCTGCGCGAGCAGCTAGAGGTGCCTGGACCAGGACGAAGTTTTCAACTGCGAAGTTTCCGAGAAAGCTGCATAGCTTTCCTTTGTAGCCGTATGGCTGAATTTAGGTGGATGTCAAACTTTCCTTTACAGAAACGTACTCCACCTTGGCGATTTCCCCTCGATCTGGTCGACTAACACCTTTCCTTCACTTCGAGTTGTTGATTAATTTGCTTTCGCGCTACTAACGACTAGCCTCCTCGTTAGCTCAGTCGGTAGAGCGACGGCTCCGGTTAAGCATTGGTCCCGGGTTCGAATCCTAGACGAGGACGAATTGTTCTTCAACTTCGAAGTTTCCGAGAAAGCTGTATATCTTTTTTTTTGTAGCCGTATGGCTGCATTTAGATGGATGTCAATCTTTCCTTTACAGAAACTTACTCCACCTTGGGGATTTCCCCTAAATCTGGTCGATCAGCTAGAGGGAGCTGCGGATGGGGCGGGGCTCACGGAGAGTGCGAGCCAGGGCAGCTACGCGCAGGCATACTATAGAACCACGCGTAACAAAACATTCAGCGTTGGCGACCAGGTCCTTGTATTCGACACGGATGGTAAACACGTAAGACGTCATTGGCATGGTTTATGCAATTTTTTGTTATTTATAACATACCTACATTCTCCAAAAGGCATTGTTGTAGGGGGGTGTTATACATGAAAATAAACACAAAGAATCACAGCCACGGCACAGTGGTAACAGAGAACGAAAATGCAAAGAAAAAACAGCGGAAACAACAGACGACAGCGACATACTAAAATAACAAAGAGACAGAGAGAGAAAAAGCACGTTTGAGATCACGTGACGATGCTGAAGTGCTGCCGGGACTTTGCACAGAGAGAGTATAGCGGAAACGGCAGATAAATTTAAATATTAGCAGAAAAAACAACAAAAAACTACAAAACGTTAAGACCACGTCCAGCGTTTAGGCGATATACTCAAGAATTTTATGACATTACAGGTCTGATGAAACGAAAACACCGAGACTTTTTGCATGATCTACTTTTTCAACTGGAGCGCTGCCTAAGAGGTAGTTTTGCATAACGCTAGCCCGCATTCTGGTTAAGGTAATATGACTACATTGATTGGGATTAGGGTTCATTTGCCACCTATGTCCCAAGGCAAAAATTTGATCAAGGTCACACTGTAGTTCGGAAGCATCAACGTCATTCTCTCTGTCTCTATAGACCAGGTGATCATCCACGTATAACCATATTTTTTATGTAATATTCACAATGATGTCTATGATGCAGATGAGAAATAAAAGTTGTGATAAAACAGATCCTTCTGACACCTCCGAAGTAACAGTGGCGAGATCTGATTCTGAGCCGTTGATAACCACTTTTTGAGAGCGAGCGAAAAAAACAATTTCACAAGCAGCTGAGCCCGGAATCATGAAGGCCTAGGTAGGACATACCAAAGAGTAATAGGGAATGGAGGACAGTGTAAAAGGCCTTTTTAAAGTCTAATAAATTGCAGTGAACTTATTTGCCACCGTCAATTGAAACAAATATATCGTGGGAGAATTCAACCAATTGAGCGACACACAAAAACCCCCACAAACGCTTTGCTGCGTATGGTTGAAAACATTGTTCTCCTCTTAGTGGTGAAAAATGGTTGAGGATAACCAATGCTCTAATGATTTGCAACACACACTAGTAAGAGATAAGGATCTGTATTTTGTGCATGTTAACAGGGAGAGAGATAGAGAGAGAGAAAGCTCCTTATTAAAGTAGAAAGCCGAGAGGTTTGCCAGAATCTCTACACTCACATGCTACTCGGCGGGGAATGGGTAGGGGAGGGTAGAAAAGGCCTTATAGATAACAGTGCAGAAGAACGAGGAGCAAAGCAGTAAGAAAAAAACAGACATCATGGAGTTTGTGAGACAAGTTCGATAAAACTCACGATCTCCACAATACGTCAAATCAGTTCAGTGACACCGATCTTATCAGGTATTCAAAACGTGCCACTAGTGCTCTGCGTTGAGTTGAAGGGGAGCACCATAGACTGAGAAGTACTTTTAAGCGAATTGGTGCTGGGTTTAGGTGTTCGATCTCCTGCTCCAAATGGCACCTTGCGACTATGTAAGCGGGGCACCATAACAGTAGGTGGTCAACGCTTTCCGGCGATGCGCGGTTATCACAGCACGGATTCGAGGTTGCACCGAGTCGAAAAAGGTGTCTTTTCGTGAGCGCTACATTGAGGCGTAATGTGGAATAAAGTTTCTAGTCGGCGCGGAAGTCGCTCTGGCAGCTTATTCCTGAGCTCGGGGTCTACGTAGTGCAAGGCATAATGGTGCTCTGGAAGAGACCAGAAAGTTCGGCTCCATTAAAACAAGTGCCTTTGTCATAGCTGAGGCATCATGCTTGGTGGGGAGGACCTTCCTCCTGTTATGCATTTGAAGGCCCCTGCAAGCTTCTTCATCTGCCTTCTCATTCCCTAGAACACCACAGTGGCCGGGAAGCCACTGAAATTTAACTTGGTGCCCAATGTATTTGGCTGGGTGGTGCAAGTAAGTTATTTCACGAGGGGCGTGTTCGTGAATGCTGAAGCGGTCTGTGCGCAGTAGATGGTGGAGGGCGGCCTTAGAATCGGTGAAGATGGTCTATTGCCCCGGCGGTTGGCGGAGAATGTACCGGATGGCTCGCTTGATGGCGGGAAGCTCGGCTGTCATTGATGACGTTGCCCGCTCCAAGCAATGAGAAAACATCTCTGTAGTGGGCGAGATAAAATTCCCAGAGGAGCTACGATCAAGCGCGCATAAGCCGTCTGCGAAAATTGGGTTTGAGCAGAGTATAGCCGGCTAATAGGGCCGGGTGTCAACTCCAACAAAACGCTTTGAGGATTATTCGTTTTAAAGCAAATTCGCGGAATGTTGCATCTAATTTGCAATGGCGAAAGGGTCCAGGGTGGCAAATGAGACGGCAATAAATTTTGTGCCTTGGAGGGAATGGAAAGATGCAATGTCTTCAATGTTCGACCAAAGCTTGAATTGCCATTTTCTATGATGCGCGTTGGTGTATGAATTTTGGCGTGCATCCGATGCCGCAGATGTATTCGCAAGGTTCCTTGGAGCCTAATCCTGTCCGAGGCGGCACAGCCAGCTTCAGCGAGAGTACCAAAGCACGACCCCTCTGGGAAGTCCGAGGCAGATACGAAGGCAATTGTTTCCTGCTGCATCTAGCTGTTTTCTGCTTGGTAGGGACAGAGTTTGGAGGACAGAGAGACTGTAGCGCAGTACCCCGTCGATATAGGCTTTACTGAGCAGTACCATGGAGCCACAGTTACTGCCCCATCGACTACTGGCAAGATACCTGATGATCTTTGACATGCCTATATTCGCGTACAGAGCCTTTTAACCTCGGGGCTGATGAAAGATTACGGTCTATTAGGATTCTTAGAAATCTTTGAGTACGTACATACTGCAGGGTACGGCCTCCGAGGTCTAATGAATACTTTTTTATGTTCTTGCCAGTAAAAGCCATCGAAACACTTTTCTAGGAGGATAGATGCAGTCCTAAGGGGAAAAGGTATGGTGATGTGTTCGCGATAGCCTTCTGTAGTCGTTGTTGTGTGGTGCTACGTGATCTCACTGCACTCCAAATGCAGATGTGGTCCGCATAGAGTGTGACATGTACATCATGCGGGAGGACTCGCTTTAGGTGGATGAGCGTCAGTTTTACCTGTAGAGGGCTCAAGACGGCCCCTTGAGGCACCCCTTTTTTATAGCGTAGTAAGACGTTGGGCCTTCCGGAGTGCACCTGAAGAGTTCTAGAACCTGTAGATAGCTTGATATTCAAGCGTAAAGTTTTCCCCCCGAAGTCAAGAGCAGCAAGGGATGATAGGATTGGATCATGTAAAAGTGAATCGAATGCTGATTTGATGTCCAAGAATATTGCAGTGGGGATGTTTTCGTTATGCAATTCGTCTTCTAGAGACGAAACAAAGTGAAATGACGTTGTTGATGGCTCCTTCATTCTCGCGAAAACCGGTCATCTGTGGTGGCTAAAGTTTTTTGCTTTCAAGGTACCAGGTGATTCTCCTGAATATCAATTTTTTTATACTTTTACCGACACAGCTTAGCAAAGCTATCGATCGAAAAGAATCACACCTCGTCGGTGATTTTCCAAGCTGCAGGATAGCCATGAGCTTTGCTAGTTTCTATTACAAGGGTATGGTGCCACTTAGCCAAATTGAATTGTAGTATTCTAGGAGACGTAATCGAGAATGGTCGGGCAGGCGCGAAATGGTCTCATAGGTGATTTAGTCTTGACCAGGCGAAGAACGTTTGTTGGCACGGGAAAAGGCTGCGTTGAGTTCTTGCACGGAAGAGAGGAGGTCCATGGCAGTGCAAGAAGCTGGCGGTACTTTGGAGGAGCCACTTCTAGGGCATGGCGGAGGGACTGATCTTGTGGAAAGGAGCCTACAGTGCTCTTAAGATGCCTCTTCCAGGGAAATGCTGTCGTGCAACACTAGCGCTCTCAATAGGTATAGCTCCTGAACACTCTTGCGCATTCCCTTAACAACGCACCAAACGCGCGACAGAGGTTTACGGATGTCTAGGTTTGAGCAGGAATTCGGCCACCGCTGTCTCCTCAACTTTTCCGAGTAACGTCTCACTTGTTTCTCGTACGTCTTCTAATGCCTTAGTGCGTCGTGCCTTTCGTTCTGCACACAGGCGGATGGCTGTTAATCTTTCGTAGTCTTCGTCGGTCTTCACATTGAGACGTTTGGACTTGGTTCGGGGGGATTCATGAAGGCAGTTGGTTAAAGTTGGTATAAGGTCTTCATCCGGAGTTGCTGCTGTGATTCGGAGGTCTGCAGACGCCCTGTAGCCTTCCAATTCTGTGCATTTGACCTTCATTTCCCGTTGAAATATAGCTGCACTTGGAGGGGATATGAGAACGGGATAATGATCACTCCCTCTTGTTTCGGCGTCCGTGCACCAAGCAAATTTTCGGATGAAATGGGTTGGCACGAACGAAATAATAATGCAGCTGGTGATTTTTGGGTTTTTTAAGGACGTCACACTGCCGTCATTGAGCGGTTCAAAAGAATGTTTTACCATGAGTTCGGGGAGTCTTGCTTCGATTGCTTCGCGAGAACTCGTAGAAGCGCTCCCCCAATGTTCGTTGTGTGCAATAAAATCACCGCAGAATATGGGAGGCGCGGACATGCTGAAGATGATACTTTCGAGTCTGGAAGCTTCAAATGCAGTCCCTGGCTCCAGGTAAGCACCAATGAATTTAAGTGGTTGTGGTGCAATAAGAGTCGGGGCGCAGACGTATTCTTCGGTGTGATGAGGTGGCACGGCCACTGCTGCAGCCGAGACGTCGTTGCAGAGACCCGCTTTATTAACTGGAGTGACATTCACAGCTTCCCAGTTCCAAGGAAGTTCACTGGAATCAAGAGACAATCTAAACAAAACAAGGTATTGAGAAATCACTGAAGAATATATTTTGAGACAATCGTATGGGCTATGGTCTGCTCCAGTGGCTGAGTTTTATTTTAGGTTCGATAAAAGATTACACACTCCCTCAAAGAACGCGGAGATTTCAGGAATTGCTTCAATATATTTGGGTTCGGGCAAATCATTGACGTAAGTGATAGGGGCGGAAAATACTAACTTAAAGTAGTGAATCTTCTTGAATAGCTGAATAGTAAATGGTTAATAGCTTTTGGAATGTCATCAGTGATGTCACCCTGGGGACGTGATATTGGCGGTATTGAACCCTCCCCTTTGCCATTCAATCTCACCAACTTCCACATCTCTTTAAAACTGTTGGATCATCTTCTGATACCTTGATCTTTGCCTAATTTTTTTCGTATGGCATCAAGAGTGCAAAACGCGTCTTATTCCAGTAAGCGCTACACAATCGAAAAAGTCGACGCGTTTTATTTAGTAGAGCTTTATTTTCCCTGGTGAACCAGGGATTGGTTTTTTATGTGTATTAGAGATCATTTTGATTGGGATACAAGAATCAGTGAGGTCCAACTTTTTGTTCTTGAAATATTTCCAAAGCTGACCTAGTGTATATGGTAATCTGAATTCGACCAACACCCGAAAGTACTCTTCCAGGGCCTGTATCCTTAGCTCGTAGTTTCCTTTTCGGTACATCAACATTTTACGCCGACGTCCCATAACAGGTAACGGACGCACACATACGATGGTTGCTAACACCTAAACATGGTCACTTATGCCAAGCACCGGACATATGAATTGCACTGAATCGTCCGAGTTCGAAAAGAAGAGATCAAGCGTTCAAGTGCACTCCCCGTATCCCCTCGACGGGAAGTCCATATTTTGGTAAAATTCGTTTGTAGCTATGCAATTGGTGAATTCCAGGGAAAGAGCTGAGTTAGAGGATGGTACGGTGGACATGTATACCCAGGTGATCTGAGGCTTATTAAAGTCTCCGCGAAGACAAAACGTCATTTTCATGTTCTGAATTTCTTGAGATATGTTATACCCCATTGAAGAAGTGTTGCTAGGGCTACGGTAGAAGGAATCAAATGCGATACGTTCCCCGTCGTGAGCATTGCGATCGGAATGGTTGACAATAAATGAAGGTGAAAAACTTTAGAATTATTGACGGTATCATCAAGCCAAGGCTCGTTGCCGATTATAATGTCTGCCTCAACTTCACCGATTAGTGGTTCCAGTGAATCATTCTTATTTTTAATAATCCGGCAGGGTACAACTAAAATGTTTGATTTTTTTAATGGTTTCCGGCATTTCGGCCCGAGGTAGTTAAGGCACGCACGATAGTATCGGATATGTTTGCGCAATCATATGGCTATCTTTTTGCCTGATCGACAGTGCAACTTTCTGCATATTGAAGTAAGTACGCCCACACCTGGCGAACTCAAGAAGCTTCCGCCGTGCATGCCGGACTGAAGCCGAAAAGTCTTCGCCAACAGCAAAATCTGTATATTTTGGTTTAGCAGCCAATGCTAAGATTAAATCTTCATCTTTAAAGCGGCCAAAACTTTGCAACAATGGGTCGACGTTTATTCGGCTGGACACTACCAATTCTGTGCGCCCTTTCCAGTTCGCATTTGTCAAACGTTATGTTCAAAGATTGCGCGCACAAGCCAACGATGTCGTCCTCCGATTCAGCTTATGTCTCTGATTGGCTACCTGGAATCCGGAAGAATAAGAGCTTGTTCCTGCGCAATAGGTCCTCGGCTTCTTCCGCAGCCACTTCTAGCAACGCTAGGGGTTTGTTTAAAGTGGTGGCGTTGTCCTGCGAATTTGTTAATGACTAGGAGTTACACTGGGAATTGATTTTTTTCCTGTTCAAGGAACTTCACCCTTTCCTGTATGTTTTCCACCTTAGATATAATACCTGTTTCCCATTCCCGCAAGTCTGTTGGCAGCTGAAGTAGTGCTTGCTCAATGTGTTGTATTGCTTCCAGAACGACAGAACTTTCAATGTTTTTGTTTGTGTGGATGTTGCAGCGACGCTATCAGGTCCTGGGTGGGTCTCGATATCTCTGGATAGCAACAGAAGTATGTTCATGGTAATGGCCTGATAAGCACAAAGCAATCACTTAGAAACATTGTGAACAAATAGCGAGTGTCAGCTGGGCACAACACCGCTACAATGCAGCCATCTGAGCTGCGAAAGAACCGATAGTTTTTTAAGTAACTAAACTGGATTACAAGCAGCCGTGAGTACATATTTAATGTGGTGTCGAGCCCCACTGGCCGGTGTGCTGAAGGCTAGTTATGTAGTGGTGATGCTGTCCTGGTTGCCAGCCGAAGTCCGCTACATCGCCAAGATTTGGCGAAGCGAAACCGTTGAGTCTAGGAGTTCGCGGTCATCGGCAGGGCTGGGGCAGTGCCATTGCTCGCCAGCAGGGGTGTCCTCAGTTGTCCCTGGTCTCTCGATGGCGTTGGATGGGTGGTATGTCCAGGCGAGAAAGAGCACCTAGGTTACAAGCACCGGGAGTACATGTTCAATGCGGTTTTGGGCCAATTCACAGTTATTTCGCACGAGAGGCAGGATTCACGCCTCCTGCCCATGGGGGAAAAGAGGAGTTCGGTGGTGCAAGCGAACAATCTGCAACCGCACTACTGTCGCGTCAGTCACGTGGAGGTAGTTTTTGACGAAGATAGTGAGTTTGGGGAAGTAGAGTGCGCCCCACGCTTTATGGCGCCGTGTCGACCTACCCTCCGCTTACAGATCGAGAGGCTGCCGCAATTAAATGAGCGCGACGGCTCCGAGATCGCAGGCGTAATTGCAAAGCACGCTGATAGGTTCGCTGAAACGCCCGGAGTCGCAGCGGTGGAGCAACACCGAATCCAGCAGCAGGAAAATTATGAGGCAAAGAGGGCTTGTCTTTCATGCGCTCCGAAGCTGCTCAGGAAAGCAGTCACCCACCAGGTAGACGAACGCTTAGAGTTGGGCCTCATCGACCGAGTCGAAAGTGAGGATGCTTAATCGGTCTTTTGCGTCAGAACAAAATTCGGGTCTTGGGGAATGTGCATCGACTACCACAGACTAAATGCGGCGACCCGCGTGGATGCATTTGTATGTCACCACCATAGGAGCTGATCCTGAAAGTAGGAAAGTCGATGTTAATCACAATCATATACTTGCAGCGGGGATACTGGCAGGTGCCGCTAGCGCCCAAAACCCAGCACCTAACCATCTTCTTCACGTACGATGGGGAGGACTCTTGGCGCGTGAGGCCGCACGGCCTGAGAAATGCGGCAGCGACATTCGAGGGAATGATGAATACGTTGCTCGCTAAGCACCGGGCCTATGCCACGGTCTATCTGGATGCGACTGCCATATTTTCCCCTACATGTGAAGAACGCATTAGGCACGTGGACATTATTCTCAGCTTGCTGAGCGACGCGAAGATGAAAGCGAGTGTTGAAACGTGCCAGGTAGCTCAAGATCACATTATGTTCCTCGGCCATGTAGTGGACAGTGGAAGGCACGGTCCTGACCCGGAAAAGCTGACCCGAACCAAAGGCGAAAAGGGAGTTTCGAAGCCTGTTTTGCCTTTGCGAGTATTACCGCGAACACGTCAACAACTCCGCGGAAGTAGCTGAACCGCTAACGTCCCAGACAAAGCGGGGTGTACCGAATCCAATTCCTTGGAACAGCGAGGCCGAGCGCGCCTTTCAGAAGCCCTTTTCTCGGCCCGCGGCGCTGAACACTCCTCACTTGCACCAGCCGTATTCGCGATTTACTGAGGCGTCTGAGGTGGGAGCCGCAGCCTGTCTGGCGCAGATGAAGAAAAAGTGCCGCGAGAAACCCATCGTGTTTGCCAGCCATCGTTTCACTCCTAAACAAAGCGCTGATCAACCATCGGGCGCGAGGCGTTCGCCATCGTTTGGGCATTGAAAAAGTTCGATTATTGGGACTTCGGAGGCAAAGTAAACGTCCTGTATCACTATAACACTTTGTCCTACCTGATGACCTGCAAGGTGGGCGGTGGTCTCGCAACGCTACAACTTTGTGGTTACCCACAGGAAGTGATCAAATAACGCTAACGTAGGCGCACTGTAGCGCCTTCACAATGTTGCTTGGGGAGGCCACCATTGAATTGCCTCCAAGCCTTAACACCGGGAGGACGTACGTGAACCTTCGCTTTCACCTGTCGTTTATCTACGGTGTTGTATGGGTGTGCGGCGTTTGTGCGCGACGTGATGCCCTTGTCGCTCGATCCGCGCACCGACTGAACGTTCTGTGCACGGCAAGTGAGTTGAAGCACAGCTGAACCATCTCAAAGAAACGTTGTGCTACGTATCCGGCAGAACATGTGCACGCATGTGCATAGTGAAACAGCAAACATTCTTCAGGTTTTTTTCTTGTTGTTACACTGTTGTGATCTTAGCCAGCGTGTTTGTCGTTATTGAGGGGGAGATTTCTTATGTGAGTGTTCGCACTTCCAGCGAACGTAAGTGTTATGGGTTCAGTTGTCTTGTTGTTTGCGGCGTTTAAGCGCCCCGGAGACACGACCCAACTTTTTCTCACTTGCCTTTAGTGTTTTGGCCTTATTGTTTTCGGTTTGCTAAACTCTTCCGTCCATTTTGAAGAACTAAGAATAATTCGTGTTTTGTAGCTAAGGAGAGAAACATTTTTGATTAACCGCAGTGAAGAACTTGTAGGGGGATCATTTGTAGGAATACCCAGCTCCTCCAGGGAGTTTTTTTGTGTTGAAGGGTAGCTGGACCGAGTGGCCGTTTTAAAGTGTTTTCGGATTGTCTGAACCAAGTGGTCCAGTAACCTTCCTAAAGGTGCGAGCTGTAAGGTCAACTTACGAGGTCAGTGGCCAGCCGCACCGGCCTTGCGTGTGTACGGATAGATCACCGCCGCTCGGTCTAGCGGCACAGCACTGCCAACACTACGCTGTGGTCGTCGTCACTTCGCTGCGGTACGTTGGGGAGGCGGCTTGTCTGGATGGCGAGAATTTCGCGAAAATAATCCCCTTTACGAATGCCGACGGCGCAGCCAAGTTACGAGGATTGTGCATGTAGTGGAGAGCGAAGGGGTAATTATCGTCGTCTGCCACACGGCAGCGGCGGCTTTCCCGGGAGATCCATTTGTCGCGCGCTACAGCAGGAAGGGCTGCTGTTCGGTAACCGCCAAATTTGCACCGACCCTTCGGAGAACTGTGTACTCGGTGCCACGTGCTTGCTCGACTGCGCACAGGCGTTTGACCCGAAGTGGTTGCGCCTAATTTAATATTCGGCAAATGGCTGAGTGACAGTTGTCTACGGCAATGCTGGCTGCCGAGCCCCGCAAGCTCCACGGTGGCCGAGCTGGTAGGCCTACATTTCGCCGCGGACATGCTACTAGAAGATACACCACAAGCGGCTACCATCTTTTGTAACCCAAGCACTGCACTACTTCCCCTGAGGAAGGCATCTGTGCCACGGGGGCGAGGTGGCCACCTCGAGGTGTCTCTTTTTGTAAGGAGCGCTACATGCAGGGACAAGGCTGCAACCTCTGACTGCAGTTGCTTCCTGCCCACGTAGGCATATCGGGGAACAAAGCTGCAGACGGTTTAGTCAAAGCAGCCGACAACTCCTTAATGGCCCCAGTTTCCGCGTCCTTGGTACACTATGATGTTGAAGGGATGATGTTTCCACGAACCCTTGAAAACGAAGGGCCACCGGTGAGGCCCCGCGGCTCCTTCCCACCAAATGGATATCCCAAACAGAGTGGTCCCTCTACCTCCGTTTCCGCACCGGCTGCTACAACACAGCAGCACGCCTCCACAGGCAGGTTCGCAAGGCCACATACACCTGTGCCCACTGCCACAACCATGAGACATTGGAACACTTCCTCTGCTCCTGTTCAGCGTATGCTGGTGCCCGAAACAAAATAGTGTCTCGGGACCGGCGGCTGGGGCTACCTTCAAGCACTGCAGATGACATCCTGTGTCCTCGGGGGCCCCTCATGCTGCACCGAGAGGCTTTCAGGCTGCTAATCGCAGTCTGCTCATCGCAATAGCACTGGCAATGACGACTGCAACCTTGATGTTCGTCCTTACCGAGTCCCTCGTCCCATATCTTTCTGTACCGTTACATGCATTCTGAGGGCTCTGGCTCCAGCAGTTCGAATATGCCAATTGCTAACCCCGACCTCCAACCACGTCTTACGTGGCGGCCGCTGGGAAAAAAAGACGTTCTACATCTCCCGCGGTGGTCGAGGGGCGGCGCTTGTTGACCGTCATCAGAGCACTTGCAAATATAAACCCCCGCTTTAAAGTCGAGAGAGGAGCCGCTGCGGGATAACATAACTGGTCAGTGCACCGCACGCATTATGCGGAGGTGTGGGCTCGACTCCCGCTCCCGGAAAAAACGGGGAATTTTTTCTCGACTGAAGTCAAACTGAAAAACATAACATTTTCTCGAGAGAAGTCAAACTAAAAAACAAACTTTATTTTAACGTTTCGACCAGGGATTGGTGTTTTTCAGATACCAGTAGTGCAGATCAGTTGGGTTTAAAGTAATTTCGGTTGTCGGCGGAGCAAGAAGATGTATCAAGCAAAACGTAGGCAAAACGTATCAAGCAAAACGTAGCAAAACTTAGTATGCAAAGCCCAAGAACGCAAGAGGGGGGGAGTGTTGGAGTGGTGCCGAGGAACAGAGGGGAAAGGGGGGCGGACTCAAGGCAGGCGAGGCTATAGGATAAGAGGAAGGCCTTGCATGGAACTGAAGTCACCACGGGAAAGCCAGAAAGTGAGGGACCAAGGAGGGGCTCGTGTCCTCTTCGTTTCTTTACTGGAAATTTACTGGTTAGGAGAAAAGGCTGGGGGAGACCAGAGTTATTACGGCCGCCTAGTGCAATCGTTAACACACACTCACACACGCCAACAAAAATGAAAGAAAGAAAGAAAGAAAGAGGAAGGAATAAAGAGGGGGATTAAGACAAGAGAGGTGGGTTTTTTAGCGGGAGGGGTGCGAGAACCGCAGCGGGGGAAGGCGGGAATGAAAAAGGTTGGAAGGAAGCCCCAAAACGGCACGTGGTTTCACGTGGGGTGAAAACGGGAAAGCGTTAGAATAAATATAATGTGTTTCAATTTGACGTCTCCATCGTATATATATATATATATATATATTGTGGTGACGTTTATTGACACCTGGGCGCGGTCACGTCGTCAAGTCAGGCAGAGTTCGAGCGGACGTAGGAAACCGGGGCTGAGGTTCGAGCTGTGCGAGGATACACTTCGTCTCCTTCCAAAAGCGCTGCATGGCACATAACCTTATCGGAAGATTGTCCACCAACAGGACCTGACAGGACATAGCCACTGGAAAAGTGTCCATCTGCTATTGTTCGGGTTCTTCGCTACAATCACCCCCGGCGAGAAGAGGGAGCCATCCTGGCGACTCATGGTGACGACGGAACCAGCGGATCATAGTAGGGCTTGAGTCGCTGAACATGCACAGTCTCACGGCCGCGGCGCCGAAGATCCGATGAGGGCATAACTGGTTCGACGATATAATTCACTGGCGAAGTGCTTTTGATAACACGGTAAGGACCGTGGTATTTCGATGTAAGCTTCGGAGAGAGACCTGGAGTGGAACATGGCACCCAAAGCCAAACAAGGGAGTCGGGAGAGAAATCGCGTGGTGCACTGGACGCGTCATGGCGAGATTTCTGTAGCTGCTGGTGTTCAGAAGTGAATGAACGAGCGAGCTGGCGGCATTCCTCAGCAAACTGCGAAATCTGGGAAATCGGTGTGCACTCGGAGGGATCAGGGTGGTATGGAAGTACCGTGTCCAGCGTGCAGGTCGGCTCCCGTCCGTAGAGGAGGAAGAAAGGTGAAAATCCGGTAGTCGACTGCGTCGCGGTATTGTACGCGTACGTGATGAACGGAAGGACCTGATCCCAGTTTGAATGGTCTGATGAAATATACATAGACAGCATGTCTCCCAGAGTGCGGTTGAATCGTTCGGTTAGGCCGTTGGTTTGCGGATGGTACGCTGTGGTAGTGCGGTGAACGATGTTACACTCGGCCAAGAGCGCTTTGATAACGTCCGATAAAAAGACGCGACCTCTGTCACTCAGCAGCTTTCGGGGCGCTCCGTGTCGAAGGATGAAACGACGGAGGAGGAAGGACGCCACGTCCCGGGCTGTGGCTGCTGAAAGGGCTGCTGTCTCAGCATATCGCGTGAGATGATCTACCGCAACGATAATCCAGCGGTGCTCTCTGGAGGTGCACGGCAACGGCCCGTAGAGGTCGATACCCACTCTATCGAAGGGGCGGGCAGGGCACGGCAGAGGCTGGAGTTCGCTCGCTGTTGATCGCAGGGGAGACTTACGGCGCTGGCAGTCTGTGCAGGAACGAACATATTTTGTGACGAAGGTGTACATGCCTCGCCAGTAAAAGCGAGGGCGAAGTCTTCGGTATGTCTTCAGGACACCTCCGTGAGCACACTGCGCGTCACCGTGGAACGAAGAACAGATGTGCACGCGTAAATGACGAGAGATGACCAGGAGCCATTTGCGACCTTCGGACGAATAGTTTCGGCGGTAAAGGAGTTGGTCACGGACAGAGAAATGGGCAGCTTGGCGACGGAGAGAGCGAGGTGCGGCTGCTGGCGATGGACGGGACAAAAATTCCACAATGGAAGCGATCCACGGATCCTTTCGCTGTTGAGCAGCCATATCGGTGATATCAAGGGGGGCCATAGTGCACTCCACAGAAGATAAATCTTCAGCGTCGGATGGTAGAGGAGACCTAGAAAGGGCATCTGCGTCTGTGTGCTTGCGGCCGGACCGGTATACCACTCGTATGTCATGCTCTTGCAGCCGGAGGGCCCATCGACCGAGGCGGCCAGACGGATCCTTTAGCGACGAGAGCCAACAAAGGGCGTGGTGGTCCGTCACCACATCGAATGGGCGCCCGTAGAGGTACGGGCGAAATTTCGTAATAGCCCAAACGATCGCTAAGCATTCCTTTTCGGTCACGGAGTAGTTGACCTCGGCTTTTGTAAGGGTACGGCTGGCGTAAGCGACGACGTACTCCTCGAATCCGGTCTTGCGTTGTGCGAGTACTGCGCCCAGGCCCACACCGCTGGCATCGGTATGGATTTCCGTGGGAGCGCTGGGATCAAAATGTCGCAGTACCGGTGGGGAAACAAGAAGGCGGCGCAACATATTGAAGGCGTCCTCGCAGGCGGGTGACCAATCGCCGATCTCGTTGTTACCACCAAGGAGCTTCGTCAAAGGCGCAATGATGGTGGCGAAATTGCGAACAAAGCGCCAGAAGTAAGAACAAAGTCCTATAAAGCTGCGAAGTTGTTGCATTGTCGTCGGTTTGGGAAATTCCGCCACGGCGCGAAGTTTTGCTGGGTCAGGAAGGACACCATCTTTTGACACCACGTGGCCCAGAATAGTAAGTTTTCGAGCTGCAAAGCGGCATTTCTTCAAGTTTAACTGCAGGCCGGCTGTGGCAAGGCAGGTTAACACTTGTTCGAGGCGGGTAAGATGCGTCGCAAAATCAGGGGAAAACACGACTGTGTCATCTAAGTAACACAAGCATGTTTTCCACTTCAGGCCGCGCAATATGTTGTCCATCATCCTTTCAAAGGTTGCTGGCGCATTGCAAAGCCCGAAGGGCATAACGTTGAATTCGTACAGCCCGTCAGGTGTGACAAAGGCTGTTTTGAGACGATCCGCTTCTGCCATAGGAACTTGCCAATAGCCGGACCGTAAATCCAGAGAAGAGAAGAACTCGGCTCCTTGCAAGCAATCAAGGGCGTCATCTATGCGAGGAAGTGGATACACGTCTTTCCGCGTGATCTTGTTTAGGCGCCGGTAGTCCACGCAGAAGCGAATTGAGCCATCTTTTTTCGTCACAAGTACTACGGGAGAGGCCCAGGGGCTTGTCGAAGGGCGTACAACGTCGCGCTTGAGCATGTCCGCGACGTGCTCATCAATGACTTGGCGCTCAGTGGGCGACACACGGTATGGCCGCTGTCTGAGGGGTGCGTGGGAACCGGTGTCAATATGGTGCGAAACACTGGATGCCCGGCCTAATTCGACGCGTTGGGCATCGAAAGAGTCTCGGAAACGATGCAGAAGAGCCAGAAGCTCGTCTCGTTGCACAGGAGCTAAAGCGTCGTCGAGGGAACGTAAAAAGACATCGGAGTCACAGTTCACACTAGGCCAAAGCGCGGCGAGGTGCAGTGATCCAGCGTTCTCGGATGCGTCGACGATGAGATGATCGTCAACTGGCTCGACGTGGCCAAGACATTCACTGCGAACCAATGTGGCGGGGCATGACGACGGGTTTGAAACGAGGATTGTACCGAGACCAGAGCGAATTTCAAGGACCGCGAAAGGTAGCGGCAAAAATTTCCGGGCGCTGAAGAGTGGCGACGGCGTAAAGAAAACTGTGGTGTCGGACCGACAGTCACAAGACACGGAAACAAGCACTGAGGTGCCGGGAGGAATATCGGTATCATCGGCGGCAATCAACTTGGCGGGACGTTCGGGGATAGCGATGTCGTCAAACGGGAAAAGTTCAACCTCAGCGCGGGCACACCGAATGATCGCATGATGTCGTGACAAAAAATCCCAACCGAGGATGATATCGTGCGAACAGGAGGCCAAAACGATGAACTGGATGATATAGACATTTTGCTGGATTGTAACTCGGGCGGTGCACGTGGCCAATGGTTTCACGTCTTGAGCATTCGCGGTCCGGAGGGTGAGGCCAGAAAGCGGAGTGGTGA
This sequence comes from Haemaphysalis longicornis, assembly GCF_048455015.1. Classification (NCBI taxonomy): domain Eukaryota; kingdom Metazoa; phylum Arthropoda; class Arachnida; order Ixodida; family Ixodidae; genus Haemaphysalis; species Haemaphysalis longicornis. The sequence continues at coordinate 111,330,475 of NW_027526295.1, read as the reverse complement.
CTTTCCTCAAAGAACGACAAAGACTTTCACGTATCACAGACACAGCGGCACCAGTATCGATAAGAGCGCAAGCGAAAACACCTTCTACGGTAACGTCAATCACATTGTTAGGCGAAAACGGAGGACTTGAGTAGTTTGACGTGGGCGCAGTTGTTGCCTCCGGAACTGCGGCCGCTAGTTTCCCTCAGCTGCGGGGTTGGCACGTGGGCGCATCGGGGAAACGGAGCGGCGACGCGGAGAAAAGGAACGGCGGCTTGAAGGCGTCGAGGTCGACTGGTCAGCTGAGTACGAAGGTGGGGTTGCGCTAGAAGTAGCGGGAGCGAAAAGTGGTGGAAATCCATAGGCTGGGAACTGGTAGGCGTCAACGGGAGATTGGGGTCGACGGCGACATAAACGTGCCACATGTCCCGGAAGTCGACAAGCGAAACAGATTGGGCGGTTGTCTGGGGTGCGCCATGGATTCGGGGTCCGAGGCGCCATGCGAGGATACGGCGCTACTGACTGCTCCGCGGGACATAAAAAGGAAGGGAATGGTGACAGCGGCGGTCTTGTGGCGACGGAAGCGTAGGTGAGCGGGGCTTCGACGTATTGTTCAATAGGCGACACGACAGGAGGTGCGACCGACGCGGCCACTGGTGAAAGGGTGGATGCCGGCGCAACTGACGGCTGGCGTACGGAAGGGATCGTCTCGGCAACACGCTCTCGGATCACCCGTTGGACCGAGTGAGGCAACGTGGGAGGGGGCTGTGGAGCGCAGGGAAGCAGGGACAGCTGACGTGAAACCTCTTCTCGCACGAACTGCTCGATATGAGGTAGAAGAGCCGAGAGGTCAGGAGAAGCAGCCAATGCCGACAGCGACCCACGTTGCGCTTCTTCCCGCGAAGGGCGTTGGCGGGTGAAAATGCGCTGCTTGCGGAGCTCGTCATAGCTCTGGCACCAGTTCACGACGTCGCTAATAGTCTGCGGGTTTTATTCAGCAGCATTTGAAACGCATCGTCCTCAATGCCCTTGAGAATGTGTTTGATCTTATCGCTTTCGGCCATAGCTGGATTTGCACGCCTGCAGAGGTCGATGACGTCCTCTATGTAGCTCGTAAATGTTTCACCGGCCTGCTGCGCTCGCTCACGCAGCTGCTGCTCGGCCTGGAGTTTGCGAAGTCCCGGTCGGCCGAAAACTTTCGTAAATTCAGCTTTGAAGTCTGGCCAAGTAGTGAAGGTAGATCCGTTGTTGTTAAACCAGGTCTCAGCCAGCACAGTAAAATAGAATCCGACGTTACTGAGCTTCATCGTGTCTTCCCATTTATTATAGGTGCTCACCCGTTCGAAGGTTGAAAGCCAGTCTTCCGCATCACGGTCATCGGTGCCGTTAAAGAAAGGCGGGTCTCGTTGCCGGAGCGTACCGGAACAGACGATGGGCTGCTGGGGTGTAGGCGGCATGTCGTCGCTGACCGGGAGTCTTCTGCTTCGCAATTCCAGGCTGTCAGGCCTTGCGGGGATCGAGATGCGGCAACCTCCACCAAAAATGTGGTGACGTTTATTGACACCTGGGCACGGTCACGTCGTCAAGTCAGGCAGAGTTCGAGCGGACGTAGGAAACCGGGGCTGAGGTTCGAGCTGTGCGAGGACACACTTCGTCTCCTTCCAAAAGCGCTGCATGGCACATAACCTTATCGGAAGATTGTCCACCAACAGGACCTGACAGGACATAGCCACTGGAAAAGTGTCCATCTGCTATTGTTCAGGTTCTTCGCTACAATATATATATATATATATATATATATATATATATATATATATATATATATATATATATATATATATATATATATATATATATACAGAAAGAAATGCGGGCAGTCTGCAACGCCAAAGAAGGCATAGGGGAATGGTTGGAGTATATATATATATATATATATTTTTTTTTTACCGTTAGTGAAATTATATTCTTTTTTCATGTTAATTGAAGCGAGATAGAAAGAAAAAAAACACGCGCCCAGAGTGGGGACCGAACCCACGCCTTTCGATTAGATCGCGAAAGGCGTGGGTTCGGTCCCCACTCTGGGCACGTGTTTTTCTTTCCATCCCCTTCAAACTACTCACTCGTTAACATCTGTCAACTATCTGCTAAAGAATATTCCGTAGCCTCAGCTCAACGTAATGGAGTTAAACGCAAAGACATGGCGGGAAAGTAAACAATTAGGTAGCATCAAACATTTATCCCCACCACCCGAATTTATGCAGTGTGTTCCTCCTTGCCTCTTTCTTGCCTCCTCATTGCCACCTTGTTCCTCCCTCTTCCTTTCGCCTTCTTTTTTTTTGAAGGCTCTTTTTCGCCTGCCTTTGGCAGAATAAGCTCTGTATGCTGTGTGTGGTCGTTTGTGTGTTTGTTTCCCATGCGGCTTGTGTTTCGGGGCGCCGCCCCCACTCTGCGTCCGTACGATTTTACCCAAAGCTTTCATTCCTGAGGAAGACCTGTCTCAGGTCGAAACGTTGGAAATAAAGTCTCCGAAGAGCGTGCTTCTACTTTGTGCGTATTCCTGCAGCAACTAAGGACTCCACTTCACGACTATATATATAGGGTTTGGAAATGAGGGGCTCGTTAGGGAATACAGAAAGAAATGCCAGCAGTCTACAACGCCAAAGGAGGCACAGAGAATGGTTAGACTATTTTTTACCGTTAGTGACGTTACATTATTTTTTTAATAATTACGTGAGAAAGAAAGAACGAAAAACACGCGCCCAGAATGGGCACCGAACCCGCCCCTTTCGATTAGATCTCGAATGCCTTACCAATTCGGCTATCTGGGCGACTGTGTTCTCCTTCACTTTCTGGGGCATTTGTATTTACTACAACTGTATCTGACGCTTGAGGGTGGTAGCCAGCGCCACTCAGACTACACGGGGAGAAGGGGACCTTCTTTTCAACCCCCGCGGCGTGACGCGAACGTCTAGAGCCTTTCATAAGCGGGTAACTGGCGGGCAACCCTCTTATGGTACCTTGGCATCAAGACTGCCAGAACCGAGGCCCTCGCTACGCTTTCGCACGATAATAGGGTTTGGAAATGAGGGGCTCGTTAGGAAATACAGAAAGAGATGCCGGCAGTCTACAACGCCAAAGAAGGCACAGGGGAATGGTTAGACTATATTTTGCCGTTAGTGACGTTACATTATTTTTTATTATTTACTTGAGAAGAAAAGAAAGAAAAACACGCGCCCAGAGTGGGGACCGAACCCACGCCTTTCGAATACATCTCGAATGCCTTACCAATTCGGCTATCTGGGCGACCGTGTTCTCTTTCACTTCCTGGGTCATTTATATTTACTACAACTGTATCTGACGTTTGAGGGTGGTAGCCAGCGCCACTCAGACTACACGGGGAGAAGGGGACCTTCTTTTTCAACCTCCGGGGCGTGACGCGAACGTCTACAGCCTGTCGTAAGCGGGTAACTGGCGGGAAACCCTCTTATGCTACCTTGGCCTTATGCCACCCTTATGCTACCTTATGCCACCCTCAAGCGTCAGATACAGTTCTAGTAAATATAAATGCCCCAGAAAGTGAAGGACAGAACACAGTCGCCCAGATAGCCGAACAGGTAAGGCATTCAAGATCTAATCGAAAGGCGTTGGTTCGGTCCCCCCTCTGGGCGCGTGTTTTTCTTCCTTTCTTTCTCACGTAATTATTAAAAAAATGATGTAACGTCACTAACGGTAAAAAATAGTCTAACCATTCCCCTGTGCCTTTTTTGGCGTTGTAGACTGCCGGCATTTCTTTCTGTATATATATATATATATATATATATATATATATATATATATATATATAGTAAAAAGGGGCGAAATAAAAAGCATAACAAGTTTACTTCGAAAACATAACTTTACATCGACGTTTCGGACGGTGACCGTCATTTATCAAGAGTTATAATTTACAGAATGGAAGCGGTTTATATACAGTTCAAGCACTTGAGGTTCCGGGGCGGTGACATACGTTTAAGATTGGCAGCGAGGAGTAAGAGAGAAAAGCGCATTGAAACATGAGAGAAAAAGCCAGCAATAAGGAAGCACAAACTAGAAAAGCATAAATATGTGAGAGAGGGGGATGGAAAGGCAGCGGTGGGGACGGGCAAACTAAAAACAACCGAGAGGACACGACAAACAGAAGCTTAGGAGCGATGGGAGACACGTAATTGCGTGGTCGACAGGGATGACCCACCGGGGCGGCGAGTTGTACCTGCCCGTGGCCATCGCCGGCGAACAATATGCAAGGGTTGTTGTACGTGCGCGTGCTTCCAAGACTCCCGTGCCAGGAGCGCGTGTTTTTCGTCGGCCCTCAAAGACGCACCGCCATCTACTTCCCCCATCCTTCCTGCTCAGTTCGCGGAAGCCGTAATGTGTCGCCGTGTCGGAGAAACCCGGAAAGAAACAGGCCGCCCCAGTCGCGCCGGCGAGAAGATAAGCAATCCGAAAGTCCGAATGAGAGTGATTATGTCTGAGTGAGGAGACATGAATCACGTTGCCTGCAGAGGCAGCGAGAATAGTAAGTCAACGTGAGCGATAGGGGGCACATAATTTCGTGGTTGACAGGGGTGACGAGTTGTAAGCGCCCGCGGTCAGCGCCCGTGAACAATATGCGAGGGGTGTCCTACGTACGCGTGCCCTTAAGACTCCCGAGCGAGGGGCGCGGGGTTTCGTCGGCTCCCGAAGATGATCCCCCATTCAGTTCCCTCCACCCCCTCTTCCTAGTCAGTGTCGGCGCCAAAGTCGTAATGTGCCCACGTGTTCGAGAAACCTGGGAAGAAAGAAGGCGATGGCGATAAGAGGGCTAAGCTGTCGAGTGAGAGTAATTATGTCCGAGTGGAGAGACAGTGAAAGTAGTAAGCCAACGGGGGAGAAAAAGAGAGGGATACTGGTGCCACAAATCAAAACAGAAACAGGGCGAAGGTCAAAGGCAATAGCCGCGCACACAAGTAACAAACACGCACAAATGACCAAGTGGCCATGGAAAGAAGGAAAGACGCCAATGGCTTGACCGATTGACCCAAACAACGAAATCAACCGAGTGTCCGATAAAGCAAGCAAAATAAACAGTGACAAGACAGTTTCTTTTGATGCGCGGGTACACTGGGTGAGACAAAACATTATCAATGGTCTCAAGAAGAATTACGTATAGAAACGATTCTCTAGAAATGAGGTATAGAAATAATCTTGTATAGAAACAAGAAGAATGACGTGTAGAGACATTCTTACACCATTCTGTGCTTATACATACACACGCGTACATGGTCAACTCCTAAATAACACAATGTTTATACCTAATTACAATGAGCAGATTTTTCACATCACCACAACCTACCGATAAAAAAATGCAGCAGATGTGTGCGTTACGGGGACAAAAACAAAAACTTGCCTTCTTGTTCATTTATTCCACCTGCAACTGTGTTGAATTTGTGGATTAGAAATGATTCAAACATCTCTCTTTCGTGGTGTGTTCTAAACTTCGATTTTAGCATGGTCACCGTGAATTTGCCAAAAGAGTGACCAATTCAAGTAACGTGTTTTGAGAGAGGGAGGTGAGGCAGCGTTTTGGTGTGTGATCTGTGGTTATTAATTCGTACTCGCAGTGGTGTTTCCGTCTGACCGATGTACTGTGCGCTGCATACAGCGCACTGAAGAAGGTACACAACATTAGCACTATCACAATCGAAGGTTCCGCGTATTTGAAAGGAGAAGCTTGTGGCAGTGCTTTTAGCAACAAGAGTTTTTGGCATCATGGGGCAAAGCTTACAGCGGGGTTTCTTGCATGATCCAGAGCCTTGAAATTGGGAAGTTTCAGTTTTTGAAGAAGATATGATATCATTCAGGTTATTTGCTCGTCGATATACGACGCGGGGCGGTTCAGGGAGGACATGTCGCATTCGATCACTTTCCAGAAGAATGTTGTGATGTTTCCGCAAAATTGTTTTTACGTTCGGAGCGGAGGCCGAGTATGTTAGAACCAAGTTGGTTCGAGGTTTACCAGTTTGGACGTTGCTGCTGCTGTTTATTAGTTCAAGTCTGTCCAGTGTTTTTGATTTTTCAATGGCATTGTTTATTCGCAGTGTCTAGAGTTACGTCCGACGGATCCCAAAGTCGAAAACTAGAGTTACGTCCGCCGTAACTTTAAGCCAGTTTCTAAAGTTACGTCCGACGGAACTCAGAATTGAAAACTAGGGTTACGTCCGACGTAACTTTAAGCCAGTTTCTAGAGTTACGTCCGACGTAACCCAAAATTGAAAACTAGGGTTACGTCCGCCGGAACTTTAGGCCCGTTTCTAGAGTTACGTCCGACGGAACCCAAAATTGAAAACTAGAGTTACGTCCGACGGAATTTAAGCTGGTTTCTAGTTACGTCTGACGGAACCCCAAATTGAAAACTAAAGTTACGTCCGACGGAACTTTAGGCCAATGTTTTGAGTTACGTCCGGCATAACGTAAAGCACAAAAAATTTACAGCTCTTGAAGACTCTTGAACCAATTTACATGGTTCAAGAGTAATTAATTGGGTTGGGTGTCAGTTACTATTTCAACCCGATTAATTGGCATCGAATATTTCGATTATGCATGGATTATTCGGTTGTGTGTTTTTTTTAGAAAAAATATGACCAACAATAATTATGTAGTAGTACATATCAGATCAATATGCTCATATACTTGTTCAGACACATTCCGGATGAGGTAAGTACGTCATCATCACGGCGCATGATGCGGACGCGACGCTTATCAGCTCGTTCGTCCCTCACATTTTTTCTAGAAACAGGAACATCAGCGCCCGCCGATGGCGCCGATGGCGCCAATTATTCGCGCTTTTCTTACTACAGAAATAGTTTATACAACGGCAAAACGGTATGTATAATTGCCCACTGGTCGTTTTTTGTACCGTGAATATTTGTAGTTTTTATTTGAAATTTTGCCCTGTGGCATGAAGATACACGAGTTGAGATAAGAGTTGTCGATGAAATATTATCGAGTAGCTGTTTTCCCGTCTGTTTTTCGCATACTGGCATCGTTTTCTGTCTTGACGTAAGGCGGGTTATTTGAACACGATTATACTCGACATGCTTGCGTATAATTTCAACATGACATTTTTCTTTCTGTTGCTCAGAAGCTTGAACTGGTTAAAACAATTAATCGTGACTAAAGCATTAATCGATTAATCGGAAGGTTTTCGATCAATTACCTACCACTAATAATAAATAATTGATTAGTGATAATAAAGCGAATGCCCTGGTACTCCTTTATTTCTTCACAGAACAAAAAATGTCGATACATTTTAGTTAACTGATCTGGCTGATTAATGAAAAACGTATTTTATCAAAGTCGCTGCTATTATGGGTAGAGTGGGTGGTTTTTATGCCCATTTGTGATATGGAGCAAACAGTCACTTTATATTCAGATGCCAGCAAAATGATATTGAAGTGAAAAGCTGAAATTTTCTCTTGAAGGAAATAGTTCGCACATATTCGTCTATGCATAGTCGAATTAATCGATGCCAATTAATCGGGTTGAAATATTAACTGACACCCAACCTAATTAATTAGTCTTGAACCATGTAAATTGGTTCAAGAGTCTTCAAGAGCTGTAAATTTTTTGTGCTTTACGTTATGCCGGACGTAACTCAAAACATTGGCCTAAAGATCCGTCGGAAGTAACTTTAGTTTTCAATTTGGGGTTCCGTCATATGTAACTCTGGAAAGCAGCTTAAAGTTCGTCGGACGTAACTCTAGTTTTCAATTTTGGGTTCCGTTGGACGTAACTCTAGAAATGGGCCTAAAGTTCCGTCGGACATAACCCTAGTTTTCAATTTTGGGTTACGTCGGACGTAACTCTAGAAACTGGCTTAACGTTACGTCGGACGTAACCCTAGTTTTCAATTCTGAGTTTCGTCGGACGTAACTTTAGAAACTGGCTTAAAGTTCCGTCGGACGTAACTCTAGTTTTCGATTTTGGGTTCCGTCGGACGTAACTCTAGACACTGCGTTGTTTATTACGCGAAGAGGGTATTGTTGGCGGGTTAAATCTTTGCGTAGTTGTTCACAGTTGGCGGCAAAGTCTTGAGGGTTGGAACATATTCTTTTGAATCGGATGGACTGGATGTAAGGAATTCCGGTTTTGCAATGGTGAACATGGCTGCTGTGAAAGTTTAGATACTGGTGTAGGTCAGTGGGTTTTCTGAAAAGTGATGTTGTCAGTTTACAGCCAGATATTTGCACGGTTACGTCCAAAAAGTTTATGCTACAGGCAGAGTACGAGTGAGAGAACCTGATGTCGCTGTGGACATTGTTGAATGCTTCAATAAACGTAAGGAGAGCATCCTTACGCGGGCTCTTACAACTCGTCACCCCTGTCAACCACGCAATTTTGTGCCCCATATCGCTCGCGTTGACTTACTATTCTCGCTGTCTCTGCAGGCAACGTGATTCATGTCTCCTCACTCAGACATAATCACTCTGATTCGGACTTTCGGATTGCTTATCTTCTCGCCGGCGCGACTGGGGCGGCCTGTTTCTTTCCGGGTTTCTCCGACACGGCGACACATTACGGCTTCCGCGAACTGAGCAGGAAGGGTGGGGGGAAGTAGATGGCGGTGCATCTTTGAGGGCCGACGAAAAACACGCGCTCCTGGCACGGGAGTCTTGGAACCGCGCGCACGTACAACACCCCTTGCATATTGTTCGCCGGCGATGGCCACGGGCAGGTACAATTCGCCGCCCCGGTGGGCCATCCCTGTCGACCACGCAATTACGTGTTTCCCATCGCTCCTAAGCTTCTGTTTGTCGTGTCCTCTCGGTTCTTTTTAGTTTGCCCGTCCCCACCGCTGCCTTTCCATCCCCCTCTCTCACATATTTATGCTTTTCTAGTTTGTGCTTCTTTATTGCTGGCTTTTTCTCTCATGTTTCAATGCGCTTTTCTCTCTTCCGTCCTTGCTTCCAATTTTAAAAGTATGTCACCGCCCCGGAACCTCAAGTGCTTGAACTGTATATAAACCGCTTCCATTCTGTAAAATATTACTCTTGATAAAGGACGGTCCCCGTCCGAAACGTCGATGTCAAGTTATGTTTTCGAAGTAAACTTGTTATGTTTTTTATTGCGCCCCTTTTTACTATTTCACCTTCGCTAGCCTAACCGTTTATCTTATATATAAATATATATATATATATATATATATATATATATATATATATATATATATATATATATAACAGAAAATAAGGGTTGGCAGTCAAGAAAACCTCGGAAAGCAAAGGAGATGTATTGGTGGGTCATAGAAATAGATGAAGAATTTTTTCAGAAAAAAAGAAAGTGGTGGAAAAAAATGCCCGCCGGGTGGTAGCCGAACCCACGACCTCCAGAATACTAGTCTGGTGCGATAACCAGTACGCTAACGTCGGGGCTGATTCCCACCCCTTTCTCGGGTAGTTAGGTTAAGGTATTTTTTTGTTTCCTGCACTTGGGGTTGGTAGCCAGCGCCACTCGTACTACTCAAGGTGAAGGGGACCTTCTTTTTGACCCCCGGGCCGTGACTCGTGTGTCTACGACATCTCGAAAGTGGTCGACCAGCGTTGAACCCTCTTAAGCTACCCTTGAAACCAAGACTGCCCGAACAGAGGCCCTCGCTAAGCATGTAGTGAATCAGAAATGGGAAATGAGGGGCTCGGTGAAATAAGACAGAAAATAAGGGTTGGCAGTCAAGAAAACCTCTGAAAGCAAAGTGGAGGTTGTTGTGGGTCATAGAAACAGATGAAGAATTTTTTGAGTCAGAAAGAAAGTGGTGAAAAAATGCTCGCCGGGTGGGATGCGAACCCACGACCTCCAGAATACCGGTCTGGTGCGATAACCACTATGCTACCGGCGTGGCTGTTTCGCCATCACTTTGTCGGGTATTTATGTTAAGGTATTTTTTGTTTATTTATTTATTTATTTACAACATACTGCGGACACTAGATCCAAGCAGGGTGGGCGATACAAGTGAGCACAGTGCAACAGCAATACACCACTTTATGACAGCACATTTGTTGTGGCTAGGTCATTCCACTCACTGATAGTGCGTGGAAAAAAAGAAAACTTCAAAAGATTAGTTCGTGCAAAGTAAGGAGTAAGCGCGTGGGGTTGGCGGTGCCGGGTAGCTCTTGTTGTCAAGGGCGATACAAACAGTGAAGGGTCGAGTGCTAGTTTGTTACCTACGTGTAGGGAAAGAAAGTCAAGTCTGAATTGCTGTCTTCGAATTTTGAGTAAAGGTAGGTCGTTAATTTTCATTAGTTCTGAGGGTGAATCAGTTCGGGAAAATTTGTTATGTATAAACCGCACAGATTTTCTTTGAATTTGTTCAAGGTTATAAATGTTAACTTCAGTATACGGATCCCAAACGGTGCATGCGTATTCGAGCTTGGGTCTTATTAATGCTACGTAAGCTAAAAGTTTAACGCTAGGCGGGGCACTTTTAAGTTTGTGTTTTAGATAACAAAGCTTTGAGAAGGCAGAAGAGCAAACGTTGTTGATGTGAAGGTTCCAAGACAAGTTATTTGTTAGTGTCACGCCTAAATACTTATAGTTATTCACCTCTTCCAGCAGCAATGAACCTAGTTTGTACACATGCTTGAGTGTTGTTTTTTACGAGTGACGAGGGGGTGGTAGCCAGCGCCACCCGGTCTACTCAGGGTGAACTGGACCTTCTTTTTACCCCCGGGCCGTGACTCGAGTGTCTACGACATGTCGAGAGTCGTAAACCAGCGTTGAACCCTCTTAAGCTACCCTTGGCACCAAGACTGCCAGAACAGAGGCCCTCGCTAAGCATGTAGCGAATCAGAAATGGGAAATAAGGGGCTCGGTGAAATAAGACAGATAATAAGAGTTGGCCGTCAAAAAAACCTCGGAAAGCAAAGGGGAGGCTGTGGTGGGTCATAGAAACAGATGAAAAATTTTTTGAGTCAGGAAGAACGTGGTGAAAAAATGCCCGCCGGGTGGAATACGAACCCACGACCTCCAGAATACCGGTCCAGAATACCCCCAAAATATATATATATATATATATATATATATATATATATATATATATATATATATATATATATATATATATATATATATATATATATACACACACACACACATATATATATATATATATATATATATATATATATATATTTATATATATATATATATATATATATATATATATATATATATATATATATATATATATATATATATATATATATATATATATATATATATATATATACTCCATACCTGTTTTCTGTCTTAGTTCAACAATCCCTGCATTTCCTATTCTGATTCGCTATATGCATAGCAAGGGCCTCTATTGTAGCAGTCTTAGCGTCATAGGGAGCGTAAGAGTGTTGGAACTTTTTCCTGCGAGGACAAAAAAGTGATCGCAGATGGTAGAAGACGAGAACGATGAGGAAAGATGGCGGTGATCTGACGTACTCGGTGTGGGATCTCACGTAAATACAGTTCTTTTCCTTTACCGAAGGCGTTGTAGTTGCGACAAAGAGGGTTCATCGCTGGTCGCCCACTCTCGACATGTCGTAGACACTCGAGTCACGGCCCGGTGGTTAAAAAGAAGGTCTTCTTCACCCTGAGTAGTCCCAGTGGCGCTGGCTACCACCCCCAAGTGCAGGAAAGAAAAATACCTTAAAATAAATGTCCCAGAAAGTGGAGGGGAATTTATCCCCGCTGGTAGCGTGGTGGTCATTGCACCAGATGCGTATTCTGGAGGTCGTTGGTTCGTATCCCACCCGGTGGGTTTTTAGGGGCGAAGCTCCTAAAGCCATGGGTCTGTCCATCCCTTGTGTCTCGTGGTACGTGACCGCCGCCTGCTTTCGGAGATGTCGCAAAGTGGGCCGCGTTGCACGCGCAAGGACCGGCTGTAACCGGCAGCGCAAACTCGGCACCGGGAGCGCGAGCTTGTCTGTGTTCGCCAACGGAGGCGCGAGCGCACGTGCACTGCGAGGAAGAGATCACGCAAGAGATCACGCCACGAACGCAGGCAGTCGTTCTCGGAGATCGAAGGAGACGCAAGGACCTTTGCTCGTTTCCTCTCGTTTTGTTCGGGCACAAGTTTGCCCTAAATAAAAGTTCTTTCTTTACCGTTGTGTCCCATCCCACGTGACAAATTGTGGTGGAGGTGCGGGGTAGTCCTCGATGGCGCGGGGTCTTTCACCAGGTCTGGGCCTGGGAGCATTGACTCCGAAAATAAAAGTTGTTTTGTACAATGTACGCACACAGTCTTAGTCTTTCTTAATGATGTAATGGGCGAACTTTCACTGGAGAGTTACGGTTACCGGTGATCTCCCCCTCTCGAGCTTCGCCCTACTTATCATCATTCATTCCGTGGATATGGCGTGATTTTTTTTTCTTCACTTTCTTTCTGTGTTTTAAAGTTTATTTTTTATTTTTAATGACCTACCCCTTTCTCCCGTTTACTTTCCGAGGTTTTCTTGACAGCCACCTCTTATTTCTGTCTTCAATATATATATATATATATATATATATATATATATATATATATATTTTACCACGCACAACAAGCATCTATGCATAAATGAAGGAGCTCCTCAAACATAACTTCGCTATTGATCTATTTTCTCAAAAATGCTGAATGTTTTTTTTTCTTAAAAATGCGGCAATATTGAGGGTGTATCAAGATTTAGCGGTTTCAAAATGTTTTGCATATGTAAACTCGTTTCCTTTTGTCTAGGCGACTGAACCGAGGGACAGGCGCCCTGACAGCCATCAAGACAGCCTAAAAGTTTACCTTTTAGGTTTCCCAAGAAAGCCAAGAATACCCTTAAAACACATACGAAGTACCTAACCATGAAGTACCTAACCTATATTCTGTATTCTTCAGTGCTGCAGCATAAGTGCTGGGCCTAGAGACGCTACTTTGGTAGAAAATTTTCATCCTGATGTAGGGGCTGAAGAAGACGAGAGTTTCTGAAATTCCATCCCAAACACAAGAGGCATATGCTTTTTGGGAAATTAATTATTACATTGCTCGGTCATTTGTATAGCGGCAATCGTTTGACTTTTAAGGCATATTTCAAATCTCTTGGAAATAGTTTCAGGGTGCCGCCCTAACCAACCCCTTATGTGCTTATGTTCATTTTAGAGTTGATTGGCTGTTCTTGCAGATTCCGCAATATGTGGTCGCCAGAATAATATATCAAATTCGTTTTTTGCTAAAAATAGAAGCTGATACAAACTCAGGAAAGCAACTCTCAATATATCACGCTGGGGCGGCACTAAAATGTAGAAAAAAATTTTTGTTTTGAAATTACACCCCCACCCCACCGAAAATCCCTAACAGCCGATATCAACGCAGTGTTAAAATTTTGTGCGTACAATTCTACTAGCTGCAGACTCTGAGTATATCTGGATTTTTAAAAAAATTACACACTAAACCGAGGAACAGGCTAAATTGTTTCCATAAATGTTATTGCATATAACCCAATTATATGTTAAAAGCTACTTGGCCGATGGAGGCGGGGGCGTTAATCACGAATGCCTCAAAGGAATTATTGTTATGATTTTCGAAAAATGATGTTATTTTGCGGAATAATCATTGAGAGTTAATTCCCCTGAAATATCCATTTGGTTTACCTTGCAATTTTAAAAAATACAAATTCTTCCGGAAATGTCAGAATGTTGCCCTAACAAACATGTAACAAGGGTGAAGAAACGTCTTAAATTGCACCTTCCCTGCTGTAGGCAAGAAAATGGCTATGATGGAATATCCACAACGAACAGAATATTTTGGACATACCAATTTGTAGGGCACTAACGCATGCTGATCAATTCAAAAGATATCAAGGAAGCTTTATTTTGTTAATGACCGTTAATAGAGCCGTGAAAAGAAAACACAAGTTTGGTTCATTCAAAAGACGGCCTCGTTAGAAACATACTGACACCAGTTGTAAGGTAAACTTCACTCAAATACATAATATAATTTGGAAAATAGGGAATGCCCATGCGACCCACTCACTCATTTCCAGCAACAGACCCTATGAAGTCATACCAGGCTGCTCTGCGGTTGGCGAAGGCCGGCAAAAGCAAACGTAAATTAGGCTGACCTTATAAGTTTGCAGAACGAGCTATTTGTGCCTTAATTTAGGGCACATTGTTTTTAGAGCAATAAGAATGGTTTGACGAACAGTGGAAGTTAGAAAAGCACAGTAAACAGAAGTACTGATGCGTATTGCTATTGCTACGGCACGCACTATGCTTGGTTTAGCTGCACAGCACTGCGGGGCTTTGGGGTTCTCTCTGACGACACTGGGTGATAGACGCAAGCAACGGTGTCTTACATAACCATATATGTCGAGCAAGCACTGGGTTTCACGAGACGAATATTTTCTCCAAGAACAAGGACTAGCCAGGTCTATACACGGCTTGCCACGGTATGGTGGTTGCCATCTAGGTTCAGTAACGTAAACAAACCCCCGAACAAGCCGTAGGATACCTCGATGCCAGCGCCGCCGTACAGGGTGGAGACACCGCTGGAATGGTCCCGTGCCGCCGCAATTGGGTCAGCGTGCTCAACGCGTTGTTCTTTTCGTTTCGCACGACACCCAGCAACGGGAAACCTATAAGATGATTCAAACTTCGCTAGTAAACCGCGTTGCACGGATACTTTTAGCGTGGTTTAGATACAATGACTTGCTTCGGCAGCGAGCGAGTGAACCAAAACGGCGGCGCCAGCGTGTCGGTGGACGGCGGACGCCTGAATAAAGGCACCCCAGGCTGCAGAGTGGTCGGTTCCTGTGATGTCATTGCAGACCACGAAATTGCATGGTTTAGCGGGAAAATCAATTTTTAAATAAACTGAATAAGTTCCCAGTGAAAAAAGTATCGTTTGTATCAAGACAAGCGCTGGGGCACTATAAAACACGAAATCGTTAGTATGAAACAAACTTGTATTTTGTCTTCATTCCTCCTTTCAAGAGAATGAAAACAATTGGCCATGTATCACTGTGATTTGCTGAAAATAGGGTCGCTAGACAAGACTTGAGCCTCTTTCACTTAGCTACAACTCTATCCCACTACTCAGGCTCGTTCCTTCCTTTCGGCAGTTACAATTGAATTGGTCTGCGTTCCGACAGCTCACATGCCATATTATGAGCCCATACGCGTCTTTCCGAAGTTGCTTTTTAATGCATTCGTTTTGGTTTCAGTTGTAGAAACCTAGTAAAGGTGTATTTATTAAAAATATTTTCTTATTCATTCAATTTTTTGTCAGGAAAAGACTGCTATTGCGCTTAAAAATTGCTGCCTATTCACGGTGTGTGTTTATTTGCACAGTGAAGCCACTCCATTTGTGTTATACCTATTTGTTTATTGCTCCGCCAGGACATCGCCCAGTACTGCAGCTAACGCCTAATAGAAAAAACGTATCTATAACGTTTGCCACCAAGGAAGGGAAAGTATCTTTTTTTTTCCCCAGGAGAATATGTAAAATGATTCACTCTGAATTACCCGTGTGTGATTGTGGGTCAGAGGTAAATATTTGTGTCATTGTTCACCGCGTAAATGCCATAAAAGTCGCTCCACCGCAATTCGCTTCATGGAAGTCGCAAAAATATGAAGTCGCAGGCTACACACTCATTAAGGTGAAGTGGCCACTGTTGACACACTGTATTTATTACCTTGTATTTACACCCGGAGAGAGGAGCGATGTACTGGGAAAGGAAAGTATAGCCTTCTTGTATATACTTTTTGTAAAGTATAATCTTTGTCAAAATCTTCTATGCCAACCCTAAGCCTTTTTAACGACACAGAATTCAAAGAATAAGCTTTACCTTCAAATATGACAAAATATTTTTTGACAGCAAGAAAAAAAGGTGTTGCTCTTGCTCTGCGGGATAAAACGTCTCAGCCTCAATTGAGACGAAACCTAGTACATTTATTGTCTTGCGGCCTACGCACTTCATTCTTGGCTTATAATATTTTGGCAAAGACTGAACGTCTTAGGTAAATGTTACATCTACGGACGTTGCTTGTACTTTCAACTCCACGTGCAAGTTATGTCACGTTCCCTGGCATGTATGCCTAGCTTGGCTTAGATTATTTAGGATGATTTCCGCTTGTTCATTAATGTGTAAGCCTAAACGCTGATTTGATTCTGCGATACGTTGCTTGTGAGCGAGTGAGGCTTCAAGCATATAGCGCTATTTCTGAAAAACAAACACGTGTGCAACCGAAATGCAAACCCAGTGCCTTAGTGACTTCGAAATTGTTTGTTTCATGCACACAACTTTCAAACTGTGATGAAGAAACAAAATACAGCAGAAATGACAAAGAATATCTCAGAAACAAGCGCGGTTATAAATTAGTTTGAGCAGTGAGTAGATGTGTGCCTTGCATTACTCAGGTATCCCAAAAAAATAGGAGCGTTGGAAATCTAATTTGACTAACAGTGGTAAAGAGCGGCTGATTGGATGTGCAGCGGATACGAGCTGTTTGAGTTTCCCAGCCTTACCCAGCCCCTGGGAAGGATCCTCTACATGCCCGAATACGCCAGGATGCACGACCAGCGTACCGTGCAACCCATGCCTTAATATTTGGTTGAAGAGTTTATGTGCGCCCAACAGCCCCACCACAGAGTAGCCATCCTTGTATTCTTGCGCGAAGATGTGTACAGTACCTTTTATCGAGACAAATCCTGAATGTTTATTGGTGGCTGATAATAAAAGTTGCGCAGCAAAATATTGTTTTTTGGATAGCTGCCAGTCGTTGTTGCCGCTTCAACAAGTTTTCAAGCAATGTGCCATCCCCCCCAAAAACGGCCCAATCCAATGCAATCGCATGGAACAAACCTTTTATATTTTTCCCCACTCGGCCGGCAACTCGCCCCCACGCAGGCAGACCTGACTGCTTGTAAAAATTCATCCTTCTCGAAATTTCTGGCGGAAAAATGGCGCTTGTACTATTGCAATCGCAGTATACACTGCCACAGGTGCTAAGGTTACATTAGCTGGAATTTTCTCATTAGCTTCTCTGCGTTCCTAAATCTTTTTGACCGTCATTTTTTAAGCTGGAATTAGCAAGCTCGACTTGTTACCCAAGCTGCTTTTCGCAGGATTGTTGACCAGCAGGCGTACTGGGTACTTTCCTCTGGGTCATTGCGCTAGCGAATACTAGTTTGATATGAACCAACCTGTGATCAAAATATGTATTTGTGATTATGCAGGCTTCCCTTAAACGCCGCGTACTTCGTAAACTCGGTACGGCGTGGATATCTAGGCGCCAACGTCAGCGTTATATTTCAGTACCGCAGAAATTAACAGTACCTTCAGTTTCCTACATCATTGAAAGTGGGAAGGATCAAGCAAAGAGTAATAAGGGCGCGGCAAAGCCCTGGTGTGAATTTCTCACATAGTGTTTAGTAGCAGGCAGGGGCCACGAGAAATAAATAAGAGCACAGTGACTGGCCCCAGGAAGGCGTTGGCAGCAACAACCCGAGAAGGCAGCATTATTGGCTGCCTTTAATGTCTGTTTATGGTATTTGCTAGACTGGTGATATTTTAAAGCTCTGACATTTAAACAACATTCGCAGTAGTCACCAGCGTGCTCGATGGTGAAATTCTTTTAAACTTTGTGGACAGTGCCTCTCAGTCTTTTATGTTTAAGACTTTGTTTATTTCATGCCTGATAGGATGTTTCTATAAATGTTAGAGGAATCTTTCTTCTCTCGAAGGTTAAGAGAAGATGAATACACAGTTTATGCACCCAGTTCTTGCCATGTGCGTGGGGACCTTTCCATAAGCTTTTAATCCAAAAAAAGAAAGCTTTTTTAAGCCACATCGGCCAACTTGAGGACCAAAGAGCGATACTGCCAAACTGTTGCATTCTGGAATTATGACATAAACGCAATGGGAATAGTGTAATACCAAAACAACATCGTCGTTGTGCCCTCATGATTTCTATTTGCATTGGTAACAATTTCTCTATACCACGGCATATATGTTTGGAAAAACACCATGCCCTCTTTAAACACTTTATCGCATTTGATGGAAGTAATTGTTTCAAAAGCCATGAAGATTGCGCGGAAGGACGACACAAAAGAGAAGACAACAGAACGAGAGCAAGTAACTGATTTATTCAAGGGCTTACGCTCCCAAATATAAGATAAATTGGCTGCATGCGACCAACATACATTAGCAAAACGCCTTAAAAGAACATGTTCATCGTCAAACCCTACAAGCAAGACTTCAACAAATCAGACTCTTTTTTCTATAAATCCAAAGACGTGTCCAGTCTTTATCATGAAGGCTTCCATTATCTCACGCGCGACATCGCTGCTGCCCCGGCCTAGAATCTTAATCTCATTCAGTCGCAGCCTGCACCCACTTTTTTGCAATTTCTGGAATGCTCCGTCTAGTGTCACTAGGTAAGCTACAGAGTACCGTCACTGAGGCATGCAAGTGAGCAACGGCGGCCTTTTTATTGTTTATGAGTGTTGCCAGATGACCGCTTCTGCGGCCTCACCGCTCCCTTTGACTAGGTCATTTGTAAACAACCCTGCCGAAGACCCAGAAACACGGCATCTTCAGACACACTTCTGCAGTTGAAATGCTGCAAAGCGCGTTATCTTTGATTCAAGTTCAGAATGACACCAGTTGCGAGCAGCCGCAGAGCAGGGAGTACAAGCTGTGAATAGCACAGTTGACCGACAGAAAACACATAAGCAACAAAATGGCGGTGCCCATGCACCATCGCAGTTTAAACAAATGTCACGTGATGCGAACTGACCAATGATGAGGGCGGCGGAACAGAACAATAGGCGAAAAGAGTGCCGATACTCTGTAACCTTATCTAGTGACACTAGCTCGTCAAGTTACTTCTGGTATCTATATCTCCCAAAGTGCGCTCACGCTCCCCTTCACGATCATTCACGAAGCGCCCAGTTTGGTCAAGATAGGCTTCTCTGCATGTCAGAGGAAGTTGCTCAGAGTTATTTGGTGCAAAAAGTTATGCAGGGGTGTAACATGCACAATCATTCGAAAGAAGCAAGGCTTTATGTTCTTTAGAAGGTATATTACGCATAGTACGTCAACTTAAGCAAAACATTACGCCCATCTTCCCGCGAGGGAACCCTGATGTGATGCGATGCACCAGGGGGGAGCGTTTGGACTGACGCTGGTATTTCATTGCGTCAGTCCACTCGCTGAAGGAACTGTCGCTTCTATCACGTCTTCATCGGAAGATCTTGCACGGAGTTATCGTTAAGCAAAGTCAAGTCAAGTGAGAGAGCGAGCGCTGGACTGATCCGGCGCCGTGCGCTCCCCCGCTTATATTCCCGTATTTGAAAGGAGAGGAGCCGGGGGGGGGGGGAGAATCGCGCGCATGCACACACATGCGCGCACCCAGAGCAGCGAAGCGCACACGCGCAGCTGTTGTTATGATAATGAGATGGAGTGAGAGCGTTGCGCACAGCTGTCGGAGAGAAGAACGGGGGAGAGTTGCGCATGCCCAGGTGGTGTGCGGACGCCACCGACGCCGACGCCGGAGGGACATGCTAGAGCAAGTGATGAGTTCGCATTTAATAAAATATAGTGCTGGTTTCTTGGTAATCTAAGAGGATTGCATTCAAAAACTAGCAGCGTAAACGTCATTGCTCGACACCGTCATGCTTGAACGCGAATGTAAAGCCCATTAAAAATGCGCCTTTGTTGGTCAAAAATCTGCAACGACGTTTGAAAACGTTGCAAAACATCAATCAAAGCAGGTCTTTTCTTGGGAAGCCACAGTAATCATAGTGCTTTCGGCTGTTTCAAACAATACAATTTTTTAAATGCTTTTGCAGTCATTCGAATGCGCCTGAGTTGTGCAAAAACCAGTGTAGTTCAAAGACGCCTCAA
This sequence comes from Haemaphysalis longicornis, assembly GCF_048455015.1. Taxonomy (NCBI): domain Eukaryota; kingdom Metazoa; phylum Arthropoda; class Arachnida; order Ixodida; family Ixodidae; genus Haemaphysalis; species Haemaphysalis longicornis. Next base: position 111,310,559 of record NW_027526295.1, on the reverse strand, counting down.
AGAGACCAATTTTCTCAATCGTCAGCACACACAATCTTCGGGCATTGTCATAACTTGGAAAAACAAGCAATATGACGAATGTTGAATTAACAGGCAAAAGTATTGCGACTAAATCAACACCTCAGTACGCCCTTTGGATCCAGTTTCTATAGATTCCGAAATTTATATGATTTTTATATAACATAGATATATGGACGTAGACATAAATTCATACATCCCCGCACAGACATCCTCCCACAGACAAATACAGACATCCTCGCACGTTACCGGATTACCAGACTACACGTGCCTGCACCTCAGTCTGGGCCATTAATAGAAGAAGCGACAACATTTACGATACTGTAGGCTACTTTCATTGACATAGCAGCCACCGCTACACCATCTGGTGAACTCGACATCCCTCCCTTTCAAATTTCTCCCCCATGCCGGGAACATCACGTGTGGTAGTGCCAACATACCTCTGACCTATTCCCCGTCCCCTCTCTCTGCTAAGAGCAGTGGATGACTCGTTTGGCCGACCCGGACCTTTGTCATCGGCAAGGCTTGGTAAAAAGGGCCTGGATGGCAATCCGCAGTCTCGGTACCATGGACACGAATTCACTTCACCGGGCGAGTGCCTTGCAATCACCATTTTGGGTCATGAATAAGAATTTTCTCTGTTTCAATTTTTTTCTCTCTCTCTCTCCTTGTGATTTTTTCTTCTCTCATTCTCTGCTTTATGTCCCTTGTTCTACCATAGAGTGAAGGGATCGACGCAAAAAGTTTGCCCAATTTCCGCGCGTCTATTTTTCATGCAATATAATTTCGTTCACATACCAGTATGACACTCAGTTCTATGCAATGGCAGAGTGCTGGTTCGAGAAGCAACTACGGGTAAAATGATATAGATATGCGTTAGAAAGGGTTATGTGTACCATAAAGATTGCGATTGGTTTCATATTTTCATGTTTGCTTGTTGGTGTGTAAGACAACACTAAAGCTCGAACATAAAAGCAAGTACACCCCCCGCGTCCTCCATTCGACGACCTAACCTCCTAAAGAGGATCGAAAGTTTAGGGACGAGAAATACAGGTTTTAGGCGCCTATAACAGACACCTAAAAGTGCCATGCACGCAAATATAGGCGTGAAACACATTCGTTTTCGCATATGTAGGCTCAATCCAAATTTAGTTGAGCAACGTATTCCTGGAGAAGTTTTTGACTGTTGATAACAATAGCCGACAAATATTGTGCTGTGGCAAAAAGAAATCCCGCCATCTCCCCGAAGTAAATGATGAGGAGAGGGGCGAAGCTAAAATGCTTATCGGTAAAACCGTGAAACATTCGCCCACACATCGTATAAAGGATCGACACGTCAAGCTTACCACCGCTCCGTTGACAAGCCCGTAGACGACTTCGATGTTTGTGGTGATTATGTAAGGCTCGTTTGGGACGATGAGAATATCCGTAGGTAAGTTTGCGAATTCGGTGTGTGACATTTTAGCCACCTTGGCTATCACCTTATGCACAGCGTCTTGTGTCGCGTACCCCCGGTACATGTCTTCAGCTCGCAGGCGACGAACGACAACCTCTTCTGCTTCCTCTTCTCCTTGTTGGGTAGCAACGAACGCGCTGAACGTTTTCACCTCTTCGGCCAATCTTTGGTTGGCCAATTCCTAGGGGGATCCTGCCACAATCATCATTAATGTGCCGCATACAGCAGTAACGAGGGACGGGACAGGGCCCGAGCAAGAGGAGCTTTGCCCCTAAAATTTAATTTTCTGGTGAAAATGGGCCACACAAGAGTTGTAATTTTGACATGATTTACGTAATATATAGGGTGATTCGACCCTAAAGGAATTGTTTACAGCAATCAGACACCAGACCGAACTCAATGATTTACGGCTTGACGTTGTACCTTACGGCACTTGATATTTGTAGACGATAAAATGCTCCTGAAGTTGGTGGAGCGCTCTTGTACTTCGGAACGCTCCATGATCTACTTCCATGTGGACGGTCCGCATGTTTGGCGCTAAGATCCTTTAGTACTTCCTTATACGTTTAAAGCAGATTTAAGCTTTGGCATGACTCTGCAAGCAGCCGCTCCTGGTCAGGTCAGCACCAGGTCAGCACTCCGAGTGATAGCGGAGCATAAGTTCTTCGTTGCTGAATGTTTTCTTCTAAGAATGTAAAATAAGAGCACGAATTTACCAAGTCACATTGCTCACTGCGCCATGTAGAATAGTTTGGAGTTCGTCAATTTTGTCTACTGCAAAGCTGCTAATCTCACTGATGTTTTAGTTTTAGTAGTTCTCCGCGCTTAGCTGAGTTACCCAATGGGTAACAATGGGCTCTTGCTGAATACGCACAATCCCTAACTTATCCTTGAAGACACGAAGGTGCTTTGATATACACTACATTGACTACACCTATCTATTCGTTCACAGAACAGAGCGACATCCCGAGCTCTTCACAACGCCATTGAATCCTATTGATAGTGCAGTAAATTTCAATCATTCTGTATAAATTATCGACTACTTCTGTGCTGCAAAAATGGACGGCTCGCGAAGTTGCTGATGATAAGGATATTCAATACTATGACGCTATCTACAGCCATCCACAGATTAAACAACCTAATCATTCATCCCTTAGCTAGGTTACTAATGGCGTTGAAAGTTACCGGTACGGCAGATGAATTGCTGTCGCGACCACTCTATGGAAAGGTCCAAAGATTCTTGTTCTGTAACTTCTCTTTCTTGCTCTTTGTTTGTACTACACGTCCTTCATCTTCCCAACCGGCGATGTACCCGTGATCCACTGCTGCCTGTGCACGTGTTAGTGGCGTCGCCTTGAATTTTGCGTACGTCAGATGCTCATGTAGTTATTCACCGGGAGATGTCTGTCACATTGAGCGACGCATGCGCGGATGCATCGCCTTTCTTTTCTTCTTTGGTTTATTTTATGTGTTAACCATGGACATGTCGACTAATGTTTTGGGCATTGAAGTCCGGGCACAACCAAACAGAAGAAGTCGAAGCAAAAGAGCTGGCGTGGACGCCAAGCTAACGTCAAGCCCAGTTGGCGACACGTTTGGGTACAGTGTGGCTGCGTACAGGCCTTTAGCTCTCAAATCACTCGGGACGTCAGGTAGAGGCGGAGGTAGCTTAAGCACGGTTTCGGAGTCGCTGCCTGTTTGGCAGGGCGCTCGGATTATTCTCACATACATAACGCGACAAACGGCGAGTTGCAGCCACCTGACGTCACAGCACTCCTAGCAGAGGATGGGCTTGGAAACGCACAAAAGGCATATATGACGCAAAATATCATCTTTCTTTGCTACGCGACAATTCAGCGAACATCGTTTCATCGAAAGCCTATTCATCGAAGCCTTTGTTCATTTCATTGATTCTGAACGTACGAACGCAGTTTGGTCAACATTACGTCGCTGATTTCACGAATGTCGTTGGGAAGCTTCAGAAGAATTACCATTGCTGCTCAAACATTTCTAGCACTTTTATACTTCAAACGGTGCATGAAGCGCGAAATGCTTTTTAATTTTACTTTCGCTTAGAAAAACCCAGCTTTGTTCAAACAGAAGTATTTGTCAGTCTCTATTTTCAAGGCAATTATCGCAACGTGCCATATAACGAACATGGTTCCGGTGACGCGGCCTTTTTTGTTATCGTTACGGAGGTTTGCCTTCGAGTAGCCTTTATTTCTTGTTTTTCTGTAACCATTTTTCTGTTAAGTGCACCACAGCAGAAATGTCCAGAAGGTGCTCATTTCAGGTGGCCGCACTAAGTTTATAAATCGACTGGCAATTTATTTTTTACGGACGAAACTCACAGGGTGCACGAAGCTCTGAACTGACTCGGGCTCAGAAGTCACTCGGCCTCAGAACTCGCTCGGCCTCAGAGCTCGATTCGGGTTCATAACTCAAAGGACTCGGAACTCAATTGGGCTGAGAACTCAAAATACATCCAGAACTCACTGGGGTCTTAAATTGTCTCAAAACTCACTCGGGCTCACGGGCAAAATAGAATCCGAACTCCCTGGGGCACTAAACCTAAAATGAACTCAGAACCCACTAGGGCTCAGCAATCAAGTGAACTCCGATCTCAAAACTGACCCAGAACTCTCAGGTGCTCAGAACTCAAATTGGGCTCAGAAATCACTCCGACTCAGAATTCAAATGGCACTCAGAACTGACTGTTGTTCTAAACTAAAAATGGACTCATAACTCAGACTTACTAAGACGGACTAAAATACATATGAACTCAGAGTTTGGAAAATTCACGCGTGTTCACTAAACGTATGGCCGCCAATTTGTGTGCTGAAATTCTCGCCATTGGTAAGTAAGACATAATCTTGTAACTCCAGTGAGGTCGCAAATAGGTTCCGCAGCAGATTCAACACAGCTATATTTGCTAGACCATGATGACTAGCACCGCTTAGAAGAGAATGTGTGCAATGGATACCAAACCCTTCATATGTGCTGCGTGCAAATGAGAAAGAGGATCCAGGAACGTTCTTGTGCTGGAACCCGGGAGAGAAAGAAAGGGCAATGAGCAAGGCGACGTGCACTCAGTTCATTTAAATCGAAACGGTGTATGGTTAGGACACCATTCATTCTTGCTCTGCATCCGCAAAACCACCCAGTGAAAAAATACTGTTCCCACGAGCCTTTGATGCTCAATGCGTTCATGGGAGTGCCTTTGTATTTGTATTCACCTTGCGTGGTTGTACAGGCCCGAGATGGGGCAGGTGTCGGTGGTGGCGCCATTCTCCACTACTACACGTGCAAAAATTGCCAACATGGACTGGACGTGTCATAGCGTGCCCATGTGCAATACGCGTGTTTCCGTGTTTAAATGGGCAACCGCTTACAACCTGTAATGATTTTATTCATATGATACGCACATCTTGTTTTTTGAAGAAATGAAGTCCGGTCGACGTGCGTTTAGCATAATTATTGACACATCATGAAAGTCATGGCTCGTCGCAGATTGTACTAAAATTCAAAACGATGCCTCCACGCTGAATAATGATAATATCTTCATTTCAAAAGGGCCTGAACACATGTGCGGGCCAGCCCAAGTCAAAAGAGGCTTTTGTGACCTTGCCCGGCAGTTGCTACACATCACGGACGCAGCGATACAAACATTAAATCGTCTCTAAAGGAAAGAAAACAAGACTAAAAAGAAAGAAAGAGAAAGAAAGAATTTACAAAAAAAGTTGTAGAATAAAAAAAAGCACAAGAGAATACATGCAACAGCTTCAACCATTCAATAGTCAACCACATAATACAAAAACAGCGTCTCTAACTTGAGCACGGATACTAAGAGAAAACAGTTCCGTGGAAGCGAGTTGAGGGTGGAAGGAACATTAAAAGTACGCAACCGCTCACCATTCTCAGTACGAACCCTCGGCAGAACAAAGCGATCTCGTAAGCCGAGTTCACGTTGAGGCGTGTACTGTATTACAAAGGGCATCTCGCTGATCTGTACTAGTCAGGTGTAGTTAAACTTCGCGAACTCTCTACAGATGCTAGCAATGGTACAGATGCTAGAAATGGTAGCACAAAATGAATTAAGGTGTGAAAGAAAAGGTTTTTGGGGAGAAAATGTAACGCATGCAACGACAACATTATCAGATGACTATCTCCAGTCACATCAGAATAAAAATTCCGAGTTGTGTGGCAAGCTCGTCGGGACTGTAAAATTATTTGTTTTCATGGAAGAAGTCGGCTGCATCTAAAATAAACACATTCAATGGAATAATGGCGAGTTCAGGTTTGAAAGATATCAATATTTAAAACCCTCACATCGTGCTTTAGAGGGATCAATCGCGCTTGCAGCTTTTGACCAGGTCATCTTTAAAGTGTGGCTTGGTGGACAGACTGCGGCTGGCAGGGCCTGCAAAAAAGTGCGCGTAGACACCAAAAACGACGCTGGTGAACAGACACACAGGCAAGATGGAGATGGAGATAGCGGAAACCCTTCTTAAATGTTGAGTAGGGTCAATATACGCAGCAACTTTCTGCTCAGTCTTCCGGGCTTGTATAACAAGCGCACCTGGTTGTTTCTTGTGTCACTCTCTTAACGGGGTTACCTGCATTACATATTATTGTTTTCTGAACGAAATTCCCAGCGGCTATTGCGCGTCCTTTTGGGTTTTCGTAGTCTGCGTTAGTTCCTTGTCTACGCAATTTCAAACGACGAGCAACGAAACATTTTAGCAATACACGCGCTCGTGTGTTCTCCCCTGCGCCAAATGTCGGTTGCGCCAATAAATAGCTGTTTGTAATTTCGAGGGCGCCTGCATTGGACACACAGGAATTCCCATGCAAGCGCATATTGTATCATCGATTTTACGTTGCGGACTTGAGGTTGATGTCTGTTCTGTTAGTACTTTTTGTCCAGACAACAAAAAAAAATGAAATAGCTCAGGGCGTCAAATATTTACAAGCCGTGGCATAAAAAAACACAGCGTTAAAAGAAAGAAAGGGCGCAGCTTTTCACATGGCAGGAGGCATTGTGTCTCGTCTCCATTTTCGCTCCGGGTGTCTATTTCAAGAGGAATTTTCGGAAGGAATATACAAGTATGATTACTATACTGTTGTTTTTAGTGTTTCGTGTTTTTATTATACGTTTTATTCGTGGGGCGATGTAACCCGAATTGGAGGTAACATACAAGGGCATCCTAATCCTAAGATGCTACGGATAAGGATATCCAATTGAATAATTATGTTATGCGAAAACATGTTTTGGCACATACCATGCGGTACCGACTATGCGATGCCCTGCACCCCCTCCAAGAAAGCCTAATTGGCAAAGCTAACAGAGGTATTCGCTATAATAAGATACGTGTAAATTATTTTTTTAAAAGAGACAAAGTACAAAATACTCCTACAAAATTCCCCGCATTTCCCCGAGGGGAAGAATGTGAAAGTGCGAATGCACGAGTTGAATTTGCGCGGTTCGGTAATGTTCGCGAAAGAGAGATCACACACACACACACAAAACTACAAAGAAAGAAAGATGCATTTATTCACAGACATCTTTTTGTGTTGTCGTTGTACTCGATTGCTAGAGCGGATCTCAGCTTTGAAATTTCGTGTCAGTACTCCTTTAAGCAGTTGCATTAGCCCTTCTCCCGCCCGATTCTTGGCCAATCCCCCACGTGGGTATGTGCCATGTCAGCGGCCAGGCAGCGCGCGCCCATCTCCCCCCGTTGCCAAGGAAGACGAGGAGATTCCTGGCCAATTCTCCACGTGGGTATGTGCCATGTCAGCGGCCAGGCTGCGCGCGCCCATCTCCACGTGCGCGGACATCGCCGGTGGACGCAGGTTCAGGGTCGCTTAAGAAGTGCATTCGCACTTAAAAAACTAGCGCATACAGGTATCCTTAAGTAGCCCAAAAGTAGCCCAACTGGCCTGCTCATCGGCAAATCTCGCACGGAAAAACTCCAGAAGAACAAGAGTACCTTATCCGTGCACCGGTATTAGTTGGCAATTGTCCGAACCTCGATGGAGTTTCTACTCCATAAGGCTGGTGTGTTCATTATTACTAAAGTTAGCGCAAGGGTATAGAGGCAGGATGAAACACGTTGCTGTGGTTTAGCTTTGGTTTACCCAAGTTGATAGCGAAAGCTTCACGTGCCTGGCTAGGCAAATTATCTAGGTGTGGTGTCGCAATATTATAAACACATGTTTGCATACAATACACTGCTTATTATTGATCTCTTTTCGCCTCACGGCGTTCTTTAAATGAGCCATGAGGAGAAAACGCAAGTTTGTTTTGTACGAAAGCTTTCGTGTTTAATAGTGCCCCCAGGACTTGTCCGGGTACGGACGATGCTTTATTCACTGAGAAAGTAATCAATTTAAGCTAAAATTTTGATTTTCCCACTAAATTGTGTGTTGTCGTGGTCTGCAATGACATCACAGGAACCGATCGCCCTGCAGCCTTGGGTGCCTTGATTCACGTGTCCGCTGTACAGGGTGGAGACTCGTATAGGCCTCCTGCGCTGGAATTTTGGCGAAATGCAGCGCCCCTACTGGCCGACGCCTGTGGGTAGTATAAAAGCAGACGATCCTCACCGCCCTCCACGTGTTTTCAATTACAAGCCTAAGAGAAAGTTCGTTGTACTTAGTTTAATCGCTTTGTAGCGTGTTTAAATGACAGCTTACTGTATGAAATAGCCCTTAAAATAGTTGCAGAGGCTAAACAAAATAATATCCGCTAAAACAAGTTGATTTATCGGCTTTCTTTTTTAACGAGCTGTGGCGGTCGTCGCGGCGTGGAACAGTATCGCCAGGTCGAGTGGTCTAACTTCCTGACGACCATTACCGTTCTTTCTTCTGGCGTGTGGTCGACAAAGGAAAGTTCACGAGTAGCATAAACACGGAACGCTGCTGGTAACTGCAAAAGGTTGCTTCAGCGGGAGCATCCAAGCGAACGCAAGAATTGCGCAGCCGACTCAGCTGACACTGCTTGCCTGGCACCGCCTTGAAAACAAGTGGAAATTTTGATTCGTATTTTCGCAATCTTTCGCAAACTAAATGATTCTTGCGTAACGTTTTACGCCGCACGATTTACGACCGGCAGGGTACATGTAGCGAGTAGGTGAGGCAATATCGTCAAATCAACAAATTAAGCGCTATTAAAGGACCCAAAACAAGCACAGCATCGCACGCCCGCTGCCTGCATAGTTTGTACTTCTATATTTGCATAATATAACAGCCGCATACACGACGCGCGGCCCCGAATATTTACATACGATCAACACTAACTCTGTTGGTTATCTTCTAGTGCAGGGGTCGTCGCAATCTGAACGCCGACGCGCCAGTTTTGTGCTCAAATGGAGTTAGGCAGCGAGAGAAGAACAGAGCATTGGTCGCTTCCAGTTGAATTGTCCCCTATCTTCACCCTTCACCAAATTATTGTCAAATATTACTGGCAATTCGCTATTTCTTTTTTTGCTTTAAAAGCCCCCTCCTCCTCCCACCCGATTTGCCGTCCAGCCCTCCGCCGTGTCGGCTGCGTGCAAGTCGGCCCTACACTTCAAAACGTTGCTGACCCTCCTTCTAGACTATTAAGTGCGATCTGGGAATATATGATGCAAGGGTGTAATTAGGTAAAGTGAGAGCAAACAAGAAAAGTGAGCGGCCTCTCAGTTTCCCCGACCACCTTGTTTTACCCCCACTAATTTCGGAATCACAAAACAGATTTCACGTTTCTGACGCTCGCTGCATTTTGACACTGAGACATGCAACAAAACGGGAAGCTAACGCTGCACCATGTATTCGTAACGGCGACGCAAACGAGCACTGTTTAATGAAAGTGCACTCATAGTGCGCAGGTACGCAAAAGAGCGGCGCATCGCAGCAGGCGAGCCAACGGTACACCGGACTCGCTGGCTTTTTCAAGCGCGATCATCGCCGATTGCCTCCCTCTTATTTTTTGATCGGCTGTTGTTGAAAAGTCCTCGTCAACTAGAGTATTAGTTTAAACTAGAAGTTTCACTTAAAATGGTCAGTGAACCTGTGAGTGGGAGAGCGCCTTTACCGTCGCGGCACTTTTGTCGGCGCTTTAAACGTATTTAGCGCTGCAAAGCTTTTTCGCCTAATGCCAAGTTGATCGCTGGAAGAGACCGGACTCGTCGGGGATGGGCTGGTGACCATGTCACAAAACAATTGGGAACATCGAGCTCATTTTGCTTCTGTTAACAGGCGAGCCCATGGGACCCGCGCAGCCACAGCGCAGCTTTGTAATAACCGAAAGTACTGCCCGGAAGCCGATTGCGCAGCCCCCCTGGGCAGAGCAGGAGGCTTATACGCTGGCGCCGCCATTTTGGGTCGCTCGCCCGCCACCGAAGGAAGTCGTATCAAAACCGCGCTAAAATTATCGCTGCAACGCGGTTTACTGGCGAAGTTTGATTCACCCTATCTGTTTCGCTTTGCTGTGTCTCACGGAAAACGAAAAGAACAGCGCGTTGAGCACGTCGATCCAATTGAAGCGGCACGGGACCGTTCACTCCACCCTGTACGGTGGTGCTGGTGTCGAGGTACTCTACTGCAACCTAGATGGCGTCACCATACCGTGGCAAGCCGTTTTCTGCCTTTGGTTTGTTTTTGACCTTATTTAAACCTGTCTTGTTTTTGTTTGTTCTGGGAGGAAATAATCCTTTTGTAAAACAGTGCTCGCTTGACGAATATGGTCACGTAAGACACCGCTGTTTGCGTCAATCGGCCAGTGTCGCCTGACACAACTCCAAAGCCCCGCAGTGCTGTGCAGTTAAACCAAGTATAGGGCGCGCAGTACCAACAGCAGTAGGCATCAGTACTTGTATGTTTACATGTGCTTTCGTCACTTCCACTGTTTGTCCCACCAATCTTATTGCTTTAAAAAGAATGTCCCCTACATTGTGGCACAAGTAGCTCATTCTGCAAGCTTATAAGCTTAGCCTAATTTGCGTTTGCTTTTGTCGACCTCCGCCAATCCCAGAGCAGTCTGGTATGACATCATAATTTCAGTTGCGGGAAATGAGCGAGTGGGTTGCGTGGCCATTCCCTTTTTCACTAATTATATACCTTATTTGAGCGAAGTTTGTGGTAAAACTGGTATCAGTATGATTCTAACGAGGCCGTCTTTTGAATGAACCAAACTTGTGTTTTCTCTTCATGGCTCCTTTAAGCCTCGCCGCTGTACGAGCGACCACAGCCGGATGTTCGTCTTCCTCCATCGCACACGGCGTTGGATCGGACGTGGCCGCCTGGTGTTCCTTTGTGGTGCGCACTGATCGCTGCGGCGGCGGTCACCTTGCCATCATCCACCAGGTGGCGCCACGGGCTCGACACACGGGTTCTGCAGTTCTCCAAGGATTTAATTTTCTTTCAAGGATGTTGCAGGAACATAAAATCCATGGAGAACTGCAGAATGGAGTTAGACAAGACAGGCGATTGGATGATAACTTGTTCATAATAACACAGTACATTGAAATTGACAAAAGCGCCGAATAGGGCATTATGGTTTATGTTCTTGGACATTAAAGGGACATACGACAATGGAAATAGGGAACTGCTGTGGACAATGCTGGAACTCCAGGCATTATATGATGAGTTAATACAGTATCTCAGAGCAATTTTTAAAGATAATAGAGCGCACCGTCCGTCGAATGGGCATAAATGCGCAGACCAGGTCAATACCCATCGGGGCCTAAAACAGGGATGTCCTTTGGGCCCAATACTGTTCATCCTGTACATGGTAGGGTTAGAAAAGAATATAGAAGAAAGTCAATTAGGGTTCAACCTAACGCATATTATGCAAGGCGAAGTGGTACAACAGATTATTCCGGGAATGTTATACGCAGATGACATTATACGCAGACAACCCGACCGGTATGCAACGGCTCATAAATATTAGCGGTTTGGGAGCCACCGACCCCTACTCATATTTTAGGATAGAAAAATAGAGGATAATAATTTTTAACGACACTAGCACTGACGCAGTGTCAATCTAGCATGTCAAGGGACATACCCAGAGTCAAGGAATATAAATGTTTGGGCGTGTGGAAAAACCTAGGAGTTAACTACTTAAGAACTCACGAGGACCAACTTAAGGGTAAGGGAAAGCGAAACGCAGCTATAATGAAGCATAATGCTCTGTGGGGGCATAAAAACTATGAAGTACGAAGGGGAATGTAAAAAGGAGTAATGCGTCCGGGTCTGACATTTGCGAATGCAGTACTCTGCTTAAAGGGCCCTGAAAAGCGTTTTCAGCACACTAAATGAACTACCGCAATCGTTAGATTGGGTCGTTAACGTCAGCTGTGCCAAGTATTACTCTTTTACGTGCAGCGGAGAGCTCACACTTTTGTTGCAAAGTTTGTCGCCATTTTATCAGCCTTCCCTGCGTGTTTTTGGACGCCGCCATCTTCAAATGTCTACATCGTCGATTCCCAGATGTTCGTCGTGAGGTAGACACCCTGCTATGGGGCGGCTTTTCACGCACTTCCGGCAAAGAGATGGGCCGTCTGCTCAGCATCGGCTCGCTGGCTGATCTGCCAGCGGAGTGCCGGAGTGCTTGGACATTTTACGACGAACGAAACAAGTGTAAACAAACGCTTAACCGTTTGTATTGAATGCAACACGGCCATAACATGACATAGATATTACCTTACGTAAGCACGTACTATAAAAACAGCGTCGAAGACCCGTGGCACTTCTTTCGTGCAATCGCAGAGAACGCCCTGAGCCGAATGCCCGGGTTTGACTCATACATTTTATTCTACTTAAAAACAATGAACAGATGCGTTTCAAGCGAGCCCAACGTCACAACATGCTCTGTAAGTCTGAACCGCGATTCACAGACGATCGATTGCTTCCTCTTGCCCGTCGTAAATTCCGCACTCACCTCGCGCCCGGTTTGCGGGGACGAACACCAAGTCACTTAACTCTGGCGCGCAAGCCGAGAAGGTTTTTAGTCAGGCACACTGCATATACCCCTTGCGAGGTTGAGTCGTACGTCACTAGACAAAGATTATCCAGACCATGGGAAGCACTATCCACCCGCAGAAGTACAACTTCGCAATTCATCGCGAAACGAACGCGTCCACAACACAGAAGGCGATGCACACGCACACACACAGCTTCGGTCGCTGCCATGGCTTGGCTGCAAGCTTCTTTGGGACACTCAGCCATGTTACGACAATACAGAGCTGTGTGAGGGCGACGTGGTAACCACTTGACGTATTTAAAATGTTTTAGTACAGTGTTTGTTGCCTTTGCATAAGCTAAACGCGAAATGTTTGCGTGCCGCTACGTAAATACCGCGAGAGGAGTTTTAGTAGAGCGTCTCACCAGTTTTGCGTAGCGACACGCTAATGCATACGGCGCACATCTGTCGAATGTTTTGCGAAATGACTCACCGGCTGATCTGCTAGCCAAGTGCCGGAGTGCTTGGACCTCTTACGACTATCCAAGAAAGTGCAAACAAACGCTTTCCCGTCAGTGTTTATTGCAACACATGGGTGCAGCTTGTCAGAACTCGGGTGCTCGCTGCTCGAGTGCGGCGCTGGTTTGCTCTGCACCTTCCGGTTCATCGCCACTGATAAAGCGATCCGATCCGGCGCGTTTTGTACACGGGTTCTGTGTCGGTTTCAAATGTCTTTTTTCCATGCCGGAGGTGGGAATTACCACCGCGGCAAAATAAGACCCGGCACCAGCGGGGCCACATCTGAGACGGCTTCTTGGATAAACATTGCGCGGTGCATCAAAGGGAACAAGAGCAAGGTTCTCCCCGGGCGGCTGCGAATTGGCCGCCGATAGAAAGTCACGTGCGCCGATAGCAACTGCAGCAACGTACACCGCGAAAGGGAAAGGCCAGGCCACACACATGCGGCCAGGTCTTTCGTTCGCTTTTGCAGCCTTGAGCAAAGCGCGGGATCCATGTCCATAGTGTCAACAAAGATGAAAAAGCCGAAAGAGTTTGCCCCTAGCAGACGCCAGTCTGAGGAGTGCAATAGCGGAAGTACTTCACGGCTGATGAGCGCAGCATCATGGGAGGGAAGGCTCGCGCGCCGTTAACAGCGAAGAAAAAATTTAAAGGAGGAGGAAATACGGCACGACGATAATGCGAGGTTTAGGATTTATGATTTCTCAGCTAATACTCATCGCTTTAACAATATTCTTGCAGGAGAAGATTGAAAATACATTGCTTTATTTGGTTACATGTACATCCTTGCATCGGCGGAAGGTATTTCAGGACCCTTTTAAATTCAGACGCTCTATCAGGCCTTGAAGTGAACCAGAGCGCGGTATGCCGTTTGGCCTGAGGAGCGCATTAGAAAACAACCAACGATTCAGTGCAGGGTGATGTGGGCTGGGCGTCGTTTAAACTTCGAGAAGCGGAAAGTAAAGTATGATTTGAAAGGAGGTTGAGAGCAATGAATTAACGTAGGTTAACAGCTAAAGATTTTAGGTCCCTATACATAAAAAGTGTGGACACGTAGTGTATAAGGAACACTAGACGGCCAACGACGAAATGCGCAACGAACAGTGGACAATCCAAGATAGCCTTGGTAACCAAGAAGAAGGCGAGGCAGGTAGAAACGAATCAATGGAGAGAAAAAATAGAATCTACAATTTCGTTAGAGATGTACAGGGCTGAGAAATTAGACATCGGAAAGGAAAATTCCTACGATAATTCCGAAGGAAGTGGTTTGCGTTTTGAGGCTAGAGCAGGTTGCTTGGGAACTAAGAACTTTGTGGGGAAGTATATAGAAAATGATGCAGTATGCGTGGTCTCCGGAAAAATACAGAAACCATGCGTTACATAGTGTTAGGATGCGAGAGTATCCATCAAAATCTAGAAGAAAATATTCGGTTTCCAGAAGCGCTAGGATTTAAAGGTAGCATAGAGGCAGTTACCTTCAAGGCCGTCGAGGCGACAAAACGAAGATTGGAATGCTCGCATACAAGAAGCAGGGAGGGGAATATTGCCTCTTCGACTTCGTCTACCCGAAGAGGATCCCATCCGGCTACAACCAGTGGGCAACGGTCACACTCCGACGCATGCGGACGAACACTGCCGTAACGCCGCACATCATGGCACGCTTTCGTCTACACCCCGGCGACGGTACCTGCAAACTCTGCAAATCACCTGACAGACAAGAAATCGCTGACCTTGACCATCTTCTATGGAGATGCCCTGCCTTGAAGGACCAGAGAAACCTCGCACATGTGCTCATTCCTCCTCAAGTCAGGCCACAAACGCTGCGGGAGTGGACCCATCCGGAAGGGTCTACAGAACAAAGGAAGATGGTCCCCGACTCTCTTCTCGTATATATACGAAAAGCCGCCGTACAGGACCACATTTAGTCAGGACACTCACTCCCCCTGTTCCTCCAACTCTCTTCCCCCATCTACCCCTCCGGCGATGACAAAAGTCAAGGTACGGAGTGTATATAGGATTATTAATACATATTACAACAATTACAACCACCTGTAACAAAAAATTGAGTATTTTGTGGCTTATAAATTTTTTGTGCCTGCCCCTAGAGCAGCTATAGTATCAAACGAAGAGTGTAAAACTTTGCTATTGAAGTTTGTTTTCAGTTTTTTTCATCAGATGACGCGTCCTCACCTCGTTGCAATAGCGATACCATTATCAATCAATCAATCCATCAATCAATCAATCACGTTCCCTGTCGACCTGGCCTGTCTCTCGTCTGCCACGTATCTCTCCCCGTCATCGGGCCGCTGTTCCGTGCCTGGCGCTCTGCCAGGTGGCGACAAGAGTCCCGCGCATATTCTTGAATGAAATCAGCGCGAACCTATACAAAGACAAAGGAACTGAAACACAAGTTGTATCAACGTGCGTTTGAGAGAGCATGAATTGTTATTAAAGGGCCTCCATTATCCCATCGTTCTTCCTATTTTGCTAATTGCCCCAGATGCGAACCTAATTTTCCTGCCACTGACATTTTACTTAGGAACCTCAAAGAAACGCCCCGCAAAATTCTAGAAGCATTCCACATAGCAGAAGGGGTAGACAAGTGTGTCAGCCAAGCAAGCGTGTCTTCATCCCAAAGAGATTGCATATATGCGTGGGCCTTGACTGTTTTTCGGTGGGTATCTAGTTGCCCGATCCGCTTGGCTTTTGTACACGTGTTTTGCTCATGCGCAGTGTCTTTTATTGCTTTGTGTAAAGTGTTTATATTCACCCTTTTTGATACAATTCATCTCTTTTTGTTTAACTCCACGCTGGTTTCATCGAAGAATAGGCCTATCTCTCTAAGCCATCGGGCCGCTGCTCCGTGGCAGGTGCTTGGGGAAGGGCGTGTGGTTTAACCTCTAGCTCTAAAGCTCAAATCTGGTCACCGTAGCCGTGGTCAGCGTAGTGTAGCTTTCGATACAAAAATAAACGAATGTCAGCTTTGACTGCGTTTAATTAAAACGTAGTTGTGGTTGTAATTGTTGTAAGGTGTGTAGCTAAATTAAAACAATTCCTATGATATGTCTCTTGATGAGTTGTTGGTGCAGAACAGAGCCATGCAATACGTTATGTTCCACCTACCTTCGGTTAACATTGTGTGGAATCGTAATGTTTTAGGACCGCCTCTGCTGCAGGATCAGAGTTTTTGGCTGGTTTAAACATAGAAATAGGCCGGGTGCTTTGCTCTTTTTTGTTTATCAGCGGAGAATTAGGCTGTGTGGCACCGCCTACATATAATTGCAAATACAACTCAAGAGCTACCTGATAACAGAGACCAGCAAGTTCCTGTGGATTGCGACCAGGCAGAGCGGTGTTCTCTGGAGCGTGGCTTGTCTCTGTCGCCGAGGACACGCACCGCTGGTAGTGTCAGTGTGGGGATGATTATAAAGCGTTGTTGTGAACGACAACGACGGGGCTGCTTCAAATATACTGTCCCATAGTTGGTTGTTACAAACTCTTACCAATACCTATTGAGCAGCCTGTACGATTCCAAACGGCTTAGGCTGTCCACTACTACAAATTTGGGCACATGAAAACATTAACAAACTTACAAATGTGGCCATCATGTGTCCGCATCCGAGTATAGTGTTTTGGTCCCTTTGAGACAGATTGGTAGAGGAGCTTGTTTTAGCAGTTCCTAAATGAGTACAGTGGATTTTAAAATACCTTAATCTACCAGACTTTCAAGATTTAAATCACTTAACATTCTTTGTGACCATTCGAAACGCCAACAGTTGATGTTCCGCCACGGTGGCATTGATTAAGGCTTTGTGGTGCCGAGCACAAAGAGGAGGTTTTGATCTTCCGGGTGAAATGGGGGTGCATGGCTGCTTTTCTGATGAAGGTAAAATTAGTAAACTCCCCTGCATCGAGATATCAATGCACGTACTGATATCCATGTAGTCAAATTCCATCCATAGGCTTCCAGTACGAAGCGCCTCATTGCCCAGCGGAATCTTTGGTGCATGGAAACATGAAATCTCAATTTCATACCCTCGTTTGACATACGTACCAGTCTTAACTTTATTATACAAGCGCTGCTATACAATCGCCTGTAATCTCCGAGCCACAACTTTTACAATTGCATGGAATTCGAGAAAACTATACCCCCTTTTTCTTGCGTAGATAATGTGGGGTGTGCGCGTGACAAAAGCTATCTGAAATATCATAGGGGGCTTAACACTTTGGATGTTCGCATTTGTAGTAAACACATAGGCGCACCACCCTGGTGACAAAAAAGCAGAAGAATATGAACAAACATACCAACATGTGTTGTGCGGGACAAACGCATTCTTTCCTTTTCCACGTAAATGTTTTTATCCCAAATCTGATGCGATTCTGGTCAAGTCGGGCAATTTGAATGCTTTTACGTAACGCTGCAGAACATGTTCAAACTAAGCAGGACAGGCTGCGCCTGCGCGGGGCTCACAGAGTCGCATGTGAACGCAATTCATGATCAAGCCAGCCATTCAAAGGCGTCACTGACTGCTTTATAACTGCAAAATATATCAGCTGATTAGTTCTTCAGCTGTTTCATAGCAACGCACGCTTGTTGACGAAAGTTGCGGCCTACAATGTGTGAACCAACCACGCTTGAAAAGTGACGTGTCAACAATTTAAGAGCACAATTATATCTGTCGGGCACCGGGTGAGACTGTTCTTGGTCGACTGGTCATTATTTCCTAATTGCATCCGATCCACATGGCTTCCCTCAGACATATTTTAGCGAGGCACAAGCTCAAGGAGGCTATGTTGGTGGTAACAGGACAACAGATTTATTAAAAGGCGAACTTGTGCCTCACAAAAAACAGCGCCCTCACGACGTTGTCAGTGAGTTCTGTGTCTATCGCCGCGTGTCTCCCTTCGTCTTCTTTAGCACGGGGCGTGGTTAGTTGGGCTCCGTTGGTTAATTGGTTGCTCCACAAGGCATTCTATCATTCTTTAGTTCTTCGTGGCCGGGCGCGTGCAATAGGTCATGCCATAACATTAGCCCCACTCTCTCAGGCGCATCGTCCCGATCAGCAAAAGGCAGCCCGTGTCAGGTATCTTGGGCGTAATTACGTATAGTTCCCTTGTATAGTAGGGCTTCAGGCGGACTGCAGGAACCGCTTGTCGTCGAGGCTTGCGACATCCCGGGAAGACATGGCTGCATGGTACGACCTCGTAAGTACCGTATATCAGTCATGTCAACACTTTGTAAGGTCCAAATTATCTTCTCAGCCAGTTTTCGGGGATCCCGTGGCATCTGAGGGGTCATCATCATCATAATCACCACCAGCTTATCTACGCCCACTGCAAGGCACACGCCTTTCCCATTATTCTCCGATTACCCGGTCCTGTGCCAACTGTGTCCAATTTATCTCCGCAAACGTCTTGATCTCATCTGCCCATCTAACTTTCTGCCGCCCCCTGCAACGCTTGCCTTCTCCAGGGATCCAATCTGTTACCCTTAATGACCAACGGTTACTTGCCTTCGCATTACATGCCCTGCCAACGTCCTATTCTTCTTCTGAATTTCCACTAATCTGTCCTTATTACGCGTTTGTTCTCTGACCCACTCCGTTCTCTTCTTGTCCCTTAATGTTACACTTATGTGCATACCCAAACTTCCTCACCTTGTTGGGACTCCGTCTGCCTGCGGCGCAGATTGTAGTGGCTTGCGTCGTGGTGCTGTTGGTTCCTGATGCGGACACGGGATAGCTGTCATGCCTCTTCAGCGCACTCTTGATGTCTCGGGTACAAGAGTCATCATCATTTTCGACGTGGGGCAGCATCGCGTCTAGCAATGTGGCTACGTCACTACCATAGCGAACAGGAAACGGAGTCATTCACGTCGTGTCCTGTGGCACCGTACTGTATGAGAGCGTTACATAGGGCAAAATGGTATCCCACGTTTTGCGCTCGACGTCTACATACATGCACAGCATGTCGGTTGCTGTTTTTTTCATCCGATCGGTCAGTCCATTCGTTTGCGGATGGTACGCGGTAGTTCTCCTGTGAAAAGTGCCGCTCAGCGACATAACTACTCACACAGGTTGGACCATGAATGCCGTTAGCCTATCCGTGATGATGATGAATGGAGCACCATGTCGAAGGACTATATTTTCCAAGAAGAAGTGAGCCACCTTCACAACTGTCCCTCGAGTTAGAGCTCTGGTCCCGGCATAGCGGGTGAGGTAGTCGGTTTCAACAATTATTGATAGGTTCCCCGAGCGACGAAGTGGGAAACGGACCCAAAAGGTCTGTGCCAAACTGCTCGAATGGTGTGGTGGCTGGAATCTGGAGGGGTTTTAGCAAGCCGGGAGGGCAGCCAGGATGCTTTTGTTCCGCGCTGGCAGTCCCGACACGTCCGTACAAAGTGCTTCACAGCCGTTGAAAGATGTGGCCAGCAATACTTTTGTTTGACCCTCGCCTGTATTCGGGAGTAGCCAGGATGAGCGGTAGTAGGCTCATCTTGGCAGGGCAGTAGTACTTCGTCGCTCAGACTTGTGGGAATTACAAGCAGGTATTTTTTGCCGCTAGAGGCGATGTTTGTCTTGTAGAAAACGCTACTGCGTAACAAAAACGACGGCAAGTTTCGTGCAAAAACCTTTTGGCACGACTGATGTGTGTCCTTACAGATAGTCAATCAATAGCCGCTGTACTGGCTCTTGCCACTGCTCGGTCATTGTGACGATTTTTACGGCCATGACGAACACGTCATTGTCCTCGTAGTTAGTGTTCGCTGCTTCCGATGGTTCCAACAAAAGACACTCAGCAACCAAGTGTAGTGAATCAGATTTATACACAATAGTCATATCAAACTCTTGGAGCCGTAAGCTCCAGCGTGAAAGACGCCCCGATGCGTTCCTGAGGCTTGTCAACCAGCACAACGAGTGGTGGCCGCGTATGACCTGAAATGGCCGGCCATAAAGGTGAGGGCGGAACTTCACTACAGCCCACACAACAGCAAGACATTCTTTTTCGGTTGCGGAGTAGTTGGACCCTGGGCGGGAAAGGGCCCTGCTCGCGCTGGCAATTCTTTCCGTGCAGTCTTGCTGTTGTACGAGAATCACCCCGAGTCCGACGTTGCTTGCGTCTTTGTGATCATGATGTCGGTTTTCCATCGAAATGCGCAAGCACAGGTGGAGCTTGTAGGCATTGCTCGAGCTTGCCGAAAGCCGCTTACTGTTCTTCAGCCCAGAGAAAACTGGAGTAATTTCGTGTTAGTTGAGTAGGTGGGGCAGCGGTGTGCGGAAAGTCCGCTATAGAACGTCGGCAATAACAACACAGTCCCAAGAAACGACGCACGGACTTCTCATCTGCAGGCACAGGAAAGTGACAGAAGGGTGCAGTTTTGTCGGGATGAAGTCGGACCGCTTGACGGCTAACAACATGGCCCAGAAAACGGAGCTCGTCCTAACCACAATGGCATTTCTAAGGTTCAGGAATGACACAAGTGAGTCGTTTAAGGTGTTCGTCAAAGGTTTCGAACAACACGACAAGGTCGTCGAGGTAGACTAAGCACGTTTTCAATTTTAAGCCGGTCAAAACAGTGTCCATCATTGTCTGAAACGTTCCGGGAGCGGAACACAATCCAAAGGAGAACTTTAATCTCGTAAAACCCGTATGGTGTTACTAAGGTAGTTTGTTCACGATCCCCATCATCGACTTCTATCTCCAATAACCACTTCTTAGGTCAATCGAGGAAAAGTAGGGGGCATTGCTCAGTCTCTCCAGAGAGTCGGCAACGCGCGGGAGTGGATACACATCGTTTCTTGTGACTCGATTTAGCTTTCTGTAGTCAACGCGAAACCCCAGACTGCCATGCTTCTTCCTCACTACGACGACAGGTGACTACCACGGGATTTCAGGTGGCTGAATAACCTCGTCCTCGAGCATTTATTGCACCTAATGATGTGTGTCATCGTGTTCTTTTGGAAAGACAGGGTAAGGAGTTTGATGAATAGTCTTTTGGTTGTCGTTGGTAATGATGCGGTGGTTTGTCAGCGGTGTCTGGCAAACCCTCGTCGTCGAAGAGAAACAATCATAAAATTTGAGCAATAACTGCACAAGCCCTTGCTGTTTTTCGGGTGGTAGGTCTTGAAAAATGTCGAGAAGGGGGGGGGGGGACGGACGGGCGCACTGTGTCGGATGTTTCGGCGGACAACACGACACATTCTGCCCATCAGCGATGTTCTGAAAGCTTGCCATGGCGGTACCTTTCGGGATGTTCTGACGCTCATGTCCGAAGCTTGTAAGTACTATAGTGGTGCAACCATAATTATTCAGTTATTCCTTTATTCATATTACCTGCAGCGCCAATAAGGCAAAACAGCAGGGGGGTATATGCAAATACATGAATACGATTCATCACATGGTGAAAAAAGAAAAAGAGAACAAAAAAAATTTCCCGCATTTCCCCGAGGGGAAGAATGTGAAAGTGCGAATGCACGAGTTCAATTTGCGCGGTTTGGTAATGTTCGCGAAAGAGAGATCACACAAACACACACAACTACAAAGAAAGAACAATGCATTTATTCACAGACACCTATTTGTGTTGTCGTTGTACTTGATTGCTAGAGCGGATCTCAGCTTTGAAATTTCGTGTCAGTACTCCTTTAAGCAGGTGCATTAGCCCTTCTCACGCCCGATTCTTGGCCAATCTCCCACGTGGGTATGTGCCATGTCAGCGGCCAGGCTGCGCGCGCCCATCTCCACGTGCGCGGACATCGCCGGTGGACGCAGGTTCAGGGTCGCTTAAGAAGTGCATTGCACTTAAAAAGAAAACTGACATGATAATAGGTGGTACAAATCTGCACAATAGCGCGTCAAATGTACAAGCAGTGTCACAATGAAGAATTTACATGTGCGACAAAAACGTGCGGAACAGAGCATCAGATGTACAATTAACAATATTACTTGGTAGTTTATTTCATTCCCCAATATAATGGGGAAAGAAAGAACCCTTGTACACATCAGTACGCCAATCAATTTCCCGAATTTTCTACTCATAGTAGCGTCGCTTAGATACAAAGTGCGGGGGTAGTAAAAAAATTTTAGGATCAATACCAGTCTTATTGAAATAAATACGATATAGTAGTTCAAGTTTGTGATGCAACCGACGTTTACTTCATGTTTCCCAGCCCAAATCTGCTTTAAGTGATGTAATGGTAGTGCGAAAACTATAAGTTTTAGTTACAAATCGGGCGGCGCGGTTCTGGACCCGTTCTAGTAGTGCACATAAATTTTCAAATTGTGGGTCCCACACCGCGCAGGCGTACTCCGCAATGGATCTTACGTTGGTGAACTATAAAAGTTCTTTAACTTTTGGAGGAGCATCACTGAAGTTGCGTTTTAGAAAGTTGAGCATGCGGGAGGCAGAAAAGTACACGTGTTCAATCTGACGTTTCCAGGTTAGGTTAGATGAAAAATAGACGCCAAGATATTTATAATCTAGCACTGTATCAAGATGCGTACTTCCCAGAGTGTATTTTGATAAAACAGGGCTGCGACTGCGTGTGAAGGAAACGTGCTTACATTTCGCAATATTCAAAGTCATTTTCCATTTTTCACACCACGTTTGGATATGGTCGAGATCGCTTTGAAGATAGTCCGTGTCCATTGGGCTTTTGATACTGCGACAAACAACGCAATCGTCTGCGTAAAGGCGTACTTTGCAGGACAAATTACTTATAATATCATTAATATATACAAGGAAAAGCAGGGGCCCTAAAACAGACCCCTGCGGAACACCAGAACTAATACTCACAGCACCTGATTTACAGCCGTTTATCAGGACGCATTTGGTACGATTATGCAAATAACCTGTTATCCACTGGACAACATCATGATGTAGGCCAAGAAAAGACAACTTATAGAGCAGCAACGAGTCCGGGATAGAATCAAATGCTTTTTTAAAATCCAAAAATACAGTCTGTCTGTTCTTTCACGTCAAATGATGAGAAGAGATCATGGCTAAATTCTGTTAATTGCGTTGTGCAGGAAAAACCTCCCCGAAAGCCGTTTTGGCAGTTCGTGAAATATCTATTAGATTCCAGGTGTTTTATTATGGCGCTATATAATATTATATGCTCTAGGATTTTACTACAGACACTCGTGACGTATATGGGCCTATAGTATTCAGGATTGCTTTTCGGGCCACTTTTGTGATTGGGCACAACGTTAGCGATTTTCCAATCCTCAGGCAGGTCACCAGAAGCGATCGACTTGAAAAACAGAGTAACGAGAAAGTGGGCAGCAGTCTCACGGCAGGCATGAAGGACGTAATTGGGTATGCCGTCAGGTCCGCCTGAAGAATTAACTTTAACATTCTGGAGTAGTTTGAGTACACCATTATAGGTCACAATGACGGGATCCATTTGTTCATTTATTTGTTCTGAGACACTCGGAGCATTTTCCCAATACGTTGGAGAGAAAACAGACTGAAAGTAATGATTGAAACAATTAGCCTTTTCATGGTCCTCAGAAACAGTTGTGCCGTTAACGTGAAGACAGGGTATTCCTGTATGTTCCTTGCCCTGGGATTTAAAAATTTCCATATTTCTTTGGGATTTTCCTTTAACTTAGTTCCCAAGGAGCACAGATATTTGTCTTTAGCAATTTTGTTCCGGATTTTTATGTCTTTGCCGAGGAGCGCTACGGCATTCATTACGCTCTGGTCTTTCTTTTTTCTAAACGTTTGCAAAAGACGGCGCTTTTTGTTGATAAGTAGACGTACGTCACGGGACACCCACGGCTTGTCGGCACGCGTTTTGCGGTATATTAGTTTGCTAGGAACACATTTTGCTATTAATTGCTGTAGTTTGTTCTTGAAAGCTTCCCATAGAGTGTTGCAATTAGAGCATCGGCTCATTTCGTTAAACTCTGGTAAAAAGGATGCAATTTCCCTGGATAAGGAGACATAATCTTCTTTATTATAAAAGAAAACTTTACGTGGGTTATTGTGCCCAGTTTTGAATCTGATTGGTGGTACATATGCAAGGACGCAGTCATGATCACTAATTCCAGGGACAACTACAGTATTACGGACAAGTGAGGGCTTAGTTGCGAAGACCAAATCTAAAACGGAAGCGCGGTCTTTTCCTTTCCTGGTAGGTTCGGTTACAAATTGGAAAAGATCGTTTGCTTGTATCAACTCGTAGAAACTCGCAGACAGCACACACGAGTCGGTGGGAATGCATTTTTGATGGATCAGATCTAAGGGACCAGATCCTGTACCAGATCCTGGACCAGGACGAATTTTTCTTGAACTGCGAAATTTCCGAAGAAAGCTGTATAGTTTTCCTTTGTAGCCGTATGGCTGCATTTAGGTGGATGTCAAACTTTCCTTTACAACCTTGATTAAGGTGCACCATAGCCCTAGCAACGCCGACACCAACGTTCAGAAAAAGAGCGCTGTTCGGCTCTGCTATGCCGTCCCCATGGCTTGACGAGACGCACTCGTCAAATACAAGGGCACATGAACAGGGTGGAAAAGTAACACCGTCGTTGATAATGCACAACGCCGAGCATCAGACTTCTTTGAGTTCTGAATTTACACAGCTAGTCGAAAACGTGACGCAACGCTCCCGGAGGTCTGTTACTGCTTTTTCTTTTCGCAGGAAGTCCATGCCTAATATGTTGTCTTTACAGCACTGCGGCAGAATTACGAATGAGGTAACAAAATCCGAAGCGTCGATGCGAACCCTGGCAGTGCATTTTCTAACAGGTTCCATAGATGCCCATTACCTAAACGGAGGTGAGATCTGGTCCACGGGGTTTTAACTTTTTTTATGCGCACCGCAAGACATTCACTAATTATTGAATAGTTCGCACCAGTGTCAACCAAAGCAGCCTCTTTGTGCCCGTCGACAAAGAGAGGCAGTTCAGCCCTCACAACACCATCGCTTTCTTCGGTGTTGAGTGTCAGTGGAACGCAGGTCACCCCCTCGTCACCACTTTCCTCATACGTCAACCTTGTCGGGTTGTTCATGTCAGTCGTTGGAGAAGCTTGGTAGCTATCGTCCCTAGCAACCTTCTCCTGCGGTTGCCGGAGTTAGTTTCCCCGTCTACCAGGACTTGAGGACCTTCCCCTAGGCACGATAACGGCTTTGATGAATGTTGGACTGGCTGGTTGCATGACCTGGGGTGTCGAACGCATCCGAAGCCTGTCATTTGAGCTCGTCGCAAGTTAATCTCGATTTCTAGAGGTCATACACCAAAGCGGGAGCGGGAAGCAGATAGCGAAAAACCAGGAAGTCGAATTTCTCGGTACGGGCAGAGACGTAGACGTGATTTGCTTCACGGTAGTGATAACACAGCAGCCGGTTGTCAGCAGTACGCCACACGTCCGTCTTGCGTACCTGAGGATGGGGTCTGGGCTCGGGCCGACGCCCTGGTCCAGGAAATGGCTGTCTACGCGGTGCTGTTGGCCTCTGGAACTGTGGGCGAGCCAAGACATTCGCGTAGCTCACTTGTGGCTCTTACGGGTGATGTTTAGGTAGTGCTAGTGCCCCCCGGAATTAATCACGCACGACCTCCACAACAGAAACTTGTACTGGCTGGTTGGAATGGACGTTATGTTTCTGGGGTTCTTTGCGTACAATCGCCCGGACTAGGTAATGCAGGTTGCTCTTGTTGACTGCAGACAGAACAGGAGTATTCACCAACGATGCGTTGCTCGAACGATCGTGCAGGCAGCATCTGTCTTGGAGGGCTCGTTCGATGGCCGTAGCCCCCTATACCAATGCGCGCATAGTCCGCGGAGGGTTCCGTAAAAGCCCGGCGAATAGGTCTCCTTAACGACGTGCATTAGGTAGCGTAACTTCTTGGGTTCAGACATGCCGTGCTAGAGAATGTTTCCCATAGCTCCTGGCAAAATTCTTCCCATATTCACAAGGACCCTTCCCGAGTTTCACGCCACGTTCTCGCACCGTGATCCAAAGAAAAGTGCACGTTTTGCAGTTTTTGAACCTCGTTCTACTGAATAAACGAAGCGATACGCTCAACTAATAACCATGAAAGGTTTCAGCATCTCGAGGATTCTGGAAAGTCGCCTGTGAAGCTTGTGCTTGTTCTATTGGTGGTCTTTCACGAACGTAACGAGCCGACGCGTTCTTCTCGGGAAGAGTGGAAAACTCCGGAGCGAGGCCTACCAGTCAACGCCCAGGCGGCACAGGACCATTCGTCCTTACTCAAGCCGAAGTTCTTCATCGAATGATTTTCCACCCTGCTTTTTCAGGCATAGATGTACGGCCCGGGTCCAAATGTGCGGCTTTTGGCCATACACGGCCGTACTCCCATGGCTATCCAACGCCAATGGACGGGCTTACCTTCATACGGCCAAATTACCGCCGTAGGGCTCCAGTTATTTGAAAGCCACAGGTGCGCGGCCGAAGTACGGCCACCTGAGATCAGCCGAGATGCCGTCGTAGGACTCCAGCAGGAGTAAAGCTGCCGGAAGTTCGGCCATGCTACGGGCATTGGAGTTCAGCCACAGTGCGTTAACGGTACTGAGGCCCGTGGACGACCGCTGCATGCAGCGCAAGCGCATGACTCAGTCACAGTGTGCAGCAGCACAAACACGCCATTTTGGGTCCAGTGCACCCACATCAAATCGAGCCCGCCTGCGACCACGAGGCCGTGCAGCCTTCAGCGCAGCCTTGCTTATTGGTCAGCGTCAGTCGACAGCAAAATCTATTAATTAAACACCGCTCCCAACATGTCATTGCTATAATTGCTGTGCCTCTTTTACTGTCAGATGCAAAACTATTCGTTTCTTTCCTATAGCTGGTATAGTTCTATCATACAGGTCCTGATACCTGCTGTGGGGTGGCCCAGCTGTAATAAACAATTGAGGGGGTGGATGGTGCACACTTTATTTGCTTGAATTTCACAAAGATGAAAGTGCCACTCTAAACCAATTTCTTGTAGCGGAATTTTCCGGAACACTCCGATGCTCTGACTAAATGTATTATTTTTATAACGGTTTGTTAACGAGTTTAGTTGTATATATACCAGCACGAGCGCCTTCACGAAGCATATCTATACTCCACTACACACTAGGGAACATTCCATATAATTTTTTCTCATAGAAAGTATGTCCAGTTTTTGACCATTTTTCTTAAAAAGTTTATACTAGATCAACTTTCCTGATGAGCTTTCCCAGGGCTGAAAATAGGAGAATTCGAACGAGTACCTTCATTTTCAATCTATTTTTAATGTTGTTTTCACGAGGTACGTGCATACTAATACTACCAAATATTTCAAAAGAACTCAATTTTTTTTAGCATCTTACTTCGTTAAAAAATTGCCCCCACCTCCCCGAAGGGAATCGTGAGGAAGTGCGAATGCATTTCTTTGCCCCGAGAGCACACGGCGTAGTAATTCTGCCATCGCCTTGAGAGGCGCAGTACCGGCGAGGGGGAGCTGTCAGGCGAGGGGAGAGGCGCGCGCCGAGGGTGAGTGCAAACCTAACGGGGGGGAGAGGTGCGCCAGCTGCAGAGCATGTGACGTCACGGCGCGAGGAGAGGGGGAGCAGACGCAAAGGCGCCAGCGCGCGGTCACGTGGGAGTGTGACGTCACGGCGCGAGGAGCGGTGCGGGAGCCGGCGCGGGCGCGCGCAGCCACGGCGGGGGAGGCGGAGCGCGCGCGGGTCACGTGGGGTGTGACGTCGCTGCGCCGTTGCTACAGACGCTCCTCTCCGCTCCTCGCGCCGTTGCTAGGGGAGAGAAGGAGGAGCAATGCGGACGGCGGATTCAGGGTCGCTTATAAAGTGCATCGCACTTAAAAAATGGTACAACTGCTGCGATTGGCGCCCTGCTTCGCATGGCGGCGGATCTATCCAACTTCGATTTCACGCACGGACAGACGTAAAACTAGAGCTTTATAATTGGTTTGAAGCCAATAACATAGCAATGGTAGTACGCCTACAGCAAACCTTGAACACTGCAACAAATACAACCTAAATATTTCATTGGTCAAGTTAGAATCGGTAAGTCTCGGCGGCGAACTTGTGTCTCGGCCCTATGTACACACACCTCCCTCAAGCCATGGAGTCTGACATGGTATTTCTCGCACACCACTCGAAAATAGCGTCCGCCGTGCCATGCGCTCTAGCCGTTCCAATGGTCACGTTTTCGCACTTTCAGCAGTGTCTGGTACTGGTACTGGTACTATTACTGATGAGATTCGTACTGAGGGAAAACAATTTTGTACCCTCCTATTCCCATTTATTAGAAGACGCCCACAAATAGGAACTTTTCACTGGGTCTCTATAGATTTATTTAATTGATACCTGCTTCGCCTTTGCATGCATTACAGGAGGGGGATACACAAAAGTGAGCATAAAATTTGAGAACAAATACCAAAATGATTCTACAAAGCGCGGTAAAACTCGTCATTATAAACAATAGATAAAATCACAGGTGGAAGATAATTTCCTTCTGGAATTGATCTAAAAAAAAAGAATTGCGCAAGGCATCACCTTTTAAGGAAACATGACAATTTACTTTACGATTGAAGTTTCACTTTAGGACATGTAAAATAGCGCTTGAGTATAGTTCTCCTCGTCGATTCCACTTTTCGAATGATGGATATTATGAAAAAAAGGCCGCGTATCTGCTCCATTCGTTGCAAATGTCGACGAAAGATGATCTTCTTTGTGAATGCCTCCTTTTGCTTTCCCCCTCCCCTCTCCAGCTTCTCCTCTTCCGTCGCGCTAATCCCAAGGTAAATAACGTAAACATTGCTCAAGTCAATTTAAATCTACCGCGTTCCACTGCTACCGGCCAGGTTCCTGGATGCCAGCTCTGCAGTACGGCGGAGACGCAGTGAATCGAGTCGCCCCACTTCAACGTTTATTTTATCGCTTTGCCCCAGTCCGGGTGCCTTCCAAACAGAACGGGGAACCTATCTAGTGGAATGTTTCGTAACTGTTGCCGCTTAATTTTTTAAAAGCATCCAGATGCTACACTGGCACGGGCGAGAGCAGGCGACAGTGTGAATTTTTTTTCTGCAGTGGATGTTGATGTTCATCTCGGAAAAATCAAGCAACTATGAATTCGCTTCATTAAGGAACAGTTTAAATATCCCTTGTGTATTTCTTTGTGTGCTTTATTTGCGTAATGTCTTGTTCTTGTTCAACAATCTTGACAAGCATAAACATATAAACCGGACTCAGACGGTTAGTGTTCGCTGTATGTACGGCTATTGAGCAGACTTCGTTTCACTTGGCCGGGCGGCTGAATGGAGTCACAGACAGACCGACTGACAAACACACATACAGACAGACAAAAATTTTTGGGTTTGAGTAGCCCCAGAGAGACTATCGTCTTTAAAAACACGGGCCATCTCATCTAACCTGAAACCAGTTGAGGGGCGAATCAGGCAGCGTTTAAGTGTATTCTTGGCGCCTTGACGTTTTTAGCCAACGGAGGTTAAAGACCATTGGGGGTTGCAGGTATACAGCTTTGCTGTAAACTTCTCTAGACTTTGAAGCACGAAGCTCCCTAGCGCGAGGCGTAAATAAGTGTCTCGGTGTTTTCCTAGTACTGGTTATGAAGCGCTTTAGCGCGAGCTGTAAACGAGTGTCCCGGTGTGTTTTAAAACGCGTTACGTTCTAGCGCGAGGCGTAAACAAGTTTCCCTGTGTTTTAGTGCCGTGAATACATGAGACGAACGACGATTACGAGTATGTCGACAGGAGACGCCAAAAGCCCTAGCGTAAAGGGACGTGGCCCCAGCAATTGCATACTGAGCTTTCGTCTGCGATCTTTCATGCCTGACCATTTAGGCTTACTTCTACTTTGCTTTATGCTATGTTGATAATCCAGTTACCTAAAACGAATCGCAAGGCATCAACAGAGAACTTTCAAAAATAGAGGAAATAGTACAAAGACATAGGTCGGTAGAGGTATTAATACGTGGAGACTTTAACACGCGAAATTAAATCTGGGGCAGGCAGACAACTGATGAAAGAGGGGAAAGAGTTTTTGAGCTTATCGTCACTAATGCTTTAACATTATAAATAAGAAAGATTCGCCCCCCACATTTAGGACATGTAGGGCAAGAGGGTGGATAGATCTATCAATAGCTAACGCAGTTTTAGCGAGAGATATTAAGAAGTGGAAGGTATTAAAGACTTTCAATAATAGTGAACACAGATATATAAGAACTATAATAAAAATGTCAAAGTAGCAGAAGTCTATGGGTTAACGTTAAAAGGTGCAGCTAGAATGATAGCTGAAATAGCAAACCACGTATGGTTCGAAGAAGTACAAAATAGGATTGGAGTGGCAGATGAAATAGAAAATGTAAATAATACATTTTATAACAAGCTTGAGATACTGCGAGCGAAGTACAGTAAAAAAAACACCCAAAGAAAAACCCAACCCGTGGTGGAACACGGAGTTAGAGGTTGAACGTAAAAGAGTAAGTGCATATCGGAGAAGATACCAAAAAGCTAGAGGAGACATGAGAGAGAAGTATAAGAAGGAATACTACAAAGAGCACAAATGCTATAACAACATAATACAGCTAGCAAAAAAGAGTAGTTGGAAAGCACTAACGTCAAAATTAACAAAATATCCTTTTAACTTGGCACACAAAATCGCACGAAATCAGTTAAAGACTAAAGTAACCTTTAAGAGCAGAGTAAAAGAAGATGGAGAGATAACAAAAACTCTCCAAGATACAATAGAATACTTACTAGGGAAACTGTACCCAGAACAAACACCACAAGTCCAGGAGCACCAGACGGTGTAACGAACAGGGGATAAGAGTACTAGTAGTAGTCAAATGGAATATCCAGGGGACGGAGATCATCCTGGAAGTAGCGACACCCCATTTACCGAATTAGAAGTAACATTAGCTGTGGATAACCTCAGGAAAGATATAACACCAGGACCGGACAAGCTTAAAACCACTGTTATCCAAGCAATCTTAAGAAAACACAAACAGTTCTTTTTGAATTTCTTTACAGCTTGCTTTATGAACGGTTATTTTCCAGAAAGATGGAAGAAATCAAAGGTAATACTTATCCCCAAAAAAAGACCAGACGAGACATGTGAGGAAAGTAAATTTCGCCCAATAGCTATTAATTCATCTTAGGTAAAGTTCTGGAGAAGTTAGTTATGGAGAGGCTATATCACCAGCTTTATCAAGATAACCTTTTTAATAAATATCAGTAGGGCTTTACTCATAATACATCATCAATAGAGGCTTTACAAGAAATAAAAAAGAGGGCTATAAGAGCGAAACTACACAAAACCAACGCCCTAATCGTGCCTTTGGACATTAAGAACGCATTCAACTCTGATACCCAGTTATAGTAACAAAAAAACTAGAATACAAATGTTACAGTAATTTAATTAAACTAACACATAGTCTACTTACAGAGAGGAAGATTGTCTACGAATGTGACAATATTAAGGTTATTAAGCCATTAGACGTGGGCTTGCCATAAGGCTCACCACTTAGCCCACTTTACTGGAATATCAGCATAGCTGACTTACTAGGTAGAGAACTCTCATATGAAACCTACATCAAAGCTTTCGCAGATGATATAGTAATCATCGTTCAGTTTAAATCAAGAAAAGATGCAGAAGAAAAAACAGAGTAATAAAAATAACTAATGACTTGGCTGTAAGCGAAGGAATAATAATAAATAATGACAAATCACAAGCAATTGTAATAGTAAAACAGTATGGAACCCATCCACCTGTACTCCAAATTGGTTTAAGCAGAATAAGAACAGTCAACGAAATGAAGTTACTCGGTGTAATTATAGATAAGTTAACATTTTTACCTCATCTAAAACATCTAAAAGAAAAAATAGCTAAGATAACATACAACCTGAACAGGACGCTAAACGACGACAAGGGTTCAAAAAGAGAATTAGTGCGAGTTATGTATAAAAGAGGCAATGAAAAAATCGTTACCTACGCAGCACCGGTGTTGTACACTCGGAAGTTAACTATTTTAATGAAACTACAGGGGATTCAAAGGTTACCGGTACTAATGATAACGAAACCTTTTAAAACAACATCAAACCTGTCCTTAAACATTATGGCAAAAATCCCGCCAACGTATCTAACAATTGAAAAAGAAATTGAACAATATGAAGTACTAAAAAAAGGGCAAAACATTTTTATGTGACGACAAGCTATACACAAGTAATTAAATCATTAAAAATTAGATCTCTGGACAGATCACCCAGCAAATAAAAGCGGCATTGTAATCACTCACACAGAAGAAATAGTAGACTACCCTATGTACAGGGATGGTTCAAAGACAGAAAACAAAGTAGGAGCAGCGTTTGTAATATTTAACAATAACAACCAAATAGTAGGAACGGAAAAATTTATGCTTCCAGAATACAGTTCCAACTACGACGCTGAACTAATAGCCATTAAAAGGCAATAGATTTATAATAACAAAGCAAACAATAGCCATCACTATTTACCGATAGTTGATCGGTACTCCAAGCACTAAAAACCCACTTAACACAAATCCAATAATTAACGAAATAAAACTAGTCCTTAGAGAGAATGCAGCAGTAAGTATAAAACTCAATTAGGTAAAAGCACACAGCTCCCCAATAGGCAGAAACTTTGCAGATGAATTGGCGAAAGAAGCCGCAAGAAACGGAGAACCAACTTTTGTTCCAATAACAAAATCATTCATTTCGAAACATTTATATACCAAGTTAAACCAGGAGTGGAATAAGGTGTGCAATAAAGATGGCGAAACAACATATTCCGGACCACTTTCGTACATCTTATTCCGAACCACTTTCCTACAAACTTCTACTCTTCCCAAGCCCTGACAATGGTAGATTCCCGTTTTATTTTTCAAGAGTCAGAATAAGACAGGTATCTACATGCAAGTGTAGCCAAAATATAGAGAACTTTGATCATTATCTAGCAGAATGCCCACTCTTAATAAATGAAAGGAAAAGAATCGTTAAAAAACTAGGGGAGCACTTAGAGAACAGAAAACTGGAAATAATTAAGAAAGAGGAAACAATATTATTTTAGAAGAGATGGTTTTAAAAATTAACGAATTCATTCTAGAAGCATAAGCATAAGAATAGACCAAACATAACAAAACACCAACACGATCAATCACGACAATATAAAAGATGGGATATGATACGGGGATGGAGCCGAAACGCCATGTTGGTGAGGCTTCCTCCGCCCACATCTGCAGTCATTCCCTTCTTACACCATAAGAACAGTAGGAAACCAAGCAGAACACCAACAACACATAATCACAAACCATCAGGCGTAACAGATCTATATACCCGGTCAAGTCAGGTCACGAATAAATCATGAAAAACAAGATCAACAAACTATGATCGAAGAATCAAGAATCAAGTAAAGTTTAAGAGCAAGAACAAACAACACAAGACGTCTACCAAGGATCCAAGTCGACAGTGAAGATCAATTTTTAGAATGAAGTGTTCTTTAGGTTTAGTGTTTGTTATTTTTCTTTTAATACTTGTAGAGTTTTCTGATTTTTCGTTTCAAACAAGGAAATGTTCTTTTCATGTTAGAAAAACAGCCCGCTGATAGTTTTCCCGTTCCCGGGCGGTGGTCGCTGATCTATCTTCTCTTCCTCATTACCCCTTCCTTTTCCTGCCCCATCTACCTTTGTACCACTATCTCAACCCATATTTCTACCCCCTTCCCTTCCCTTTCTCTCCCTGCGAAACATATGTGGTGCAGGCTGGGAACCTTTTTCCCTCTCATAGTCACCTCACCTCACCCTATTGTGTATGTTTTCGAGTGTATCGACCAGCTTGGGGTAGGGATCCCAGCAACCAAATGCGCACTCTAATATCGAGCGCACATGAGTGAAATACGGTTGTTTTAGGTTAAATGGAGGTTCGCTGAAATTTCGTCTCAGAAATCCCAACACACATGCAGCCCTAACTTATATGTTATGAACGTACCTAGTTCAGCTCTAACGACTCGTTTAGCTCCTAGTTATTTATTTGCCCTCGCCGTTCCTAATTAAAGAAGCGTCATTTACGCTATACGTGTTCAGTTGGTATGAACGTTTCTTTGTAAAGGTGACGTAACGCACTTTTTAACATTCAATGACATTTCAGAATTGGCACACCAGGATGCTATCAGATTCAAATAACGCTGGAGGTATTCGGAATCACGTGCATTCTCTATAGTACTGTAAACTACGCAGTCATTTGCGAACAATTTGAACGAAGATTTGAGGCCAACAGTAATTCCTTATGTAACTACAACAAAAGAGGGCCCACAACTGAGCCCTGGGGAATTCCTGAGGTCACGGTAACATATACGGAAAAAAACCGTTGAGAAAAGCCTGATGAAATCCGTGTTGGGTAGCAAGCTGAACATTATGCTTAAAAAATGTGTCATGTCCTAAGCGAAGCTGAGTTCAGCTTCAAAGAGCGCCACTACTTTAGAAACCACGCTTTGTCATTGACAAGGCTGTGTTGTAATCGCGAATATACGATAACACTTCTTTTTAAATGGGGCGCCACAAAATCAGTTGGACAAATAGTGCAAGGCACGAAGTTCAGCCTACAAATGCACGTGCTTAGCCCCGGCTAGACTTATTACGAACAACATAATACAACATTGTTTTTGCAACATTATTGAAACAAGAATTTCCGGAAACTTGCGCTTTTGCGTGCCTTTGCCTTTCTTTGGTTGGGAGTCCTCTACAAGGCAGCCATTGAGTTGCTGCGTGGTGACCGCTTGCTCGACGCCTTTGTAGGCCGGTTATTTGGTGAATAAGGGCCATCTCGGGTCGGCAATCTCTACCGGGTCGATGCCTCTAATGCTCCTCATTTCTCGAGGCGGTGAATAGCCTCGAGCTGATGCGTCGACAGGGCCGGCGGGGAGCCACGGTAGCGCTATGACTGGCGAGGCTTGTGGCACAGTATCTTGTGGCAATAAATGGCATTCCGATAGCATAAAAGATTAACTGGTAATGTCCAGTGGGTCTTTGTACCTTCCGTAGAATGGACATTAGGGCTAGTGCCGTGTCGTGCCGTCTCTTTCTTTTCTATTTGCGTCCCAGGGGTTTGAGCGCTTCCACCTTGAATATGTATTTGGACCTTCCCGGTTCACCTATTACCTCTCATTACTACTTGACAAAGAAAGTTCGTTGATTCAAAGCGTATAAACACCGAGTGGATGAAAAACGAGTCTGCCTCATTTTGATCCCTATGTTTCCTCGGCGACAAAAAACCCGGCGTGCGATGGCCGGTCTGCTTCTAAACAGCAGTTGTGTATGGGTTCTCGGTGCCCAGAGGAGTGCCGTTGTTCGGGTGTACACCGCTTACCGAAAATGGACTCATAACCTGATACCTTACGTCGGTTGGTCTCCTCCAGGACACCGGTTGCCAAATATTCTGCGGCCGCTCGATCGCTTTAATTCGGCTAAAGACAACTAATCGAAAGGAAAACGTACATTCTGGGGCCGTACATCGTCCAGTCAGATGACACCGGTTGCCCGAAGAAAACGAATATTCTGCCGCCGGACGCACTGTTCACCATAGAAAGAGCAAATTCACGGCAGCCGCACTCCGGCCGGTCTTCTTCTAAACACCAACTGCCACAATAATACTTATATTCTGTGGCCGGTCGCTTGCCGTCCTTCGGCTGAACACCATTTCCGGAAAGAAATAACACATGCCCTAAGCCCGTACGCCGGCCATTCTTTTTCTGAACATCGGCCGCCGAAAGTAAACTGTATATCGGGCAGCCGGGGACCTAACGTTGTGTGTCTGAAAATGGGCGGTCGGAGAAATACCGAATGGCTGGTGGCCGAATGCTGGCTGTTCAACGTACGATTAGTGGATTCCAGAAACCGAATGCTGGCCGGACATGCCAGAAAGCCGCCATAGGTGGGCTGGCCATGGGAAACACTTTCCGTGCTGCCTGGGCTGCTGCTGCGATGAGCCGAGGTGTACACAGGGGCTGGCTTCTTGGGGATTGATGATGCGAAGCAGGAGGAGTCGTGAGCATAGGGTTGATGACACCCAGCACCTTGTGCAGCGAGGTACAAACTTCTGAAGACGGTGTTGGCGGTAAAATGACCAACAGATTTATTAAAAGGCGAACTTGTGCTTCACAAAAAACGGGCGCCCTCGCGCTGTTGCCACATAGTTCTGTCTCTCTCGCCGCTTCTCTCCCTTCTTCTTCAGCACGTGGCGTGGTTGGGTGGGCGCTGAGTTGGTTGCTTGGTTGCTCCGTGAGGCATCCTTTCATCCTTTTCTTCTTTGTGGCCGGGCGCGTGCAACAGCCTATTCCGTGAGAATATATTTTGGTCTCGAGCACGCCCTTGCGCAACCACTTTCAATTTATCCCAATCTACGCCTACCCATGATATTATCAGGATGACAAGCAGGGCGCATTTCTTTATTTCATGCTATTCCTTCATCTAGGCCTTTTATTGTATACCCTAAGCGCAATACTGACATCCGTTTTAAGTTTATCCCAATCCTTTACTCAGCGTGACTATCTTATAACTAAAACCAGGAAGCATTTTCGTGTTTGTCCGCGTGATTTCCTTCAATGAGACAGTTGATTTGATACACCACAGACCCTAGAAGCATCATTTGGCATTTGAACCTAATCTATGACTCACCATGACTCTCTTATGCTACAACCAGGACGAAATCTGTATATGTCCCATGTGATTACCGTGACTGAAACCTACAATTTGGTACCCCACACGCTTGGGTGGCTTCACCTTGAATTTTGTTCCAGTCTATGACACACCATGATTCTCTCGTGAGTAGTACTACGACGCATTCTTTATATGTCCCTCGTGATTAGCGTAATCGAAACCTCCAATTTGATATCCCACGTTCTTCGGCATCATCTTGCATTTTAACCCTATGATTCATCATGACTATCTCATGATTATAACCTCTCAGCATATCTTTTATGTATCGCACGCCTTTCCCCTTATCAAGCCCTTAAATATTATAACCCATTCGACCTTTAGGCGGCATTTTATATTTTAACCTAATTTATGATTCGCCATGACACTGTCCTGACCTTGTCCTGGAAGAATTTTTTACTTGTCCTACGTTATTTTTCTCATCGAGACCTCTAATTTGACACCCACCCGCCCCAGAGAAATTATTTTAAGTTTTACCCCAATCCATAATTCTCCCTTTATATCTCATGACTACTACCAGTGCGCACTTTTGTATTTCTCCTAGGTGGTTCCTCTAATCGATACCTTCAATTTGATACCCCGCAATTCCTAGCGCTAACAGTTTGAATGTTAACTCAATCAATGACTATCCATGACTGGCTGATGATAAAACCATGACGCATTTTTGTACCGCGGTATTTCCGCAAACCCCCAGTGGCGTATTTTTGCATTTTAACCCAATCTGTGACACACCATGACCATGCCAACGTAATAATCAGGCACCATGTTTGCTATACTTCGGCGTGATTCCCCTGATGGAGAGCATTAATTTGAAACGCCATGCGCCCTGGCCGAATCGATTTGAATGTTAGCCCTATCTACGATTGGCAATGATTATCCCATAATATAACCAAAACAAATAGGGTCCCACGTGATTTCAATCGTGCACTCTTTCAATTTGATCCCGCACATGTCCCGCACATATCACTTCGAATAGTAACAAAATCGATAACTCCTTATGATATCTGACTACTGTACCGAGAAAGCATTGTTTCGTTTATCCAACGTAATTTCCTTCATCGCGATCATTCATTTGATACCTTAAACATCCTAGCCCCTTGAATTTGAATCTTCCCCCAATTTGTTAGCATGACTTTGTTTTCAAGTTACTTGGTCTTCAAGTTACCGCATATAATGATGCGATAAATATTTGGTATAAACGGGCACCGCCCGGACGTTCC
Organism: Haemaphysalis longicornis; assembly: GCF_048455015.1. Lineage (NCBI taxonomy): Eukaryota > Metazoa > Arthropoda > Arachnida > Ixodida > Ixodidae > Haemaphysalis > Haemaphysalis longicornis. Next base: position 111,272,705 of record NW_027526295.1, on the reverse strand, counting down.
AGTTGACTCCTCATTTGAACAGAGCAAGAAAAGACCACCGCGATTTTTCCCCTCGGTGCTTAATCATAACCATCATCATCATCACCAGCCTATCTACGCCCACTGCAGAGCAAAGGACTCTTCCATTATTCTCCAATTTTCCCGGTGCTGTTCTAACTGTGACCAATTTATCCCCGCAAACTTCTTGATCTCATCTGTCAATCTAACGTTCTTCCGACCCCCGCCACGCTTGCCTTTTCAAGGGATCCACTCTGTTACCCTCATAGACCAACGGTTATCTTGCCTTCGCATTACATGTCCTCCCCACGTCCATTTCTTCTTGATTTCTAATAATATGTTCTTAGCGCGCTTTCGGTCCGTGACCCACTCCGCTCTAGTCTTGTCCCTTAATGCTACACCTATTATCTTCCGTTCCATTGCTCCCTGAGTCGTTCTCAATTTAATTTCAATCCACTTAGTGAGCTTCCACGTCTCTGCCCCGTAGGTGAATACCGGTAAGACGCAGCTTTGATACACATTTTTTATATGCGAAGCATCTCTTGCTCGGGGGGATGCCCCGCATCCGTGCCCCGTCCGCAGCGCCTCTGTTAATTGTTGGAGAATGCCTCTAGGAATTGGCCAACCAAAGACTCCATCACGAGATAGCTTTGCGTTCAACCACCATCGTCGTCTTCTCGTAGGGGAACCGCTGAAGAAGAAGGAGAAGACAAAGCTGCGAAGAGGAGGGCGTGTACGTTGCTCTGAGCGGGTGCACCAACGTCAGCAACCTTTACCTCAACAACGCTGACGGAGACTACCGATTCTACCACAGAGACGACGACATCGACAAGAACATAAGGGACGACTTTCGGCGCCTCGAGAACCACCACCTACTCACCGTAACACAACAGTACTTGCGTGCCTTTGCTACCGGTGTAGACCCGGACGCGGAATTCCCTAAACACCAGATCACTCTACATAACGGCAACACAATGCAACCACACGGAACCCCCATGATGCTTCGCATCCTCATCAGGGTTCCCTAGGGAAGATGGTGTAATTTTTTTCTGGGACAATGGTAGGCTGCCATTCATTATCTACGAATGTCTGGCGAATGAACTATACCCCATTCTTCTTCTAATTATGCCCGCCTCATAGGTGGGAACCGGGGTCACAACTTAGCCTAAGTAGATATATTCGCTTACCAATTCACTGCCTCACCACCTATCTCAAATCGCTTGGCTGTCCCGAGGTTATTGATCATAACTTTAGTTTTCTGCATAATGATTTTCAGGCCCGCGGTTCTACTGTGTTTGCCCAGTCCGGTAAGCATGTTTTGCGCTTACCGCTCGGCACTTAACTCTTGATTTATTGACTCCCAGCATATCATAAACCGTTAGCAGAAGGAGGGTGAAATCCATGAATCCTACTCCGCCCGGTGCTTTCCCAACACCCTCTTTCACCTTATGACAAGCTCCATCAGGAGGAACAGGCAAGTTACGCATCCCTCTATGACCTCTCTAGTCGATAATCACAGGACCATCCGCTTAAAATCGGTAGAGGGCAAATGAAGATCGTCATGAAGACTCCTCTAAAATTTTGAAGACCAGGCGCCACCTCATAAGAAGATGCGCAGCGCGAATTCTTCCGCATCGGCATATAACCGGAGCGCCCAGCCCAAAGGGCTAAGGAAAATAAACGGCCAACTTTAATAGCTGCCTCATGGCTGGCGCAAACACTGTTCCGTTGCAAAATCACGCAAGTTACGCCACGGATGTCACTAACGAGAAAGGAACACGCATGTTTGATATGTGCGGCTGCAGCCCTAGCAGAACGCTATAGGAATAGAAACTCTAAATAGACTGCTAAAAATATCCCATCCCCCTACAGCAAGACATATTATCAACTGTATAACAATTACAATCACGAAAACATCCTCTCTTTTGCTTAGTTTTGTTTGGATGGTGGTGCGATCACACGTGTTGGTGAACCTAAGTGCCCTGAATGTGTAAACAGCTACAGATGGCAGGGGTATGCCTAGTTTATCATAAAATGAGTGTGTACTGTGAGCTGCTGGGGAATTAGAAAGATTTCATTGAAGCGGAAATTTTTTTGAAACGGAGCTGGTTGTAGCAGTGTTCGACTGTATAAAGCTTGAACGGTACGAGTAGCATTGAGATGGGGCAGGGTGTTTGGAAAGACAACGACTACCACGCACGTGTTGTTTGTCAGCGAGGAAGACGTCTTGATCTAAACAAATGTTCACTAAGGTACCGATAGTACCAAAATCGAGATTCGTCTTCTGTTGCCTGTGAGCCAGGGACACTCGACACGCGCCTTTCTCTGTGCAGACCCCCCCCCCCCCCCCCCACTGCGGGAGTGCTGTTGTTTGAGCTCAGTCTGATACTGCGCATGCCGGAATAGTTGAGCCATGGCTGGTACCTGCCGTGGGTGTTTGAGAACATGAGCGCCATGACTCGCATATGTGGGCTAATTATCTCCCAATTCCTTCAGGTGGGACGTCTCTGCATTCCTAGCAGAAGGTCTTATACATAAAATAATAGCAGTAGATCGCCACTACTAGACCTATAAATCTGAAATGGGTCGTTATTCTAAGCTAGTCTAACACAGCTATTATTTTGTACTAGCCTAAGTGGTATATCAGTTCCCATTGGTACGTCTTAGTGGTAGTAGGCTACCCCCGTGCCCATTAGGTCTGCGAAAACCAGTGGCAGGTGCTGAGAAAAGCAATAAAACATGGTAACACATTTTACTCTTATTGGGGCACAGATGCAGATTTCTGTGGCTGGCACAGATCTAGATGAGTAATGTAGCGATTCATAAGTTTCTAACCTGATGAAGGAAAATGAATAAATGAATTCAAATACGTATTCACAAAAAAGTTGCAAAAAAGAAACTCAATTAAAACTTGTATCACACAGCCATTGGTACACATCGAACGCGTAAATGGCCGATGGGACAATATTCCCATTGTGATTTAACCTAAATATGGCATTCACGCCTCTGCAACACGCACTAAAGGTCAGTCTATTCGTTGTCAGGCGTTAATTTTTAAGCATTGAGGGGGTATCTGTAATAAATGGGCCAAGGATTGGCGGGAAAGTCACGAGTCAGTGGTCAGTGCGAGCGCGAGTAAACGTTGCTTTATGCATGACACGAAAGAAGCAGAAGTTAGGGCCCGAAAGCAAGTACGCGAGACGAAAGATATCAGCGTTAAAAAGTAAAGAGGCTAACGGAAATGTCCGCAATAAAGAAAGCAAACGTCCTGCGGGGTTTTGTCGCAGCCCCTCGAGGTGTTGAAGTCCCGATGTGTGCGGAGTCGACGAGGACGTCACGGCGAGGCTGGCTCGATGACCGGTTCTAGACCCCGTCGTAACCAGGCGCGGGACGTCGGGAAGGCATCGTCGACCTTTCCGATGAGTCACCGCTCGAGGCCGTAGCAGCGGGTGTGAGCGGAGGGTTCCACCTCAAGGTGAATCCGGACCCGCGTTCTCTCGCCCAGCGCGTCACCAGCTCCAGGAACGGCCAGCCCACGGGTTGTCGAGATCAGCGGCGGACGGCTCTCGGGAACAGCAGCGGGAGCGCTCCGGGTCTTCCCCGAAACGATCACAGGGCCGCGCTCTCAAGCCCAGCGCGTCACAGGCGTCCCCCGATCACCGGCCTGGTTCGATTTTTCTGCACGCACTCGTTGCAGCTAGGCTCTCGGTCTCCTCTTCCTCGTCATCCACGGGCACTTCATCACAGTATCGTTGAGGAGCTTGAAGGCCCCGTATACGCAGGGTTGTTCAGAAATAGCAGCCGCGGATCGGGGCTGCAGCTGCTCACAAAGCGAGAATCAGGCAGGGAAGATGCAGTGGAACTGCGAGCTGGGCGTGTTGGTACATATTCATGGTGGGAAAAGCGCTACAGTAACAAGGACAAGTGAGTACACGGGACAAAGCGCTACAAAGATGCAGTGCTACCATCAGTGGAAGAAATGAGGCTCTGCAGATATGGCCACGGCGCGGTGTTGCCAGTTGCAAAATGGTTTCTGCACGGCCTATACCAACGGTCGCACCGTACCTGGGTCCTCGCCGTACTGACGGCTGGCTTTACGAACCCTTGGTCTCGCTTCGAACATCCAGCCGGCCCGGCAGCCCGTATATTCCCTGCTGTGCCCCTTCTGCGAAGCCGCTCGGGATTCTCTTTCATATGGTGATGGGCTGCCCCCACACCACGCTACCGTGACGCAATCCCTCGCGTTCTTCTTACGCGATTTAAGAGAGAGCTGACAAGCTCCGATTTCAATAATTAGAGCGTCCCGGGTTGAGGTCTGTTGAGGCTCCAAAAGCTCAAGGAGTCTTCGACTGCCTGCTCTTCCCGTTTTCTTTTTGTAATGAGCACCTTTAATTTATCTAGCTTGCTTGTCACATCCGACTTCTTGCTCCTACTCATCTTCCTCCCTCCCCTTTCGGCAACTGGGGCGGAAGGAGGGGGGGTGTCGTTTCATTGACTGCCTCGTATGGGCTCCGCCAATTTTCAGTCCCCGAAATTAAACATTCAGTCCCATCCGCTTCACTTCAGCATCACGAGACGTCCGAAGGCCCCAGGACTACCTCATAATTTATTTTTGAGGGTTCAATACAGCCCGGGTGCCAAAATTACCAATCGACCGAAGACCACGTCAGGGTTACGCTTAATGCTCAGGCTCTCTCCGACCTTGCCTCGCTGAGCCTCAGCGCAGTACTACCAACATGGAGGCAATCACCGTCGATGGTGAGCCCATAAACTCTGAAGGATTCACGAATATTGCAAGTCTGTTCGCAGCAGACAACGAAGTCTTCAATAACCTGCAAAGAATTCAACTGCAGGAAATCTCATCTTTCAAAAACCGCCATGCCGTGACCCTCCGGCCGCTCTGCTTCCACCGGACGACATGAAGTCCCTGTTCGAGACAACGTGGAGTACTCATTATTCGCAAAGTTAGGCCGGCAGCACCTTCAAATACGGTGCTTCAACCAGCACAACTACCCAAAATCGTGAAGGTCAGCTACTCGTTCCACCTACACCCAACTATATCATCGTCAGCACTCACTCATAATAGCCAGCTCAACGCTACGTCAACATCACGTTCATTTAGGTTGTAAAATATTCACATTAAAGATGAAGAAGACGACGAAAAAGAAAGACCTGCTCATGCAGCGTGAGCTCACTATCAGCGTTACTTTTTCCCGCCAATAAACATGCGTGTTCTGACAACATCTCTTTTTTTTCGTCTGAACAGAAAGGCGCGATGGTTCCATGACAAGGATTAATTTTGAGCCGTGTCGACAAGCACCGTGCCTGCCTAGGAGCAGCAGAGACGACTACGGCGGTGAGCCGCTAAACACCCTGGACGGAAAAGGGACGGCGATGAAGCCTGCTGGAAATGATGAAGGCGCACTGGGACTAACGTTTAAACCCTTAGCCCATAACGCCGTCAGCATGAGTAAGGAAACGCTACAGGAAATCCCTCAGAACCCAGATTACGCAGCTAAATAACCTGGCGGAAAAAAACATTACACCATCTTCCCGAGGGGAACCCTTATGAGGATGCGAAGCATCATGGGGGTTCCGTGTGGTTCCATTGTGTTGCCGTTATGTTGAGTGATCTGGTCTTTAGTAGCGCCAGAGGGAATTCCGCGTCCGGGTCCACTCCGGTAGCAAAGGCATGCAAGTACTGTTGTGTTACGGTGAGTAGGCGGTGGTTCTCTAGGCGCTGAAACTCGTCAGTCATGTTCCTGTCGATGCTGTCGTCTCTGTGGTAGAATCGGTAGTTTCCGTCAGCGTTGGTAAGGTAAAGGTTGTTGACATTGGTGCACCGGCTGAGAGCAACGTACACGCCCTCCTCTTTGCAGCTTTGTCTTCTTCTCCTTCTTCTTCAACGGTTCCCTTACGGGAAGATGACGACGGTGGTTGAAGGCGAAGCTATCTCGTGATGGATTCTTTGGTTAGCCAATCTCTAGGGGCATCCAACCACAATCATGATCAGAGGCGCTGCGGGCGGGGCACGGACGCTTGAGATCCCCCCAAGCAAGAGATGCGTCGCATGTAAACTTCTCTTTCGCCGGTTTCCCTACGGAAGATGACGGCGGTGGTTGAACGCAAAGCTATCCCGTGATAGATTCTTTGGTTGGTCAATCCTTAGGGGCATCCTGCCACAAACATCATCAGAGGCGCTGCGGACGCGGCACGAACGCGGGACATCCCCCGAGCAAGAGATCCTTCGCATCTAAAAAATTGCTAACCACGCGATCCTTGAACGTACTTCAAGCGGAGATCAAAGAAATAGCAGGCAATCTAGAGGGAACGAATGAACAAATGGAGCAGAGCATCACAGATGACTCTGGAGATAGCAAGGCTGAAACAGATATTGAGTACGATATGAGGGTGTTCGCTATTCTGTCGCAACTGGAGGCCAGCATAGCAAAGCTAACGCATGCCAATGGGCGAGCCATGCCAACAATGGCAAAGAACGCAAACCCGACAGACGTGACGGAGCCAGTCAAGTTACCTAAGCTTGACGAAAAGAAGTATGACGGAAATGTGTTTGTATGGAAGCGATTGTTGTCGCATTATTAACCGGCAGTACACCTAAGGCCAAAAATTAGCATCGAGCACAAGTTCAATTACTTGATATCATCGGTGACGGGAAAGGCATCCGCCGGTGTGAAAGGCTACAGTACTGCGAAAGCAATTATATTTAACCAGAGGCAATGTTGAAAAGACATTTAGTAATCAGGAGCAATCAGTTGACCTGAACATGAAACGATTACTAAAGTTTTAAAAATTTAAATCTCCAAAGAAAGCCGGCGCCCTTCGCCAACTGGTTCAAACAGAACAAGTGCACACACTACACCTCGAGTCATTGAGTGTATCTACAGTGTTATGCCGCGATGCTCATTCCCGTGATTAAGGGAAAGTGGTGCCTCTGGAGATAGCTGTTGAGGTTAGGATGAAAGTCGCGACGACGAGCCCGGAAAGTAGCGACACTCAAGGACAGAGAAGTGACTCCACCGGAAAGAAGAACTCTGAAACACTAAAAAGGTTGCTAGCTTCTCTCCACGAAAAAGTAAAATTCAGAGAGGAAACAGAAAAAGAGAAAGAACGGGCGTGCGCGACGGAACGGGCAAAGTACTGGAAAACAGCAGCCAATTTTCATGGCTCAGTTGACAAAGTATGCTTGTTCTATAACCAGCAATATCATATGACAGAGGATTGCTGTAGAAGCATTACGATAAAAGAAAAGAAAGCGGCGTTGGTCACGAGTAGAATATGCTTTAGCTGCACACGACCTAACCACAGCACTTGTGTCTTTTGATCCAGCGTTAAATGCAAAATGTTCGAAGGGCGGCACGCAACGCCGATTTGCAGGACTAAGCTCAAACAAAAGAGGACGTAACGCTTCGACCGAACCTCAAAAGGAGGCAACCAACACGGCTTGTGCAATGCACGCAGCAGATCAAGAAGATCAAAATAAAAACACTGGTGTACTCATGGAGAAGAGAGTGGCTGCGTTAGGCGGAGAAACAGGAGGTGACTATGCAAGACTTTTGCTTCATAGCGGAAGTTTGAGATAGTTCATAGAAGCCAGGCTGGTAGAAAAGATGGTAGCAAAGGTTCTGAGAAAGGTAACGCTTTTAATAATCTCCTTTGGTAGAGTTGAAGACGTAAAGGTTATGGAAATAATGCAAGTGGTGCTTGCCCAGGAGAGAGAAACCGACGCAAATGTCATCGAAGCATTGAAGGTTCAGGTGATATTTGGAAGACTACCTAGCGCAAGAAAAGAGATATGCCAAAAAGTGCAGGTGATGTGAATGAAAATCGCAGATGATTCCAGAAAATCACATAAACCCGGAATTTCAATCGGTTGACAAGGTAATTGTTTCGCATTATTGCGGGTGCTTCTTTACAGGGACACCAAATGCAGTTGGAGATCATCCTATGGCCTTTGAAACAAAGTTTGGTTGGGTAATACAAGGCCCTCTCTAATACAGCACAGTGACGCTAACGCAAGCGCAGGCGGTGGTGGCACGCAATGTGGAAACTGCCGGGAACAACCCTTCACGAAGAATATTCGCTATGAAGCCTCGAATCCATCGCCATCAAAAACAAGGCGCACAACTGAAGGATCAATTACCGCTTGTAGAGGGTTTCGAGAATAGAATAGTTGAGCTGGAAGACCGATATTCAGTAAGTTTGCCGTAGAAAGAAAACGTCACGCTAGATACTAACACAGATCGCGAAAAGGAGGCTGAGGCACCTACCTCGAAGATTAAGTAAAAAAACGGTACACGCACATTAGGTACAAGAAAATAGCGGAATTTGTTTCTCTGAATGTCGCAGATGGGGTGCCAGGTGTAACAGGCAAGCTGACAACGCTTTCTACTACACGTCAAACCAAGCCTTTATTCGAGAAGTCCGAGAAAGAACCAACGTCCGAGTCGTGCTCGACGCCTCATCTAGCTCAACAAAAGGAAGGTCTCTGAACGACACCTTGGAAAAAGGGGCGAAGTTCAACGACTACATACTATCACTCTGGTAAATTCCGGAAACGACAAAGTCGTGATCATAGCATACGTCGAGAAGGTATTCTTCCAAATTGCAAATCATGGGGACCACCGAGAGGCACTTAGTTTCTTGTGGGGGTACCACGACGAAGGTAACATAACATGAAACGGAGAAGTGGCGAATTCCCAGAGTAACCTTCGGGTCCATACCCAGGACGTTCATGGTAGCCGCCACTATCAAGAACCACAAGAAGGAAAGGAAATGCCGGTGTCACACCGTTCAATATTGTTGGATCAGGTGGGACCTGCAGTACTTGAGGGAGATTTGAGCAACTGTTTGTACCAAGTCAGCAAGAAACACGGGCGCGTCAGCAGGGGACATTGGTGTCTTAGAAGGGCGTGGATCAAGAACATTCTGGGAGATGTGTCGGAACCACAGGGTGTATGCTGGACGTGACCACGTAATTACGGTGTGCCAACTCTGCAATATCAAAAACTAGATACTACTTCGATCTTCGAAGCTTATATACCTGCATGAATATTGCCTAAAATAGACGCACCGATTCGAAGATAATTTGGGGCGGGCAGGAACCTATATAAAATTCACATCAAGGATCAAGAAGACGACGAAGAAGAAAGGCCTCCGCATGCAGCGTGAGCGCGCCATCTGTATTATTTTCTTTCGCCATTGAACCTGCGTATTCCGGTAGGCGCTCTGTTTGCTGTCTCAACAAAGGTATGCGATATTGCCTACATGATTGCTGCGCACGTTGCGGCTTCCTCTAACGATACGGCAACGATAATTTTAATTACCTCCAAAACAAGTACCCACAGGCAATCAAAACAACATTTTCAGGTACTACGGAGAACTCCCCATTTTGACCTGAAAAGGCACGGAAGATGGAATATGCCGCGAATTCTGTTCAATAGAAATTGAGTCCCTCATTGGGTTAGATACGAATGGGCATCCTATTGCTGCAAGCTGTTTACGTAAAACACAATCCTAGCTCCCATTCTAGCAAAAGGTCGCATACAGGACGTCTGTAGAAATCGGGAACACAAAAGCCGATACAATATCTGCGGAACACCGAATCCCTCCAAAGACCATACGTGCGCCTCAAACTGCTTTCTTTCGAAAGTTAACCACCTGACCGGGACGAGAGACTGCCTGCAACGTTTTCGACCACGCCGACACATAACATACGCTCAAGTGCTAAAGACAGTTTGCTTGTTTCCACTGTTCAGCCCTCAAATCACACCTCACCACCCCGCCATCACCGCCACCAACTGCGAATTCTTCTGAGTTCTCTAAGAACGTCACGCTAAGCGCCAGGACATCCAGCAGCTCCATGAGGAAAATCAAACAATAAAAACTAAAATTACGACCCTTACAGCTACACACAAACAATGAGACGCCCATATTGGCACAGATGTTCTGCCTACAGCACAAACATTCAACCCGGGGGATCCACTCCCTAATTACCCCGATTCATTGCTCGAAAAAGGAATTAAGATTTTTCAAAAGAGCTTAATCAACATCAGTAGATTACCTCAGAAGCAGCATTCAACGATCACTCAAAACAATCGAACCCCTCATGGGGTTGTATAAAATACCATTCCATCCTCTTTCTGGCATACAAAAAAAACGTATAATGCTATCACAATGGAACCGCCGAAAATACTCCGAGAAACATCAAAGTCCTGGAGTTACACATCCAAGCTCGGGCACCCCCTTCTAAAATTATAACGCTCCAAGAAACAGCCAAAATGGTCTCGCCCCTTGGGTAAAGAGCATACCAAAGCAGGAACATGAATAGTAGAACACGGCAACATACCAGCAGCTAGGCAACAGCTCCAAAACAAAGACGTGGAACGCTACTTTGTAACCTTGCATCCCTTCCAAAAAGATGACACTCTTCACACACTGAACGTAAACATTCCCCCAAAAGTGCTCCACAAACATTTTAAGAACCTGTTCACACTAACCAAAAATGCAACAGGATCACAACCCCTAGTTCTAACAAAAGAGTACAATGCACCAAATCAAGCCTGGCGTTATCCTACAGATACACAAAAAAAACTATCGGAACGCGTATAACAACATCTGCCACTCGAAAATGACCTCCAAATACCTACCAGAGCAGGAAATAGCCTACAGAGGGACACTACAAGCTATCTCACCTTCACTCACTGCATGACGCAACCAACATGGCAAGTTACCCAACATCCAACAAGAGCCCTTCACAAATTACGCACACAAGCCACAGCAGGACCAGATCAAATTACTCACAAAATTACAAGAAACCTAGAAGGCACTTCAATCACAACCCTCACAGCCCTTTCTAACCGATACTGGGCCATGGAAACACTACTCAAAGTACAGAAACATGCAAATGTCACATATCAACCTAACCTGTAAAATCCATCAAAAAGCTAAGGCCAATATCGCTGACGTCACGCCTAGGCGAGCTACTAAAGCACATATTACATGCCAGATTGACCCTTCACTTAAACAGACTCCAAATCATACATACAACCATGATAGGCTTTCAAGCGGGTCCGACCACACAAGATATAATACTGCAACATAAACAAGGAATAATCAGTCAAGAAAACCACTTTGATTCAGCATCCATCTTGTCATAGATATCCAAAAAGCATTCGAACATTACAATAAATAAACCTAGGACAAAAACTCTCAGATACATCCAAAACTGTCTCCCAAACAGAACAGCAACAACATCAGTAGGAGAAATCAAATCAGACATCATAACTTTATTTATTTCCCGTCTTTTTTCCCTTTGCTGATCTGGGCTTATGCAGATAATATCCTGCTCCTCTACTACCTTTCTCAGGATGCTAACAACTGGAAAAAGATTATCTTCAGAGCACCGCGCCCACTCACTCCTCCGCGCAGTACGAATCTCTCTGGTGAGTTGTCCCGTTTAGATGAGGCCCGCGACGTCGGCGTGGACGAGGACCTCCCCACCTCAGTTGCATGCCCCTTTCAAGTCTATGGGCGCATTGTGCCCCTCTCGTGCTGTGCATGCTACAGCAGAGCATTTGGGGTGCAGTTGCCCTACCCAGCAAAAACTGCGCTTCATGCTCGTCACCTCAAGCGGCCTGCAGCCCGGCCCTCAACCGGACTTCACGTCGTGGAAACTGGGTCCACATCACGGCCCACTTCTCCAGTTTCTTCGTTTCCGAGTTCGTATTTATATAGAGATTTGCTACGCTGGTTAAGAAACTTACCCTCAAAAAGAACAATATCGGCGGGGTTTCGGAAACTACAGGTTTGTTCTACACCCCTAAGACCTCGTTCGAAGAACGCATAAGGGTAATGGCACCTCTACACACCCGTGCGCACCGCATCACACTTCATCATAAACTTCAGGGAACTAGCGCCAGGACCCCGTACGTGATGTGGCATTATGTGGTGTGTAAAGCGGCGAATCGTTCGGCACATATTGCATATTAGTATTTGAGGGGCCATCCGATTGAGGGGAAGTATGCGTACCTGTAGAGGATGCATCTTTAGGACGCATTTCATTATATGGCTTCGAAGTGTTATTATTTCTTCATGCATCATCTCATGTTTCGCGTTTATCATCTTAGCTGTTTAATGCTGGCAAACACGTAGACAGAAATAATGTCAGGTGGCAAGGATTTGTGAGTAGTAGGCCGAGAATATTCCAGCAATAAAACAAACGTGCTAAAACCATCGCGACACCTGCGGTGATGTGGAACAACAAGCGTAGTTTATAACGTAGAAAAAATGACTTTTTAAGTGCGAATGCACTTCTTACGCTACCCTGAGTCACGCTTCTGCCACCGTCCGTCTTCAGCCGCAGGTGTTATCGCGCGCGCGCCTCCTCGCCCTTAGCAACGGCGCGGAGCGGAGGGGAGAGCGTGCGTAGCAACGGCGCCATGACGTAGTACGCCACGTGACGTCGCGCGCTCTCGCCTCATCTCCCCTTCCGCTCGCCGTGACGTCACGCGCTCTCGCCTCCTCTCCCCTTCGCTCGCCTGCCGTTTGCGCGCTCTCGCCTCCTCTCCCCTTTCACTCGCCTGTCATTGCGCGCTCTCGCCTTCTCTCCCGCTTCGTTCGCCTGCCGTCGCGCTGCGCGAGGGTTTAAAGGCACATTCCCACTGGCGATTTGTCTCGTCGCGCGACGGCGCGCGTCGCGCGATAAGGCCTTGAGGTGGTGTTCGCACTTGCGATGAGCGATGATGCGACTGCGTTCAGCGCAGCTGCTTCCCGACTTGTACGACCTCGTTGGTGCGTCAAGCATTCGCAGTCAAAGAAAATGATGTTACGCGACAAAAGCAGGTGGAAATCAAACTAAAACACATGCTACTAACCTGGAGCAATGCCGAAAACATTTGCGGGTTGCGGGAGGAGCAGAAAATAACTAACTCAAGAAGGCTCTTTTCAACATATTATTGCACGAAGAAATGCACACGCTTGCTTTCACGCCACAACACCCGCATCACGGCCCACAAATGTCTCTTCTTTTCACAGGCGCAAAGTTCTGACGCCGCCGAACTCTACGCGTGTTTACCAGTCGCCGATAGAACGATGAGGCTGCAAGTCAACCTACCGTCTCGCTGTCTACCTAGCTCTATACGATGATTATTTGCTTTTACAATCCATACACGCTTCTCCACACTGATGAGTTCCACGCTATTCCTTGATTAGTGCACGCGTACGCTGAAGCCACTGACCAAAGAACCGATGCACACGGGAAGTTGCTTGCCGGCCCGACCCGGCGGGTACAGCGATAGCGGGCCACGCGCCTGGCCGCCTGGCCGAGCGAGCCAGCGGCGGTGGCGGCGGCGCCGCCCGCAGCGTTTGCATACCGGATGTAAAGAAACGTTTCGTTTCCGGCTACGTCAGCCTACTCCGCGGCCATGATTGGCTTACCGGTTTTGCGGGGCCGTCGCGCGACGAGGGAATTCGGACCGAGAGCGATCGGCTCCGCCGTCTCAAAACGCCGAAAAGCGACGGCCGGCTCGTCGCTTTGCGACGTCGCTTTTCGTCGCGCGACGAGGCGCATCGCCAGTGGTAATGTGCCTTAAAGGCGAGGCTGTCGCGGCCCGAACGTGATCACGCGGGGGTGTTAATGTAACTAACGGGCAAATGCCACCAAATTTCAACAAACTCCCCCTCATAGCATCACCCGTGCATTCGCACTTCCTCATGCTCCCCTTCGGGAAAATGTGGGGAATTTTTAAGTGCGAATGCACTTTATAAGCGACCCCAAACCATCCACCGCCGGCGGCGGCGGCGGCGGCGGCGTCGGCGTCCGCAGTGCTCCTATATATTTAAAAAAGAAACAGCATCCGGCGCCAGGTTTCGATCCGAGGACTTTGCGGCCGCAGCGCGACGCTCTACCGACTAAGCCACGGACGCCACGCTGATACCAGTGTGAGTAACGCGCCTTATATCTTTAACGCATTCAAACTACGTCGTCAGCGGCGTGCGTTGGCGACTCAGCGGCGTTATAGCGGCTTGATAACTGCGTGGTGTACACGTGATACTACAAACCCGATGGAAGAGATGGAAGAGAAGGCGGCGAGGCGGTGGGCTGCGGGGGCCGAGCGCAAGCGCCGCAAGCGGGCCGACAACCGTGCATTCGCACTTTCACATTCTCCCCCTAGGGGAAATGCGGGGGAATTTTTTTTACCCCAGCAAGCCACATCGAACACCAACCAACTCACAGGACCGCGCTCTCTTACGACCCTCGGAGCGGCCTACCTGAAAAGTCCAGTCTCTGCGCCCCAGCGCAACTTTTGTTGTCGGGTTGGACTGCTGGCAAAAGCGGAACATGGCAGATACAGATCGCCCCTACCGGGCAGGTTCCTTGACAACATCAGTAAAGCTTCTTCAATTAGGCTTTATTTTTCGTATTTGTTGATCATCAAGTTGTATCGTATATAGGCTCGCCTTAAGGTATGCAAATTTCAAATGAAGGCAAGTGTTCGTCGGCTACAGAACCCACACATCCATCTGTCTGTCAGTTTGTATGTCACTATGTCACTAGCGAAAAATACAATCCGCTCCTTAGGCGTACAGTGATCAATGCAGGGTATAAATTACCCCAACAGGGTTTAAATAAATATTCATTTTAATTAAATGACCCCAACAAACGTCCCTGGGAGATACGCCCTTTGTCATCAAAGCAGATAACCCGCCGCGGTGGCTTAGTGGCTAAGGCGTTGAGCGGCTGAGCACGAGGTTGCGGGTTTGATTACCGGCAGCGGCAGCCGCTTTTCTGATGGTTGCGAAAAGCAAAAATGCCCGTGTATACGAGATTTTGGCGCACGTTAACGATCCCCAGATGGTCAAAATTATTCCGGAGTCCTCCACTACGGCGCGCCTCATCGCCTGCGCTCCGTCGGCGCGTTAAACCCTACAATCAATTATCAAAGCAAGTGAAATTAGCGTATATAACCTTTCGTCACCGGTTCTTATTTAATTAGGCCAATGCTACCGAATTGTTTTTACTTACATGAGTTATTATTTTAGGTTGGTAGCTTTTTCTACTTTTGTTTTACTGGGAATGCGGGGTTCAAGCACCTGAGTTGATCTAATAAATGCAAGTTATCACAATACGGATGCTTCTTTAACGAGCAATCAAGATAAAATAATCTAACTACTCCAAGCGAAACATAACGATAAATTCGTTTACTGTTTCGGCAAGGTGGGTTTCTATTTGATCTGAAGCGATATAAAAATTCTTGATCCTTTCAATCTCCAATTCTCACCACCGTATACGCCTTGTGTGCGGACACGTTGGGTACTGAAGGGAGAGAGAGATTATAAACATTTATTGAAAGCAAAAGCTTATCTTGTGCTGCCCTTTCTGTGAGGGCCTCCTAGTCAAGCTAGCATTGCGCCATACTGGCCGTCACGATCTTCACCACCAGCCGACGTGAGAATGCAAGGCTGGACCTTGGCAGCTGGCCCGCTTACTGCTCCGAGCTCTGGTGGAGATTAGGTGATACGGATAGCTAGGATACCACTAAAAACTGCGTTTATTTACTTGCCAAACCGCTACCCAGAATATAAAAATTACAATCAGTTCTCTTTTTTTCGCGAAGAATTTCTTCCTAAGTTTATTTATTCACAATAACCCTAAAGGCCCCCGTGAGGGGGTATTACATAGTTGGCCCAATCTTCGAGATAGCACACGTCACCACTGAAAGAAACCAAAAGGAGGAACGAAACGGCACTACTGCTGAAAAATATCATCCACGGCAAGACAGTTTCGTTTTCATCGAACAGATGTAGGGGAAATCTCCAAGGTGGAAAAAGGTGGACTGGATGTCAAACTTTCGTTTGCACAAGTTTTCTTTCGTGCGTATTTCCCCAACTTTGTACGAGGCTCTATTTTTGTACGAGGTTCTATAGCCACTGTGTTGTTTTCATTGCTAAAAGTGCGCAAATAATTTTTTTTGGTATAGCGAAAAATACTGAAATATAAACGCTAAATGCCACGAACTTTAGCGTATATACGCAAAATATCTCGAACGCTTTTTTTGGCAAACATTTAAAGCATCACCAACGTGTTTGAAATGTCGAAAACTACGGTTGTTTTTAAAGAAAGCAATAGACAAAGTAAACAATAAAAAGACAATTATCTTCTGCGAAAACAATGTTGACCGATGAATTTAGGGGTCAGTCCTAGAGTCACTCCGTGGGTAAATGGGACCTAAATATCTTCTGACGGCACAATAAAACCACTGAATATTTCTGAAACACTGCAACGTGGACAATCAATAAGCCATGCTCACATCAGCGTTAGCTTTTGTGTTTCTTCTACTGGGTAAGCATTACTGATTTTGTGTGACAATGTTGGTTTCTGTTCTAATGCCGGCGTTCGAATGAGGAGTTCAATGGCTGCCGCTCACAATTGGTTGTAACCGACCAAGACGTTTGAATTAAAAAAACATTTCGGAAGAATATATGAATTCTAGGCAGACGGACAGTAACGCTTTGCTACAACGTTGAGCGGATTAGGATATATAATGAACTTGGTAATGCGTAACAAAGCTAAAAAAATCCCCGCATTTCCCCGAGGGGAAGAATGTGAAAGTGCGAATGCACGAGTTGAATGTGCGCGGTTCGGTAATGTTCGCGAAAGAGAGCTCACACACACACACACAACTACAAAGAAAGAAAGATGCATTTATTCACAGACACCTATTTGTGTTGTCGTTGTACTTGATTGCTAGAGCGGATCTCAGCTTTGAAATTTCGTGTCAGTACTCCTTTAAGCAGGTGCATTAGCCCTTCTCACGCCCGATTCTTGGCCAATCCCCCACGTGGGTATGTGCCATGTCAGCGGCCAGGCAGCGCGCGCCCATCTCCCCCCGTTGCCAAGGAAGACGAGGAGATTCCTGGCCAATCCCCCACGTGGGTATGTGCCATGTCAGCGGCCAGGCTGCGCGTGCCCATCTCCACGTGCGCGGACATCGTCGGTGGACGCAGGTTCAGGGTCGCTTAAGAAGTGCATTGCACTTAAAACTGCTCGCTTCTTGGTCTGTTTTATATTTTACACGTAGAAGTACCAAAGGCGTTCCACCCAGGGTGTTCTCTATTTTTTCGGCGGACAAAAAGCCATTGAAAAAATGTTTACTCGTTTGGTCCACAAAATTACATTTCTAAATAGAACAACAAGAAACAAGCTACCATTTTACATTTCGGCAAAACGTCCACGAAGCGTAACCGCCACTAAAATGCCTATATGTAATCGCGAACGCTTCAGTGTCTTTAGATTCTTGTATCTTTGTGATCATAAAGCGCTGCTAAACTCGGTCTGCCTTCCGAGTAGTTAGAGTAATGGCTAATTTACTCTAGGCGTTTTTTTAGCTATTGCAATATAAAAGGTAACCGTTGGTTCACTGTTATCAAAGACAGCATAACATTCACTTACCAGTAAATTCTACCTCTGATACTGAGCTTGCCACTGCCATGCAACTGGCAGCATTTCCTCTGACAGTCCCATTGTTCAATTCCCCAAGAAAGTATTTTACAATAATAATGTATATTGTGACTCCCTTTATTGAATCAAGTAATCATTTAGGGGGATGAATTCGCCTGATGTCCAAAGAAATACCAGCCTGTCCAGGAGGGTGTAAATAACTTCTACTTTTTAATGCAATGCAAAATATTTTACTGCTTGCACAAATTCAACAAAGCAAAGCTCTAAGAACGGTGAAAGCGGTTTGAAGTAGAAGAAATTGTATTACTTCTGAGTTAACGTTGTCAAGTACGAGCCAATACACAGATGTCGCAACATGGAATAGTCATATAATTTGTTTGTGAGTTGTAATGATAGCAGCGCCCTGTTGCTTCGTCTTCCCGCGTGGTCTTCTGCGGGAGGCATCTAAAATTGCAGTGCACGCTCACCTAGTTAAAAAGTTTCAGTCAACGCTAGAAATGTACCAGCGGTTCAAAGCTTGTTTAGTTTGTCTAGCAGCGTGGAGGTTTTCTTGATATGTCCTTTACTGGAATCGCATGGAGCTAACAGCCACGTTATGAGAACACCTACCGCTGTTCTGTGCCAACAATCGCACTGTGTGTTTCACGAACTAATGTATGTTCACAAACTCTTGTAGTCTTTTTAATCTTCTCGGCTAAGATGCCCCTCTTAAGTTCAGCTACACGGTCGCGCAGCTGACGGTATGAACGCTAAAAGATAATGACACTTCCGCATTGACTTTAACTTGGTTTGGCTCTTTTTGGCTGCTGATTTTGGCGCAATAATTGGTTGCCACCTAAAGGCTTGCTTTTGAGGCTGCATTCGAAGATTAGGTCATCTGGGAACTGTTACTTCCACCCTTTAAATATTCGGTTTTGACCGACTGTTTGCCACCTCAGCGCCTGCCTTATAACACCGAAAATACGTGGCGCACAAATACGAAGGAGCACATTTCTAAGCAATTTTTGCATGCCGTCCTAGAACAAAACACCATACTGCCCTTTACCCCACTGAGGTGTAATTGCGAACCCGGAAGATTCGTGCATAATACTGTATGTGGCCTTTTGGTAGGCACCGAACCCCAAGTGGCTAAAACCCGACATGTACGGTTGTAGTCCACAACAAGCCATTCCCTTCTTGATGGCAATCTAGTAAACATAATTTTTTTTTCGGAGGCTCTGCATAAACAGAATATAATTGCGGCCTGTACCGTGTTATGAGACTACGTATGTCAGTTTCTGATGCAAGGCAATGGTTGTTTCGCACATTATAATATTGCAAGTAAGGGCTCAAATGTCTTTCCATTTTCTTATTCACGTTTGTGCTAGCGGTTAAACCAATCATCATTTGGGCTACGTATGGTAATACCGAAGCGTGGCTTTCACCTTCGAATTTCTTCGCCCGTTCGGAAGAGCTCGGTTTGAATATTTGTGAAAACCAATAATAAGATACGACATCAAAATAAAAAACCCCGTAATTGAGTTTTTTTAGAAGATGAAAAGGGATCGATAGAGTTGTCCAAACTCGATGAATAACAATAAATTGGCACATCAAAACCTGATTTGTGTTGTACAAACTATTGTGGCTAAGCAGCTGAGCGATTGGGAATGGAGCACCTGGTGATTTTGCCAATTTCAAACGCGGACGCATCTTTCTGTACAGTATCAAAAAAGTAACATGTTTGCACTGAAACATGTGCGGCGGTCATAGATGATAGAGTGATATCCACTTATCCATCGCCACCAGCTACGGTGAACCGCGTAGCTGGTGTGTTGCCCCTACATCTGAAAACAAAAGAAACTTTCTGCGTTGCAAATCGAAATTTTCGCACAAAAGTATAGACGGCTGAACGGGGCATACTTCCCGGTGGTGCGGCATCTGCAAAAACATTTTAATACTAGATAATTCTTTTCAAACTGCAATACTTAGGTGATATACCCTGGTGACAAGCATCCTACTCCACCCCTTGAATTGTTCGTAGAACTGACTTACTTTGGCGACAATATTTTAATAAAAATATCAGTGAAGGAAGGAATGTTTCACATGCTCAGAGCTGGTCGGCGGCGCGGTCTTGGGAGATATTTCTGGTTGTTTTACAAAAAATGGGAGAAGAGGAGAGTATACGTTTTTTGAGATCATATGGTTGGGATCCTGACATCTATAGTTTATGTTGTCTTCAGAAATAGGGAGATCTTGAGCCTCCATCGCGTGCATTACCTGAAGGACCGGGTCGGGAATGTGGGTAGCCCTTTTTATCCTTGTCGGGTTAGGAGGTTTACTGCTTTCTTTGTGTGTGTACTGCAGAACTTCGAGACTTAATGTGCTGGATTCCAAAGCAACTGGCTAGCATCGGGATAGGCTGGGCAACAACTGAAATGTGGCGTATCGGTACTTCAAATTTTATTCATACCCTATCTGGCCCCCTGCGATACATATGTGGTGCAGGCTAGGAACATGTTTCCCTCTCACAGTCACCTCACCCTATATGGCCGTGATAGCCAGTTATTTGTGCGTGATAATGTAGCGTGCATTGTAGGCTAGTTTGGGTGTGTTGCGGGATAGAAATCTCGCTTTTATTTAGTCTTCAGAGTAAACTATTTTAGAAATATGGTAGACATTTGCAGACGGCAAGCTTGTTGTCGGGCTAGTTGTATACCATCGTGGCGCGTTTGCACTGTTGCGTATTACAAATACAGACAACACAAAAAGCGTGCACTGCGACGCAAAGACGGCGTCTTCAAATCAAGCTATACGTCTTTGCGTTTTCTGTCTCCGTGATACGTCACAGTGCAAACACCTAACAAATCTTTGCATATAAAAACAACGGTGCTCGGATTCGGGTTTCGCGGCGACCGATCCTGCCTTTTCATTACCGATAATAACGGCAGGCCCAGGGTCCTTCGTACGGATGTTTCGTGTGATCAATAAATAGAGTAGCTGTTTTATATCTGGACGAGTTCTGTGTGACTGACCGACATGTTTTCTGTTAGTACACTAACATATTCATTCGCACTTTTTGGGGGTTTGATTATTTTGTACAGTTCTCGTTCTTGTGCCTGACGTCCCGGGCGATAGACTGCATCGGCACTTCGGTTACCGTGTAGAAGGTTTTGGTACTGACAATGGCTAGAGCTTCCATTTAGAGACACGAATTGAGGACTGCGACACTGCTGTACCTCTTGTAGGCTACACTCGCATATATATGGTTTACTGACTGTCTAGGGCCCGCTCCCTCATCTAACAGCTAATAAAGGATTGCGTAGACGAGAAGGGGATGTTTGCAGAACGGGCTTTCTACGCGCAGCCTGTTGTGAAGAATGTCCACTGGTGTTTCGCTGCTACTACGAGCAGGCTTATAGCCTTGACGGCGGCGTTTTCACCACTAGTTCGCGTGCAGCTTCGTGGCTCGGGTTCGAGGTCGCCGTTGACAGTGCGTGTACGAAAGGTGAAGGTGCTGGGCAAGACGGCGCTGATAGTACGTGGGAGTGCACTAGGAGCGCCCGCGATGCAGCTTGTTTTGGCGACAGCTGCGTAGGGCGATGTCGGTGCCGCTGCGCAGAAGCACGCTTAACCTGTGGTGACATCGACACGGTACGCCCCTGGGCGCGTGCTCCCGAAGCGTCGGGCTTTGTGAGCGCTTGCTGGTTGTGGACGCGAGAAAGCTCTTGCACCGCTTGCAGCAGCGCTTTAGTCATAGATGCTTTGTCAACGTGCTCTTCAGGGCGGATTTGGGTGTGTTGTTCCGAGGGTTGGAAGGCTGGAATGTAGACGGTCTGCTGACAGGCTTCACTTCCTCGATATTCCAGCAGAGGCGTTGTCGGCAGCACAATGGGAGACGTGAATTCGTCGGGGTTAGCTTTGTATGCCACGACGTGGGTATCGTGCCAGTTATGTTGCGACTGCACTGGTGCAGGGCAGACTGTCAGTGCCGCGCTGCACATGATGCACGATGGTGGGCTAGTGATCAACCGCGTTAGATAAGATGGAACGGTGATGCAACACTCACTGGAGCCCTTGCTTGGGGTGGTAGAAGGGAAGAGGCGGACTGTGGCCGGTTGGCGTCTGTGACGACCTCGGCTGTGAATATTGTGTGTGTAGGTGTGGCTGCCGCGCTAGTGGTGAAGTCTACAATGGCGACACTCATGAAAGGAAACGACACCAATAGTGAAGAAGGTACTATGTGCGGCGGCAAAGCGTGCGCTGACCGTGCCTGTACCTCCGGCCCTGTAGGCCGAAAGCAGTCGTCCCAGAAGCCATAGGGTGCGAGCACCCCACCATGAAGGTCGTTATAGGGCGTTTCTCTTGGTTGTGGGAAGGCGAGGACGCAGCGGAGCTCGAAAGGACGAGTCTAGACAGGATGGAGTGCTTGAGCGGCCTAATGGTGACGTACTTCAGTGATAAGGTGGCAGCAAGCTTGAAACACAAACCTCAGGTGGCGTGCGTCGAACACCGGCATCGGCGGGTCTCCCCACGTCACCATGTCGCTGTGCTGCTGGCAGGGTATCACGTCCGGGTCACCACTTGTAGGAAGGGAGCCATGGAATCGGTTATGCGCTGTTGCTCTCCTACATTTTTGTAGGTGCGTAAGGCCCGGCCGGGGCTTAGAGAGCGGCCTAGACATGCGACTGCACCTGCACCGCTGTCCTGTTAGAACTCTGTGTCGCGTACAACTGCTGACCTCGCTAGGCACCGTTGATGATGATTGTGGTCGGATGCGGATGATGCTGATAGTGGCGCTAAATGCAGATGGTGTTGCCACCACTACACTCTAAGCAACAATTGCGCCCACCTCCCCGCGAGGGGAACCCTGTGTAGATGCGACGCATCGTGGGGTTCACTTGGTGTTTCCGTTAAATTGATTCTGAAATCGCGTGAAACGTGTCGGGAACGCGTATAATTATTATGTTTAAGATTATGATTATGTTTCATTGGTCAATCTTGGTCAATCTCTCTAAGTGGTATGCTTGGGGCTTCGCTGTCGCAATGACCTTTACTCCATCATTGTTGTTGTAAGTGCGAGCTTCTTTTCTTTTATTACCAGTGTTAACCATTACCCCATCATGCGTTGTATCAGTAGAATCTTGACGTAGTTTGAATGAGTCAAGGATGTAAGGCGCGTTCGTAGCATTTGATTCTGTCTCGGTTTTGTGGCGCAGTGGGAAGAGCACCATGTACCTCGCGTTTCGCCCACAGGGTCGTGGGATCGAAACAGGGCGCCGGTAACTGTTATTTTTTTGTAGTGTAGGTGGAGGGGTGTGGACAGACAACGCCGTAAAGAGGGACAAGGCGAGTGAATGAGATGCAGTGGCATCTTAAACTAAAACGTCCAGTCCGGAAACAACATAACAAAATCCCCACTTTCAAACAATGACGCCTTCGCCTTCTTTTAAAACTGACCAACACGCCGCAGACGCTACCTCTCAGGCCCACAACTTAACCCAAAGAAGGGTTGGAAGGGTCTGTTGTATTTTGAGGTTCAACGCACCGTCGCAAGGCAGGCGATCAGGGGCGCCGTAGTGAAGGCCTGCGGAATAAGTTTGACCATCCGGGGATCTTTAACGTGCTCCGAAATCTCACGCACACAGCCGTTTTAGATGCGACTGCATCTCATTCATTCGCCTTGTCCCTCCATACGGCGTTCTCCGTCCAGGCCCCTCCCCCTACACTATAAAAAAAATAATAGTTAGCGGCGCCCAGTTTCGATCCCACCACCCTGTGGGCGGAACGCGAGGTACATGGTGCTCTTCCACTGCGCCACAAAACCGAGACAGAATCAACTGCTACGAACACGCCTTATATCCTTGACTCATTCAAACTACGTCAAGATGCTAGTGATACAACGCATGATGGGGCAATGATTAACACTTCCAATAAAAGAAAAGAAGCTCCCACTTACAGCAACAATGATGGAGTAAAGGTCGTTGCGACAGCGAAGCCCCATACCACTTATAGAAATTGACCAAGATTGGCCAATAAAACATAATAATAATCATAAAACAATAATCATACGCGTTCCCGACACGTTTCACGCGATTTCAGAATCAATCCAACGGAAACACCAAGTGAACCTCACGATGCGTCGCATATACAGAGGGTTCCCCTCGCGGGGAGGTGGGCGCAATTTTTGCTTTTCGCCTCCATCAGAAAAGCAACCGCCACAGCCGTGAATCGAACCCGCGACTGTGTCTCTGTAGCACGACGATTAAAAATTGTTGAGGGTAGTCTTGATTCCTTCACGGATCTTCAGTGATTCGAAAGCATATTGCATAAATGCAGCAACATTGTTTAAAAACGATCCCTCGGCATCGATGTCACGATATTGTGGTGTACATTTTAAAACCTACGCACAGATTTTATCTGCAACTTTTTGGTTTAATCGTTTCTTCTGACATAAAAATTTTCCACTTTTTCAGTTGTCTCACGCTCTGTTTGTGTCGTCTACTGTATCCTATGGCCCTACCATTTGGGAACTTTCATTCTCGATTGAGCAGGCCCGTATGGAACTTAATCCGTATCGGGTGCTGCTGCGTGCCCGCATTGAATCGAGATCGATCCCGGTCCCGCTCCACCTTAATCGTGGTTCCTGAAGCGCGATTGCGGTTCCCCAGCGCCATCAGACGGAAGCAGTGGTACTCTCGTCCCCACTGGATAATGCTATACAAGGTGACAATTTCAAGTAACGCCACAAAGTTGTATCAAATAACTTCACTGAAATAAACGTTCGAAAACATTTATACAGTCCCGTATACCTGCCACCGTGAAAGGTTACCAGACGCCTTTACATACATACATTTCTGCACAATCTGCACAATGTCAGTACATCCTTTGGTAAAGACTGGGAGTATTTCCTTAAACAATTTGTACACTTATAGACCACCACATGGGCTCAAAGGCCACTACGTGCACAGTAAATTTGGAACTATTCATACCGAAAAGAAATAGAAAGAGTGGCCAATAATAGCACACGTGGGTTTTCGTGCACCTGTTCTGAAATGCTCCTATGGAATAAGGCAATGCGAGGAAGGCGAAAATACTTTACTCTTTTCCAAGCAATATGTATTTCGTTATTTTTAAGGTGAGTGCGCGTTTCACGGTCTGTCACATTTACTGTATATACAAAAGCTAGGGAATCTTCCGGATGAATTATGGGGAATTAGAGTGTATGTTGCGCAACCACTATTGGCATATGCATCGCCTGTTTAATGTGTCGCAGCACTTATTCTATACCTGGCGCAATTTAGCACGGGCCCTAGTCGGTGAAAACTCTTTTTAGAACCGATTTGTCTGAAGAACTGTACCTGCGGCAAAGAGTTATTTCGAGTGCTTATGCACAGTTATTTTTGTTTATTTCCTTGTTCGAACAGAAAAAGTCTGGGTAGTTCAAGCACTTTTTGGGGCACACGCACCGTTATCTGGGGCCATATTTTGTGTGTCGCACATATCAAGGGTAAAGACGTTTCTACAGCTAAGGACTTCGAAGCCATCGCAGACGAGTTGTTCAACTTTATGGCCTCCACTAACGGTGGTTCCAAGATTTTCGCTCTTTTCACCAATTGCCCGCTTTCACCATTGCGCCTTGATTTGTGCGGGAGGAATTCAAAGGATGAAGTGTTCAGAAAAAGATTTCGTCAGCCCACGACCCCATTTCTACTGCTGAGTGCCGCACATAGCAGGTGTTCAGGCTCAATATCCTGACCTTTTGCACCACCAAACTTTCTCCGACATTGTTGACTCGCAACACCAGTAGCGTATCCCTTCGTCTGTTCGTGATAAGTGACTGATCACCTTGAGACTGATCAGAGCGACGAAATTAAAAAGGCAAAAATTAGTCTGGAAAATAATTGACGTTTAGGAGTTACGTGAGACATACAAACGAGTTGCGGGACGCGCAATACTTGGTTCTCAGCGTTGTACATGCTTCGGTATGCTTATCGATGCCTGTTAGCCAACCAATACCTTCTCTGCAATTTACAAGGGTAATTCGTTAGCGATGTCCTCTAGATAGTTCATTTCGCCTACTTGGACCTCTTTCGCCTAAATTACTTTTTCTCTACATATGCAAATGAATCAGTCCAGCAGGGAAATCATTTCCCGAGTTCTTGAGCACTTTAATTTAAACAAAAAACTGGTTAGTAAGACATCGCGTGGTTAACATCACAAGGAAAGCTCTGTCGCCACAGATCACACACTCCCTGCCAAGCACAATATTTTTGCACGTTAACTTAATTTTGTAGTCGATCGAATCACGCAGAACATGGCGTCTAGAAATCTGACTATATTTTATCCTGCCTCTCAGACTGTCTATTTTAAAATTTAACTTCGGCCGTACCGGCTCATGCGTGTGGTAATGGATCAATATGAAGGTAATCTATCTCCGAGAAATAACATTCTTCGTAGATATGAAGCCGCTTGCCTTGCTTTAGTTTCCAGGGAACAGTGCTTCCACCTGCCCCATCAAATACAGGTGTGAGACACGGGGACTCTACAAGCCAAACACTATCGATTTCTTTTCAATAGTTCTATAAAAATATTTTCGCAAACAAAATCCATCGGAAATAATGCATTGAGCCCCCCATGTCCGCAAGGTCATCTCTAAGCAGTACTTATGAATGCTTTGCCTTGTGTAATAAAAATCCCATGTTGTTTTCAGAAACACACGCTTACTACCAGATAGGAAAGTATCTATGCGATGAAGACCCAGACGAAGCACAGGTGAGCACAATATTTCAGCGTATAGGACGCAAATACTCTGTAATACATTTGAGCTACCCGAAGAAAAATGTATTGCCAACAAGTACTTTTACGTTTATATTGAATTCATTGTAAATACAAGCAATCCAGATGCTTCCACAGTGCTACAGAACTTTATCATGGTCCGAGAGACGCATTTTTAGGTACAATTGTATTTAACTTCCTTTAACAGCATTTATACAAATTTACCACAAATTTTGGTACCACTCCATATCCATTTCTTTCTGTTTCTGGCTTTAATTGCATCATATTCCATTGTAAAATATAATACTCGAGAGCTCCTCAAAGCTTAGATTTAATGAATTGAAAAACCGTTATTGATCATAAAGTTTACCAGAGGGCCAGAGCTGTATGAATTTGGAGTGAATGAGTGGGTACCTAAGGAAGGGAGGATTGTGGTGGGTATTGGCCTAAAAACGCTTTCGTTTGTCCGGTTGTATTGTCAAGTAAGCTGAGTAATGAAACATTTATTCCCGTTCAAGCGGTGCAAAAGGAATGACCACTAATGAGTGGTGTGGGAAGTTCGGCTGTATTGTTGAATAATATTGGTATGTAAAGGAGCAACTGGCCGACGAAAACGGCTGCTTCCTGGGAACATTGTCAATGGATGTAGAATCACGTGTTTGGTTTTTACTTCCGTGCCACCGCGACTGATTTTTAATAAAGCGAAGTACGCCCTGTAAGGAAGCCAACTTTTTCTGGCAATGATCATGAATAATCATTTGCGAAGTGAAAAAAAAAAAATATCCTTCCAGTGGCCGGAATCGAAACTTGGACTCTTGGGTTATGAAGCTGGCGTCAATCCGACCACTCTATTTCCACATTTTTTTCCTTTACTGCATGGAAAACTGCCCTTAAAACAGCCTACAAAAGTTATGAGTAATCCAAGAAGATGCACATCACTGAAGCTACAATAAGCCGTCCGTTGCAACTTTTGCAAGCAGACGCACGCGTCCAACAGATGCAGCCATTCTGGTGGGTCACATTTCGCAGCATAAATGCTCCGCACCGACGCAGCTTGCTCCCGAAAAATGGACTTCGTTGGGCGAGGGGGTTCCGCGTGCCTGTCCGTCATGCGGCACTTCTACAAGCTATACAATCTGATCACAACAAATATATCATAGGGCACTCCAGTAACATTTCGGCATGGTCGAAGCGGAGACCAAACAGCAGGTACCGATTTGTGCCGTACACCCAAAATCGAAATGTTAGGTCCAAGGAAAGAACTCCCGAGAACCGCCATGGGTATTCTAGAAAACGGGTGCGTACCTCAAAAGTAGCACATACTCTTAACGTGGCTTTCGCCAGTCGACAAGACGGCTTTCGACAAGACAGCTTCGACAAGAAAGCTTCACAGTCAACCATAACCATCGTTAGAGCGAGGGCTGCATGATTTTTTATTTTACGGCAGTAACGTCCGTGTCCCGCCTGCCCTCGAGAAGGTCGGAGTCAGTTTCGCTATGAAAGTTTATCTCACTAATCCCACGCAGCGAGCTGTTAACAGTGCGATGTGGCGCTAACATTATTCGCAGACCAAGTATGACGGTCTGGCTCAAAAAGCTGTCAGATAGTTTCAGTTTCTAAATCAACGAGAACGTACAATCATTGGCCGGAACTTCGGCAGAGCTCTGACGGCCGCCGTTTGCAGCTGCTGTCCCTACGCTTTTCGACACACTCTCATGGTTGGTCACAGTGTGAGCTTCGTGTCACGGGATCAGCGGTGGTGGCAATACCGCCATCTTGTATACGCAAGGTTCCCTTGCGGGGCTCGGCTGGGCGCAATCCCGCCCTGTGTGTCTATCAGAAAATTTCCCCAGCTTCCCTTAGGGGAACCCTGAGTAGTATGCGAAGCATGAGGTCGGCGTCTTCGTGTTCAGGGTGGGCGATTACGTCAGGAGGATGCTGCTCGTTGTTCTTGTTCTTGTGCACGTTGGTGTTATTAGATCAGTTCCGCGACGATCTCCTCGTCGTTGGCCGGGTTGTACTCCTTGCGTTAGTCAGCGATGAGGTCCTTGTTGTCTGCGTACCGCTTTCTATAGCGGTTGTTCTCGACCACGTCCCCGGCCTCGATTCGGAACGGCACGTAGGCCAGGACCTGCTCTCGCATGTAGTCATCCAGCCGGTTGTTCATGGTGTAGTGACGGCAGCGAATGACAAAGGGCCGGTCGCGGAGGACGTAGTTACCCGGCGCGCGCACATACCGCCGGTACTTGCTTGCAAAGTCCGGAAGGCACACGTCGTCCATTCTTTGCGACGTTGACGTGCCGCTTCAGCTACCAGAGCCCGAAGTTCAGAATCTGCTTGCCGGCATTGACGTTTCCTTACGGCTTCGCGAGCTCGAAGTTCGAGATCGGCCTGTCACCGCAGCCGTTTTGTGGCAGCAGCTCGAGCCCTCTTCTCCGCGGCGCTGCCCGCGGCTCTGACACTGGCGTTGACGCTGGCGTTGAAGGTGGCGTTACCACGGGCAGCCCGTGGCACTCATCACAGCGTTGCGAGAGGAGGTTCCCCTACTGGAAGATGAGGACGGTGGTTGAACGCGAAGCTATCTCGTGATGGATTCTTTGGTTGGCAAATCTCTAGTGTAATGCTGCCACAATCTTCATAAGCTGTGCCTGGCCAGGCTGCGCAGTGGGGGTGTGGATGCCGCACAACGGCGCCCACACAATGGCAGAGGGAACAAGCGCGACCATACTCTGCTTGGCATCTAAAAATGGCTTTTCGCCAGTACCGGTCTTTACGGCGCCCAGCTCCAGGTTGTCGACATCACATATGAGAATACTCCCGCCGTACGTTTACATTCACCGAAAACATATCCCTTTATTATTGTGCATTTTTCCGCCTCTTGCCACAATGAGCGCCATCGCCAACTTCACCTTTGCGCCTAGATTACGCTTTTCCTACGGGAACTTGTGTTTTTTGTGTACTTAAGTTCCCCAGGATCAGGACAGTTGGCCTGAGGTAGACTTGCGCGAACATAGTGATCATTGACTGTTCCTCCTGTTATTGTCATTCCCGGTCTTTAGCACCGCCCTTTTCGTTTTGGGCGAAGCCTAATCGCAGATAGCCCCTCTTTACAGAGTGTCATCACCTTCGAAATAGTGTAATACTGACCTGCACGCCTATGTAGTTTGGTGCAAACACAGTGCATGCTTTAAATTATGCCTGAAAATGTCGATATCGCGTTCTGAAAGGAATATCCGGAGCTTATGTATCTTCCATCTTGTCGGTAGCCTGTATCGCTGACGCAGTAGTAACTAGTACGAAGACTAGTTTTCAGGCTGATGAATTGGCCGTTCCAGGGCAAGAATAGCGCCACTAGCGTTGATTCCGACGAGCAGAACTGGTGCTATTTAGGACCCGGTTGCTGGTGGTTCTGTCGTACTGTATGGCTAATCACGGACAACGACTGTGATTATAGCCTTCGAGGCTCCGTGCGCCTGCATATCGCGCTTTCCGTTTGAACTTCATGCGCAAAAGTCGCGCCTTGCGCGCGCTACCGACAATTTTAGAAAAATTTCTAATGTTAATTACAGGTCGTTTGAAAACAGGCCGTCCAAATATGAACCAGAATCTCCCTATAGTTGGTCCCTGGGGGCGAATTAAACTGCACAAGTCATCATCAGATAACACCGGGCCCCCAAAAGTAATGGCAGTACCGTCAAGCGTATGCTCAGATAAATTAATGTGAAAAGGTCTCTTGGGCCATCTAAATATTTCACACGACAAAAGACCGACTGCTAAAATGTCGCTGGTCGCAATTTGGATTTAGAGAAAAAATTTCAGATTTAATAAAAAAAACCAAATAGAAATAAACATAAACTCCACATTTTGCGCTATCTATTTTTCTATCCAGCGAATGTAGATTCGCGTGATACTTAACAAAGAAAAAAGCGCAAATACGTGCAACAAAAACTTTGTGGTCTGTCGTATTTTAGAAGCGGGCGGTTGTGCACAGGAGGACGTCGAGGTTGATTAAATGCTATTGTAGTGTGTTACAAACGAATGAAGATAGTATTCATTACTGTAGTGTCCATGAACAGCCAATGTGGAAATGTAGGTTGGCAACCGGGATCGGGGAAGCCGCACCCAACAAGGCATTGTAGTTTGGAATAAACGGTGGTGTTCTCCTCAGCTGATTCAAGGTCGTATTGCGCACCTCCCAAGACGTTACAATGGCGACGAGGAGGCGTCTGAACAACGCAACAACTGCCAAGTGAAGATTATAACATGAACGAAGCCGCCTCCACTCGTACAATGACCGAATTTTGCGGTATGGCGCAAAGCTCGCTTCCCGCCTTTCCCTTCTTCGACGCGCGTGCCACTGACGCCAATAACGTCGGCACCGAATGGTTGCGATGGGTGAAACGCTTCGAAAACTTCATCGTGGCCTGCGGCATCACCAACGACGCCCGGAAGACGGCCATGCTAGTACACTACGTTGGGAGGAAGTCTACGATATCTACTGTACGTTACCCGACACCCCTGCCGCCGCAGCTACTTCTACCGTTTCAAGCACCGGTACCCCCGGCGCCGCAACTTCCCTCTACTCTGCAGCCCGCCAGAAGCTCGACAACTACTTCACGCCACGGGTGAACACTACATTCGAGATCTACCGCTTCCGTCAAGCTAAGCAACTGGAAAGCGAATCGCTAGACACATTCTACGCCAGACTGCACCAGCTCGCGAAGCACTGTGCCTTTGCTGATGCTGACACCGAGATCAAAAAACAAATTCTACTTTCTACGACGTCAACACGCCTCCTCCGATACGCCATACAGCACGACCTGGACTTGGCAGGCATCCTCAGGCAAGGCAGATTGTTCGAGGAAGTTGAACACAACCTCTCTGTGATGGAACACGACCATCAGTAGAGCAAGGACAACGTAGCGCCCGTAATTGCTTTAAACACCAAGCAAACCTCACGACCTCATCATCAGCTGAAGCACCGAGGAAAAGCTTCTCGTGAGCCCCCACGCCGACAACAAGCAGATGCAACGTGCTACAACTGTGGAAAATCGTGTCCTCACAGGGAAGGACGCTCCTGCTGCCCCGCCCGCGGCAAGCAGTGCAATGCGTGCCACAAAATCGGACATTTTGCTCACGTGTGCCGTTCTGCACGCAAAACCATACACGCAGTCTTGAGGGACAGTGGCACTGACAGTGAGTAACACGTGTTTATGACTTCAGCCATCTCTCAAGCAGCGACCACCTCTCCACAGGTGGACATCAACGTCGACGGTGAACCCATTTGTTTTACGATTGACACTGGTGCTATCGTGTCCGTGGTCAGTTCGAACGACGTGAAAAGTCGTTTGAGCAAAGAAACGTTGTCCAAAACGTCAACGAAGTGTTCGCTTATGGTGCAAGTTCTTCGTTACCGTTACTCGGAAAGCTGGACGTTGTCATGACATACAGGGAGCGCAGCATCCACGAAGCGCTCTACGTCGTGTCTGGAGATTGTGCACCGCTCCTCAGCTTTTCTGCAGCATCTCGTCCGGGACTACTCCAGATCACATACAGTTTAGAAGAGGTAGCAACCAGGCTGCACCCAAGAGTGGCATACCCAGAGCTCTTCCAAGGTGTTGGCTGTCTCAAGGACTTTCAGGTACACCTTCATGTTGACCCCGCTGTTCAACCAGTACCACAACCACACAGACGCATCCTCTTCACCATGCAGCAGCCACTGGAAGAAGAACTTGAGCGCCTGCAGTTCTCGACACAATTGAAAGGGCTGAAGGACCAACCCCCTGGGTATCTCCAATTGTAGCAGTCCCAAAGCCACATGACCCCCAGCAGATTCGAGTGTGTGTTGACATGCGATGTGCCAATGAGGCCGTCCAGCGTGAGAGACATGTCACACCAACAGTGGATGACATCGTTGTTGCTTTGAATGGCTCCACTGTATTCTCCAAACTCGATCTGAAAGATGGATACCACCATCTAGAACTTCACGCACCATCCCGTGTGATCACCACTTTCTCTACGCATGTGGGACTCTTCCGATACAAGCGACTCAAATTTGGCATCAACGCAGCAGCCGAGGTCTTCCAGGACACCATATGTCAGGTATTAGCCAACATCCCTATCGTGCTCAACGTGAGTGATGACATCCTGGTGTATGGAAAAACTGAGAAGGAGCATGACGAAGCATTACAGGCGACACTGGAATGCTTACTGGCGAGTTGTCTCACATTGAATGACAAGAAGTGCAGGTTCTACAAAAGGAGGTTACCTTTTTCGGGCATCTGTTCTCAAGCAAAAGCATACAGCCAGACCCCACAACGGTATCTGCAATACTGGATGCATCACCACCCTCTAGCGCCAATGAAGTGAAGTCTCTCCTTGGTGTTGTCCCCTACTGCGGTCGGTTCATACCGAACATGGCCCACCTCACACAATCACTCAGAAAACTCACAGCCAAAGGTGAAGACCGGTGTTGGACAGACGAACAGCAGAACGCCCTGGATGAACTGAAGGGAAAGCTGTCTGAAGCCACGGCGCTTGCCTACTTTGACCCAAGGAAAGACATCACGCTCATTGTTCATGCTGCTCCCCATGGCCTTGGCGCCATCCTCACGCAGACATCCGGAGGTGAAACCAGAGCAGTAGCATATGGAAGTCGGGCCCTCTGTCCAGTTGAGGCACGTTACTCGCAAATCGAGAGAGAAATGTTAGCCGCGGTGTGGGGAATTGAGCATTTCCACATCTACCTGTACAGATCAGCATTCTGCGTACTGACAGACCACAAGCCATTGGTCAGCATTCTGAGCAACCCTCGCTCTTTGCCGTCAGCACGTCTAGAGAGTTTGGCACTCCGAATTCAACACCCCAGTGGTCCAAGCAACCCTTCTGACTACCTGTCTCGTCACCCAGTAAACGCCACAGCACCGTTCCGACGCATGGAGTGAATTGCTGAAGAGTATGTAAATTTTGTCGTGTCCCACAGCATGCCTCGTGCTATGACCATGAAATAAGTGACCAAAGCAACGATAGCTGACCCTGGGCTCAGCTCACTCAAGCAGGCCTTAAATCGGCCTCAGCATGATAAATGCTGGAAGAGCACAAGATTATGGCCCTTCTCTCATGTAGCGACAGAACTGTCAGTTTGTCAAGAAGGCCTGGTGTTGCGAGGCACGCGGATTGTACTCCCAGCACAGCTCCACGCAAGGGCAGTGCACCTTGCACATCGAGATCACCAAGGCATTGTCAAGACAAAACAGCTTTTACGTGAGAAGGTGTGGTTGCCAGGGATAGACTCTCTTGTGGACCGGACGGTGACGAGCTGCCTGGCATGTCAAGTCAACACACCTGCACACCAGCGTGATCGTTTGCCAATCCAGGAACTGCCTCGAGGTGCATTAACTGAGCTATCAGTGGACTTTGCTGGCCCTTTTCCTGATGGCAAGTATGGCATGGTGGTTGTGGATGACTTTTCAAAGTACCCAGTTGTCAGCATCATACACACTCTTGCAGCACCTACAGTCATCAAGCATCTGCGCACTATCTTTTCTCAGTTTGGCTGCCCAGAAATCGTTAGGTCTGACAATGGCTCACCCTTTCAGAGTGATAGTTTTGCAACGTTCACTGATGAGCTTGGGTTCAAGCATCATCGCATCACTCCACAGTGACCAGAGGCTAATGGAGATGCCGAACGATTTATGTGCACCCTCAAGAAGTCTATACTCTCAAATCGAGTCAGCCATTTGGATTGGACCAGTGAGCTTCCGTCATTTTTGCTTGCCTATCGATCAACACCCCATGGTTCCACAGGAAAATCTCCATTTGAACTCGTGTTCGGGAGACCCATGAGGAATCTTCTTCCAACGCTTGCGCTTGGTGCTCACAACGCAGCCTACTCCGAAGCTTAAAATCAGACGTTCTATCATGCCTTGAAGTGAACCAGAGAACGGTAGGACGTTTGGCCTTAGGCGCGCACGGAAAAACAACCGACGAAGCAGTACAGGGAGATATGGGCTGGGCTTCGTTTGAAGTTACAGCAGCACAGTGTAAAATATGTTTTAAGACGAGGTTGAGAGCAATGCTTCAACGAAGGTGGGCAGCTAAGGTTTGTAGGTACCTATATTTGAAAAGCGTGGACACGCAGTGGTAAAGGAAGACTAGAAGGCTAACGATGAAATACGGAAAGAACAGTGGAGAATCCAAAACAGCCAAGGTAACCAAAAAATAGGCAAGGCAAATTGAAACGAACAAATGGAGAGAAAAAATGGAAGATAATGAAATGAAATGAAATAAATGAAATAAATGAAATAAAACGTCGTTACAGATGTACAGCGCTGAGAAATTGAACATCAGAAAGACAAAATTTTATGTTAATTTCCAGGGCAGTGCTTTGCTTTTTGAGGCTAGAGCAGGTTGCCTGCGAACTAAGAGCTTTGTGGGGAAGTATTCACAAAATTATAGGGTATGCGGGGTCTGCGCAAAAGAAACAGAAACTATGCGGCACATTGTATTAGATCGTGAGGGTATCCATCCAAATCTACCTGAGGGAAATTGTCGGCTTTCATAAGCCCTAATATTTAAGGGTAGCACGGGAGAAGTTAACTTCAAGGCTGTCGAGGGGACGAAAAGAAGATTAGAATGCTGGTGGACGAAAAGCACAGAGGAGAGTATTGCCTAAGACAGTTACCACCTGTTACAGAAAAAAAGTATTTTGTGCCTAATAAGCTTTTTGTGACTGCCCTAAGCAGCGCTAGTATTAAACCAAGACAATAATAGGTATATTATTCCTTTTGGGTAAGATGACATGTCATCACCCCGCTACAAAGGTGACACCAATAGCAATTATCATCATCGCAATCGCTAAGGAGCAATACACAAAACTTCTAAAAGGGTTAAATATACAATCAAAAAGCTACCAATCTCACTTACCACTCCCCCATCATTTTCTCATTTTAGAAAACACTACAACAAGACTGCATCTACTACTGCAAGGAGGGTGACTATGGAAGTTGGAAAACATGGAGTCACAAGAATGGTACCCCTTGTGACGTAAGTGAATATATAATTTAAAACAGGTTTTAGTTGGATGTAAATGAATGTCGTGTGCGTATCATTGCTGTTTTTTCAACATTTAGCCAACTAAGATAAATTTACGCGCTTGATAACAGCAAAACTGTTACAGATACAAAAGAATTGTGTTACATTTGAAAACATACACAAAAGCTTTAACTTTTGAACAAGACACTCAGTTCTTGGGCCCACCGGCTGTTGTAAAAAATATGAGGCATAACACATCAAATTGTCTGCTTAAAAAGGGGACAAAAAGTTGTCACTGTAAAAGCGCCGTGCCTAAAACAGTTCGATATTATGCCGCCGTCAGCAGAGAAAGACTAGGGCCGGAAGGGTGCGCTTGGCTACCATTTTCCTAGTTCCAGCAAAAGAAGAAACAAAGTGGAATTCACACTCTGCCACAAGTAAACATGCACAGATCCCACAAATAAAGCGACAGCTCAGAGATGCAGTTGCACCAGATGTGAAATATATCGCTGATTGTCAAATCGCCCCCTCATAAGTACATGTCGCCATTTCGGGGCTCGAATATATTCAGTGCATGACAAAAAAAAGGTTTGATGGATTTTGAGGTTGCGCAGATGGACACAAAGCACCGCAAAATACTCGCTTTTTCGTTCTTGCAGTACACTTGATTGTGGTACTACCTTGATTTATTCCTACTCCATAGGGGGCATGACCTGTACAACTATAACATGAAAAACGGGAGTCATAGTTGTGTCCCATAGAAAACGTCAACAGCCCGGAGGAGGATGTTGTGGAAGTAAAGAAGGTATAAGCAGAGCGTGCATGTCGTCATCTTTAGTGCATGAAGGAGGAGGAAGCGCGTTCCCAGTTCTGCCCTACCGTGGCATCTTGGTTCCTTGCGGTTCACAACAGCAGCATTTGACAGTGTTGCCCCAGAAGCAATTCGAAGGAAGGTGGCGTTCGTAGACTGTGAGGATGAATGCAACCTTTTCTTAGTAATTACCTAAATGATATGTATATCTACGTGACTTTGACGGCACGACATGCCATCAAGCAAGGTGGTGTTCTGAGCCCCACATTGTTCAGTATATGCCTTATCCGCATCGCAAAGGTGTTACTTTAGGGAGTTCCCATCCCGCCGTATGATCATGGCATCGGCACCCGAGATTCTGGCAGGAACACCAGAAACGTACCAGAAAAAGTCCACAAGGCTCTGTTCACCATTGAAAAATACCTCAGCAGCTCGGGCTGGCTCTGCCTTCTGAGAAGTGCATTCCCGTGGCATTCACCAAATGTGATGTACCTCGATACCGATTGGAGATAAATGGCGCGATGTACCAAGTGTTCCCAATCAGAAATTTGTAGGCCTTGCAATTTATCGTTGGCTGTCCTGGGCTCCCGTATAAGGCCGCTAAACCAGAGACTCCATTCGTTCGTTCACGTTTGGAGGATGATGACGGGAAGCAACAGGGCTTGCTCAGTGTCAGCACTTTTGCTACTCTACAAAGCGCTCTTCTTAGGCCTCTTGCGATGCTACCTACCGGCTTTACATGCTGTGTCTAGCACAGACTTGAAGCTTCTCGATAGCTGTCAAGCTCGAGCACTGCGAACATGTCTGGGCCTTCCAAATGCACCTACACGAGAAAAACCTTTTGTGAGGCAAGGTGCTTTTCTCCGACCACTCCCATTGGCACAAATGGCTTCGTACTGCTGTGTGATTAACCCAGACCGAAGCTGCCGTGCTTGTAGGCGGCATGAGTTGTGTGCACTATTGTACCTGGAATAGGCAAAAGCCGTGTATGCTCGCATCGGCCGTTGCATAATTTGTCCTGGAACATATTCACACCCCCAACCTAGACAGCGTCCAAGTGTACACGGATGGACCTGTGACTTCGGCCTCTTAAGCAATCGCCGTATGGATTCCGCCAGAGGGATGGTTGATTAAAGAAAAGCTCAGACAGAATGCCCTCCACCGCCGCTGAGCTAGCAGCTGTCAGAGCACCACTCTTTTACATAAGCGGAAGTACTGCTCGGTGGTGGACAATTCATTCCGATTCCCGGTAAGCCTTGCAACTAATACATAAACCGCCCGATTGTCGCAGCTAACTTCTCTGGGCTATGAACGAAATATATACAAGAACTGTGCGCGAAGGACGTAAAAATGGCCTTCAGTGTCTACCCGGTTATTCTGGTATGACGGGCAGCAACGTCTCCGATGCGGTTGCCACAAAAGCCCACCACCTCAACTACACCGTTAGAATCACGTTTTTCAACGATCATAGCATAGCAGGGGCTTTTTACCTACAATAGCAACTGCAGCTGCCGGCTTGGCAGGATCCTCTGAGAAGGCACGCGCCCCTCCATGTGATAGACCCAAAGTGCGATTTCAGACATCTGCGGGTTCTGCTTAAGCGCACTCCAGGTCTGCTACATCGCCGGGGGCCTTTCTCGTGTGTCCTTCTGGCAGAATACCAAACTTTACCCGTAAACCATGAACTCAGCGGCTGCCGCGGCTTGGACTGGCTTCACGGCTTCCAGATGGCGTACGGAGCCTGCGAATCCAAGAATATAAAAGCGCCATCGTTTACTGCACGGTAAGGAAGCACTCAGGTACGGACGGCCCCACAGGCACCCCTGTCGATCCTCCGCCACACGATATAGACGAAGGTGCATCGTTTGTCGGCATAGCAACGGAAAGCGACCTAGCACACAAGCAGCGTGCCCAGACCGATTGGCGGGGCTCGAGCGACTACTGCACATGACGCGACGTAGCCACGCCAAGCTTATAAAAGTGCAACTATGGTGGATTCTGCCTCAAAATATTCGCTGCTCATGAAGTCCTTCGAGCCCACAACAAGAATGAAGTACCTCCTTGTGATCCCCACTAGTCTCACCGAAGAATTCTCGGAAGCGTGCCACTGCGAACCATCGTCAGAGGACGTAGGCACGGCACGTACACTGGCGAAGATAAGGGCGAAGTAATTTACATGCCTACCCTACAGCGACGTATCCCAGTCAATCTGGAGCTTCCCTACTGCCAAGGACGAAACAAGCGGCCTAGGACACCTGCCGATCCTCTGCAGCCGGTCCACGTCCCATCTGTGCCCTTCCAACAGTTAGGAAATGGTATTCTGGGCCCATTCCCTCTGTCAGAAGCCGAGAACAGTTGGATTGAAGTAGCGACAGACTGCGTGACGCGCTACGCCGAGACCACCGCTCCTCCGAAGGAGACCACACAAGAAGACCCAAAGTTATTAATTCGCCAAGTTGTGCTCCGACATGGAGCCCCTGAAATCCTAATCACTTACACCGGAATGGCCTTCACTGCGGAGGTGATGCAAGGAGTCTTATGCTACGGGATTAGCCCGATCGAAAACGACGGCGTGCTACCCCAAACGAACGGACGAACGGAACACTTCGACAAGACGACCTCAGATACGCTGCTTCTTTACATAGACGTTAAACATAAGATGTGGGTTAAATTCCTCCCTCATGCCACGTTTGTGTACCACATACCTATGCAAGAGACTATGGTAATGACAGCGTTCGAGATTGTCTACCGAAGACGGCAGAATAGGTTGGTTGAGGCCACCCTCCCGCATGTGGAAAACGAAGACCTCAACGCCCACGTTCAAGGATACATGCAGCGTGCACATGATGCCCGACAGCTTGCTCCAGTTTGTACAACGGAGCAGAAGCTCGTAGATGCCGAACGCTACAGCTTCCAACGCCGAGCAGTCGACTATCACGCAGGTAATCTTTTGTGTTTTTCGAAGTCAGTCCGACGAAGGGGCCTCGTCGAGATACTCCAGCAATGGTATCATCGGCCCTAGCGAATTCAGCCATGCGTTGGCCAGCTCATCTACGAGGTTGTTCGTTACACTGGCTCAAGCAGGTCCCGATGACCCACGCTGCCCCATTTCGTGCACGAGGTTTGCTAAAAGCTTTACTACGCCAGATTATCAACTTTGTATTGTTTGGACTGACTTTTTTTATTTTCACCATCGGGTCCCTGCAGTCTTAGAGGGGGTAATGGTGCGAATAGTTCTTTTTTTACTGAAGTGTTTTGTTTCAAACGTTTGGCCGTGCCGAACTCCTTATATGTTTTGGAAGCGACGTGCATTTGTCCTTTATTCTACTTTGTGTGCCACACGGGCTATCTTATTTGATAGAGTGCGCGGATTATTTATCACCGTGCGAGCGACCGAATGACGAGTGAGTGGTGCCCACGTGGCCAGAATGTTCTCGAGGCCGCTCGGGCAGTTTGAAGGAAGCACGCTTTAAAAATACTACTCTTTAATAATAAGTCGCTGTACGCGTGAGCTTGTGATAGCGACTCAACTGCGGCCGTAACGAATGTCCGCCAATCAGACTCCAAACCCACCAAGTCTAACCCGATCCCCTCCAATTGTTCATAGGCCACGTTGTTATTCTTTTGCCTCCTGCTGCTTCGGTCCAGCAGTGTATCTCATGTTACACTAACGCCGCATATGAAAGTCATGATATGCATTGTCATACCGAAACCGTCTAGCATTCACACTCCGCTATAGCACCCTATCACCTGTTCTTATAAGGTTTCTAACAATTTACACGGAAAATACAATTTCGCACCGTCATGTCATGTACAATTAATTACTGAAATAATAGAGTAGCCTATTTCGCACTACTAGTTTCGTCACTAACTAGTAAAATGCTTCCCGCACGTAAACATGCAGAAATTGACAATACGGTGTAACTGCAATACTTAGACAGCAGATATATGTGTTTGAAATTATTGCTTCTTTTTGTTTAGATCAAACAACATGAGTAACGAACACTTTTGAAAATGGATGCTTTCATCTCGCAATATTTAGTTAAAATGGTTTCACATCAATATCTTACACTTGGTGTATTTTCTTTTTTAGATTAACGGAAAAACTGGAATTTGTTTAAGCTCAACAGACAGCTCCAACTGCTATAGGAACGATAGCAGCGAAGGGAAGAAGTTCCTGGAAAAGACGCACACAGAGCCGGAAGACGTCCCCACACGCACAGAGGAGCCATCACAGCGGGAGACACAAAAAACTTCTACAAAGCCCGAAAAACCAACTCAACAAGATCACGGCAATAGTCAAAAGAAGTGCAAAAACCACAAAAGCAAAAAAAGGAGCTTGGATTAGTCTGGTTGGTAGGCACCCCGAATGTAATAAATCATAGCAGACACTACGAAAAAAGTTGTTCTGCCTGGCCCATGTTATTGAGCAAATAAAAATGCTATTACACTTTCGCACAGCGAGAGTACATTAAGACATTATTTGAGAACGCCAGAAAGTGTGCGCTTCATTGGGGGGGATTGGAGTGTTTTTTTTCAGTTGAGAAACAATAGGTATTACCTAGCTGCTTTATTAGAAACTTCAAGCTCTCTTCCTTTCTGCCCTTCCTACATTTCTAGGAGACATGAACTCCTGAGTGTAGTCTGAGGACACAAATTTGACAAATAAAGAAGGATAGGCGCAAGAAAATTATTGGCGCCTCTCGGGCACAGGAGCCATTTGGTGTAAAACAACGCCGTAGTGATGCTGTGCCACAAAGCTGTGTCACAGAATACGAACCATTCAAATGTCTTTATTACCGCACCAAATAGGTGGTAATTCGTATAACCAATTCTTGACATCGGACCCAATGAGTGGGCAGGGCCATCACTAAGAAGACGCATGTTTACCACATTTTACACTAAAAGCTGTAAACCACATTTCACCAATTTTTTCACAGTCTGCATTAAAATAGAATGTTATCATTTTATAATAGCTCCTGTCCTAACCAGCGATTACAGCCCCTGGGCGCGCTAAACCACAAGCATACAGAATGAGCCGATTTGTTTTGCGCTGCTGCCGAACGGTGGCTGAACTGACGTCCACGTCCTCAAACGTGTCTCGCACAACGCCCCCGTATTCTACAAAACATGCACAAATGAGTTCCCCATCTCGTTTCACTGCAATCAACTTGTTAAAAGTGCCGACTCCGGAATTCTTAACAGTCTTTTGAAACCCTATCAGCGCTCAATCTAACGACCACAAAGCGCAGACGCGAGCTTCTTCGGAAGGACCTACAGGAAACCCACGTAGAATCACCAGCACAGCCGCAAGTATAGCACAAGTGCGTGAACAGTCAGGATAACATGCAAAGAAAGTTCCCTGTGATAAATATCATGGTGATTGTCTGGATATACCACTAGGTGGCCCCTGCGCTACTTTGCATTGTCAATCCGACGTTACGACATGGCTTGGCTATTTATTACGGCGACCTGGTGGGTTTGTTCTCTTTGTCTTTCTTCCACAAGTAACGGACGGAAAACCTACCTATTGGCAGTACAACATCAACGAAACATCTGGCAGACTATAT
Organism: Haemaphysalis longicornis; assembly: GCF_048455015.1. Lineage (NCBI taxonomy): Eukaryota > Metazoa > Arthropoda > Arachnida > Ixodida > Ixodidae > Haemaphysalis > Haemaphysalis longicornis. The sequence continues at coordinate 111,231,061 of NW_027526295.1, read as the reverse complement.
AAGAAAATGGAACTAGCTGTCACAATGGCAACACGGCAATTGACTACCTACTCAAGCTTGTGGCGACCACCTGGGAAACCGATGGCATCTTTACCTCCTCACAGCTAAGTGTTAAGGACTTCAGAAGTGAGTAATTGCAAACACCGGTGCAATATCCTGGGTATTCGTTTTTGCGTGGCTTTTAAGAACCGGGTTTTGGTGTCGTTCTCAACACTACTACTTATTGCGCAGCGGTCTCTTCTGCACTGCCGGTTCAATAAGGCCCAAATGCCCGAGAATACTTCCTAACATGTGCTTTTCGCTTAGCTAGCGTGCACTAACGCATCATGTTTGCGGTAACATACGATTTCCCCTCTAAACAAACACACATTTCACTAACACCCAGTACGCCGCCAGTAAGAGGAAGAGACGACTGTCCCTACTCTCACCTGTGCAAAGCATATATATATTTTCTAAAGATAGCGTTGCTCACCTTTACGTGAGTTCCCAGTGCTTGGAAAGAGTTCCCTCTTGTGCTACGGCCCCTTTTCGGTTTATTTAGGTGTAGGCACGACATTCTCGTGCAATCATCAATATACATGATGGATCGTCAATCAGTTTTTTTTATACTGCTTGCCTATGGCTACGAACCAATCGTAATTATAGGCGAGGCTTCAAACTCAATATAGAAACGGGCCAGATCCATGAAAGTAATGAACTATGTGCCGAATACTACTGCAACATAAAATTTCATGAACACAGAAGTGAATGTTCTTAATTAAAAATCCCTGCACCCCTCGTAGTAAAAATTGTAGGGAGGAAATAGAAGTCAATTCTTGAAATGTTATTCATAAGCTTGGACCCACTGGGACCTACGTTTGGAGCTTACGTGGGCGTGTTCGCTACAATTGGCACTGTCGGTGAATGTGCTCTACGATTAGAAAACGAGGCCTTTACTTTTTGTGAATAAAATTCCGAACTGAAAAAAATGTAAGTATATAACCCCGAGCTGGGCGTGTTGGTACATGTTCATAGTGGGAAAAGCGCTACTCCGACAAGGACAAGTGAGTACACAGGACAAACCGCTTTGTCCCGTGTACTCACTTGTCCTTGTCACTGTAGCGCGTTTCCCACAATGAACATGTAAGTATATAAGATCTAGAAAAATTGGCTCCAATTCACGCTGTGAAGGTGGTTGAACTGCGAAGCTGTAAACGACACTGCAACGATTACCAATCCGACGTTGCCTAAATTGCAACACGTGCTTTAGAAAGAGTAAAATCAGAGACTCGGGCACCAGTACCCGAGTTTCACAGGTACGCTATCCTTATGCAGCAGCGACGGCGGAAAGAAAACGGAGGGGAGCGCCTGGCGAACAGTCAGGAGGAGGAATGCATGCACGGCAATGACTCTGTCACTGCCTCCCCCTAACTCTTGGTTTATGCATCACCAGGCGCTGTTTCGTTTGCCACCAATCCAAACCACGTGAAAGCCGTTATCATTCATTATATGGTTTGTACTTCACACGAGGGCTTTGAATGAGCGCAAGTGGGGGACCCGCTGCCGTGCTTTTTGAGTACACCGTCTGCCTGCTGGTCTCCTACTTTGGGAATAGCTTCGTCTAACAAAAAAAAAGCCGTGGCTTAGTCGGTAAGACGACGAGCTCCCCCTCCTTTTCTGTAGTCGTGTACAGGTTCTATTCGTAGCGTTTCTAGTTATTGCATTTAGTTAGTCTTAGAGTTTTCTGCGGACGTGGACACGACAATTTCCCTCCCTGGTGCATGTATACTTGTTCTCGGTAAAATGCAAGTTATATATAGCACAAACTATACAAAATGAGAGTTATACAGTATAGGAGCTGCACAGGATGGGAATATGGGACAGCCGAAATATGGGACAGGAAGCATCAGAAGTTTTATACAACGGTCATACAAGAGACGACTGTGCGAGTGCAAACCAGGACTAATGCAACCCCTGACCCGAGGGCCTCGCGCCACTCATGGGGGATACTGCGAAAACGGATAGGACATGCGTTCTCTACAGCTACGTGTTATGGCATGTACATGAGGAACACGCATTCTCTGACAAACGTTTGTGTAGCTTCTCTGCCCAACGCCTCGCAACCTGTAATGATTTTACTCCCATAATAAGCACACCTTGACTTTCCTAGCGACTATTTAAACAGGCTATCCTCAGACCTATCAGATTTATTAAGCATATGACATTTCATGCGCCCGCATTAGCGAAAATACTCCGTAGCAAATGTCTCGAAAATTATTGAGGAAATCTAAGCTCATCAAGTTAACCTTATTTCCGATGTTCTATATGATACTTTGATGTGCTGGTTATACATTGTTTTCCAACCCCCTCTTATATTTTGCATTGGATGTTCTAAAAGACGCCAAATTCTTAGCGAATGAACTGCGGTGTTCCGTAGTTAGACTATATGTTTAAAATACCTAGATATAACAGCGAAGCTGTTGTTGATGGCCGTAATTTGTTCTGTTTGCGGCTTCATCATAATAGGTTTTAGTTACTCCTAACGTATATACCTCTCACGCTAGCATGCACCTCACAAGCAGCACCCGCCGTCGTCCAAGGTGGCAGTGGCACTCTCTAAACTACAGAGAAAACGGTTCGCGTGCGTCCGCCCCTCAAGGGGGAGCACCTGACAGCTTGCGCTACAGATGCCCAATTTGGGAACTGGTTGTCCTCGGTTCTAGGGCTTGCTGACGCATTCCAATTACAGAAAAATCGGAAAGCCTACAGATAAAAGGAACTGGGCCCGCCAGTCATACATCACAAAGAAGGCGATATAGATATGATGATGACGACTACTACCTTAGTGAAAAGCGATGACGGAACATGAAATAAACAATCTCAACTCTAATTCAATCCGGGGTGTTGTGTCCTTCAATTGTTACAAAGAAAGAAATCTTCCAGCTTCGCTGTGCTTCAAGCCTTGGTGTAATTACTGCAAAGTTCACCAATTTGTATTGCCGAGCATTTTTTGCCGAATTCCACGACAGCCTGAACAGCGTAGGGCCTTGCATTTCCAAGAAAATGCGGAAATCGCGGGCGTTCCTCCTCAATTCGTTATAATAGCGTAAACGGAGATAGCTGGTAGAACTAAATCTTGAAAAACTAAAAAATACCAAAAATATAAAGAAAAAACCGAAAATGGCGAAACTTGTAACACCTGCATTCCCGCAGTCATGCAGATTTCGGGAAAGTTCCACCTGTAGTCTTTACTTAAGTGTAAATGGACACGACTGGTAGAACGAAAGTTTGAAAAACTAACAAAATAAAAAAAATATCAAAAACATGACTGAATTTCGCGAACCGTGTAATGTTCTGCATTTTCACAATATTGTACATTTCGTGAAAGTTTTAAATGTAATCGTTATAATAGCGGAAAGGAGACGATTCGTCGAAGGCAAGAGTGGAGACAAGGGGTGGAGAGTGGGCAGTTATTTGCAAAGGATGCCGTACTGCTCGATGATGTCGTGGTATGTGAGAAGTGCCGAATCGGACGTCTTGGGAACGCCGTGTTTAGGTTTAAAAGAGGTGCCTGCGGGGGGGGGGGGTCAGAGCTCGGACTTTATGATGGGCAGCCTCATTGCCACCTATGCCAGCGCGTGTCGGGGTTTACAGCAGCGCTACTGGTTTGGAAGGGGGTGGAGGGCATAGACCTTGGAGGGATAGTGATGAAATGGTGCCCTTGAGGTATATTCGGGTGCCGTGTTTGATTGCGATTACATAAAGATAGAGGTGGCTGTTTGCGTACGGTGGCTGAAGCTTGCTGGTCGGTGTTAGATGCTCCAATGACAGGACACGTGCTGTGCGCGCCGGCACAGAACCACGCCAATATTTGTGGGTCCGCAAAAATTGCCGGCGGCGGCGTAAAATTGCCGGACCAAACTCACAGAAGCCACCAACGGGGTGTGTAAATTGGCAAGGACTTGCAGCAAGACCGGCAACTAGAAACGGACCGCCCCAGAACCAGGAAGCTCAAGATGTCACTAAAGCCACGCCGCACCGTGACCTAAGCCTAACCGGCACACCGAGCGAAGCCCCGTGTTCTCCGAGACCGGGCCAGTTCATGCATACTGTAGGTCACATGCTGCGCGCTCCGCCATTCGACCTAATGGACATTATAGTCCGCAAAACGCCTTCGTGAGGCCACTACCACTGGATCGAACAATAGAGTGGCTGACATCTCCTCGGCATAGATAACATATTGCCAGGCTACTACTCAGGACGCATTGAGCAGTCGTGCCTTGATGGCCAATGACGTCGCTGATACCAGGTTTTGGACCACATCCTCAAAAAATAATCCGAGCTGGCCTCCACTCCGAAAAATCGTCCTTAGGTGCCCTGAATCTCTCAGAAATGATGGCAACTCAAGTAGGTGTCGCCATCACATCAGTCGCAGGCCTCACAGCAGGAGAGAACTCCCAAGGTTAAATCAAAATCCGCCCAAAACAAAACGTACTTACAATAAAAAAGTTGTCCCACATCAGTCCGAAAGCTCCTATAAATCACGGAAGTTGGAAATTTGTCTCGGGGCAAGTAGACATGCCACACAGGCCTACCTTGCCGCCCGATCAGACGAAGAAAAATAAATTGTACATGGCGTCTCCGCCTCCTCGAGCCAAGAGCCTATTACATGTTTTCATGGAGGATACCGAAAAATAATTTCCGCCCGCAAGATATGAAAGCAGCAGCGAAGTCACCACGTTCGAAGGTAAAAATCGTTACCGACAAGGTAGTACAGTATGCCTCAAATGCTTGGAAATCGGCGGAAAGACTGAAGTGTTTCTTCAGAAATAGATGAACTGCTACTGCGACCTATGCAGAACCCCTTCGCTATCACCGTGAAGACGAAGAACCGAACAAATGTGTCCCCCATTGCATCAACTGTGATGGGGATGCGTGATTCCAAGCGCTTCGCTGCATAGAGCACCCACGTGACGTGTGATTTCACTGCGCGCGCTATTCTTTTGAGCGCCTGCTAAAACGAGACCTACGTTCGGGCTCTGTGTCCCTGATGTAGAGTATGGAGTACGGGCGCTGAAGGCTTGGGTTCGAGCCCCAGCAGGTCTAGATCTTTTTTTTCATTGCCCAACTTTTTTTCCTAGTTTTAATTTTTTTCTAAACTCAAATGCACGCGTTGTTTTTGTAACTAATAGTGATTTGGTATGTTTTAGGTTACTTTAGGTTTGGGACACAGCCAATGACGGCGTTTATTTACCGTTCTAGATCGCACGAACAGACAGGTCATTAGGGTGCCCTCTGCAGTGAGGCGTTTGGAAATACGCGACGGGGATCAGGTACCCACCGACCCCAATGGCGCGTCACGCCTACAAGCAGCTGAATACCTGACTGAAAACGTGCAGACACGTCAACACCGGCCGCCCGTCCTGGCCAGCCGCCAAACAGAGAACTACCGCCACCTTCATTGGACGACGCAAACTAGCCAGAGTTGCAAAACCATTTCAGCGCAGTCCGCAAATCCATCAACCAAGAACACTGGGAATCAGAACGCCGTCCTTGCAGAAGCGGTCACAGCAAGGTGCGTTAAACATCGCCTGAAACTCCAACATTGCCTGAATACTCAAAACAGGGAGTGAGAAAAATCTATGACTTGGCGTACACCAGACAGCAGGTGCCTCCTCGCTTCGAAGCTAGAACCGACACTTAAACCGTGATAACTGACCCACGCCTCCTAGCCCATTACACAACATTCCCACACGCCATCCGGCATGGAAATTATTAGGCACACTCAAACGAATCTAAGGACAATAGTAACAACTCAAACACACACGGAGTCGACTCATTTAGCAACAAACCACACACCAACCACTTTCGCACATGTGAATCTGCACAGCATATTTAGACGATAGGAAAAACAAATCGAAAATCCCCGGACTTACTGTCAGGCCAAATCGACCGTTTACAGTCTACCATCGTTCATTTAACGGCTCAGATGAACCGCATGGAACTACTCACCACCGTACACAACACATGCCAGTCCACAGACGAAATGCCATCAGCAACGAACGTGCTTCTCCGAACCTGAATCACACCGGAACCAGACGGCACTCACAATAAACCCTAATTCTCAACGAGCTTGGGACACACTAATCTGGCAACTGAACTGCCGAATGTAACAGCGCAAAAGGGCTGGCTTCAGGTGTCATGCACAGAATCGCACACAAAAGCCTGATATTATCCTCATCCCAAAAGCTCACGGATGTGATAGTATCCCGGGCTACAGCACCTTCAGCCGTCCCAGCAACACTTACACCAAACGTCGCACTGAAACAAAACATCTGCACTCACCCTAACTTTGGCCCAAAACAGCATCCGAGCCACCCAGATCTACACCTTTAAATGGCAAGAAACTGTGGCCATAGACTGCGAAGGAACAGTAGGGTGGCACCACTTAAAGTAACTACTTCATATTGCAAAACACCAGATTGTAGATTAGGACAAAAAGTGGCACACAACCACAAACACGGCCACCTGGTCATTGCTGGTGATTTAAGTACCCATGACGCAGCGGTGGGCTACGCGAAGTAAAGTAGACGAGGCCGTAAGCTACAAGAAGTCATCCCACAAGCAAATCTGACACTAATTAAGAAATCCTGGAAACCACCAGTATTGAAATAAGCGTGGAAAGAAATACGACGCCCGAACTTGCATGGCGCAATAAACTCAAATTCACACACTGTAAAAACACCCAAGACACCTTGCCAGCGGCCATTAAATAATTGCGATAGAAGTAGCGCGGTTAGGCCCAAACCAATGCTGCCAACGAATGCAATGCCAAATCGGCACCACCTTCGTTAAGGCTTCAGCAAGATCCAACACTGCTTCAGGAATCGGAGCCACCAATTACCTAAAGATACTGCAGCAAACAGATCTACCAAGCCGTACGCAATCACACCACAGAGTTCACCAGTCAACAAGAACAGCCGGCCTTTGACAATCATACCCTCGCATTCTTCGACGGGCCACCTAGCCTGAAAAAACTGCTAAGAAAGAAGCACAAGAAAAAACTGCGGCATGAACTTTACGAACTCTCTGAAGAAATTCAGAAATATTCGGAACAGATCATAAAAGGGTACTACTGTGCAACAGCATAAATGGCCGCCTCCATACAATCAAACTGTGGCGCACCCCGAACACCCTACTAGGCAACAAGAAAACATGTCACACAATTCAAAGGTTCAAGCTCCGCACAAAGATCAGTAACGATGACGTAGCGGGTACCCTACTGGATCATTTCTCCTTCCCCCCGCAAAAAATTAGCAACGATGACGTAGCGGGTCTCCGACTGAATCATATTCCCCCCCACCACTACTGTGTCTTACACCACTCCCAAAAAATCATTTCCATGAGCATAAACTATGGAGATTGATCAGGCATTCTCACTTCATGGGCGGAAAATGTCCTACAATGCATGTTAAAAATCATTGAGGAAGAACTTGTGGCTCCTGGTAATATCATCACCACTTACCAATCAGTCTGTCATCGCCATTAAAGAGGTTCGATCGGGTGTCTCACAGTTCCGTTCCCTGGCGGCTCAACCGCAACAAGGTGGTCACCCCGCGACGTGTGGTGCCGAAAGCCAATGGAAAAAGAGCGGCTCCGAATGACGTGGACAACGAGCGATGGCTACGACGAGTTTCTTTTGGAGACGGTCGCCAAAGCAATTTCGTCTTCCTACAAACCTCACCCAGGGAGACAACTCGTGGACTTGACTGCCTGTCGAGCGAGCAAGCCGGAAATTTTCACCCAACGCCGGACCCGCTGAAAGCAAATCGCGCTACCTGGGGAGCCCAAGCGACAACGATTTTGACCAAGGCGACAGCACTCATCGAGAGCGGCTGCTCGGAACGAAAAGCGCTCAGAATGGAGGTAGTCAAGATCGCGGCCACCCGTGACGAGCTTCGCAATACCAACGCAGGTCAAATATACGATTCCTGCCGAGGAGCTGGAAAGGGAGTACAATTCCGTAGCGTACTACAACGATCAGCCGCTGGAGACCTATGCTCGCCTTAATTGCCGGCTGGACGACCTCAGCGTCAGGAGCACGGTGCAGACCACCACCCCGGCAGCGATGACAACGCCACATGCCCCAACAATGGTTACATCCCTGACCTCTGGTACTATTCTATAAAGTTACCCATTAGGCATTTTATGGGGACCTATCTAAATAGACGTCATTTTAGGAGCACTACCACGGCGCAGTCCACACCAACCACACTCTATCCACTACCTAAAGTTTCACTTCCTCCAAACCTGGAAGGTGAAGTTGCAGCTGACATCTCTGGACTGTCAACAATGGAGGCCTGCTATGAGAGTACTGTCCAACTGCTAAAAGAGAGGTTCGGCGACACGAGCCGGATTATGCGGCGACATTTCCAAATGCTCCACGGGATTCAGCACGTGCCATCAGCATCTGACGCAAGAGAGCTGCAGAATCTACATGAATCCGTTCAGCTTAACATCCACTGCCTGAACGTGTTGAACGTCCTAACGAACAGCCTTTCTGCTATGTTCTACGACGTGTTGCAGGAGGCATTGCCGGAAGATACGATCGTGGCATTTTACCTGCACGTCCGCCTCCAGGGGAAGTCAATGGCCATGGCATCTTCTGGGGAAGAAAACGCAACGGCTTGCCAATAACTTCACCACATCTTGCGGTACACGCAGATTAAACTCAAGGCAAGCGAGCAATATGCTCCGCAGGGACTCCTACAGAAGCGAGTGACCCCCTTGAACGTAACGGCCATTTTACTTCGGTACTGCTCGCCTCGCATGCTTCGATGCCTGAATGTAACAAGTGCTTTTTTTACAAATCGGCAATGCAGATTAACAAGGCATGCGACGCTTTTCTGGGCGTCCCTGAAAAGAAGGAGCGACTAGCAAAACCTATGCGATGCCATAGATGCACGATGGTGGACCACGGATGAAAGGAGTGCTGGCGAAATATATGTGGCCGGAAGTGCAAGGGCAGACATGCGACGGCCCTTTGCGACGCACAATATGCACGCAGAGTGAAGAAAGGCAGGCTGCACGCTGGCCCAATTCCCCAATTTCCCGCTGCAGACGCAGCCCACCAAGTCGGCATTCAGCTGCCAGCTAGACGAAAAAGTCAACTTCCAGACCTTCCGGTAGTGGATCATCCGTACGAGCGCCGCACGCTTTATAGCCATTTCCGACTGCGGCAGCCAGCACACTTTCATCAAGGAAGACCTTGCTTTGAGTTTAAAACAAAGTCGTGGGAGAGAGAAGAGTCGACATCAATACATTTGCACCGGTCGTTCCTTATGAATCACGAAAGTGCAAAATAGTTGAGCTGAGACCTCATAGCTCGTTCGACGGTGCCCATCAAGTTATCAAGGCACCCACCATACCCCAGCTCTGAAGAAACATCGCGGATGCGGACATTGACGGCGCTCTCCCTGCGTGCCTAAGAAAGGTAACCATCGGCTGGCAGACGAAAGAACGGTTCAAGAGGTAGGTGCAGAACCAGGCATCAGCCTTCTTGTATGCTCCGACCAATGTGGAGATTAACGAGCGGGGACACTATTCGGGGCAACGACGTTAACAGTTTAGTTGCTCTAAACACTACGCTTGCGTGTCAGTGCAAGGCCCAGCCCAGAAACAGAGCAAGGGACCTAGCCCCCAGCAAGTGAAATGTGGCCTCCTTTAGAGGCAAATACTTCACAGAGCAGACAGTAATGCTGGCAGTCGTGACGCCTGCCTCACGACGAGCCTGAACCTGACCCATAACGAAACCCTGCGTGTACTTTTGGAACAGCAGTCAACGGCGCACGATCACCGAAAAGACACTCAAAAAGAAGTTCGAATGTCGACAACTATCAAAGGTACAGAAAAAAACGATTCTTGAAGATCAACATCTCCGTGAGGTCGTGTCGTCTCGGTGCCTTCGAAAGATATCAGACGGCAGTGTTTTGATCGAGAAGAACAACCACAGAATGCCACGGTTCTTGTCAAGGACATCAGTGAAGCTCCACAATCCGTTGGCAGATGAGGCTCGGTGTTCCACGACCAAAAAACGGAAACAATCAGCAAGATGTCCGAAAGAATATTCTAGTCTGAACCACCCTGTATATCATGTTTTTGCCTAGAACTGTGGTGTTATGTTTTCTCCAGGAGATATTTCCAAATATTGCTTTTCACATCTGTCCTTGTAGCCCGGATTATGTTGGAAATGAGAGAGGAGGAAGATGTGGCCCCTGGCTCTAGAGCACCACTATCCTCATCACTATATCATCAGTCTTTCATCGCCATTAACGGGGTTTGAACGGGGTCTGCCGCCTCCGTTCCCTGCGGCTCAACCACAAAGAGGTGGTCGCTCCGCGACAAAGCATTCGAAGAAATACAGTTTCCAGACAAAACAAAATTACGTAAAATTTGCTGCCGAACCTACCATACACCCATCCTACGTCACATAAACAAAGCCTGAGAAAGTGCCGAAATTTTTACGGAATACAAAACTGCACCCGCAATTGCTATTCCAGAACATGGTAAATCGCTTGATAACATCAATAATTTATGCCCTATTTTCCTTTCCTCCTGCATAGCCAAACTCATAAAAACAATGCTTCAGGCCAGAATTGAACCGACTCTAGAAGAAAATAAGGCCTTCTCTGAACAATAATTGCTTTTTTGACATGTCTCTGCACAAGACCCCATTCCCTACCTTTACAGGTAGTGGAAGCGAGGAACCCTCGCCAAACCCCTACCACAGTTTGCATCGATATGAAGAAAGCTTTTGACACAGTGGTTCACAAGCCAACACCCGAAAATCCAAAATCAATGAAGTAGCACCCAGAACTATCAATTATTCTTGGGTTTTCCTTAGTAACCGGTTCGTCCAAATCAAAGTAGAAGGCCACGGCAGTAATGCCATCAAACGTACAGAAAGAATGCTCCAAGGAACCACACTTTCTCCAACTATGTTTAACCTTGTGCTTTCGACCTTCCATCCTTCCTGAATCCTATCCCGGTAGTAACATAGGTCACATTGGCCAATGACATAACCCATTGGCGTCACACAAACCTTCTTGGCCTTCAAAAAGAGACACTGCAGCCATGCACCTACACAGTCACTCAATACATGACATATATTGACTGGTGTGCTCTCCTGGGAAGATACAGTACATGGTTGCCAACTCCCGCTAGGCTCACTCAAACAGAACCCGAGGACTAATCAGGCTACAATTGAGCGCTAAAAAAATTTTTCGAAAGCACTCTATACAGATCCTTGTCTTTAACGTAGATCAGAGGGGCCAGGGCGCAACCTGTCTAAAAAACACCACTACTTAATCGAACAAGATTCTCCACATTAGAAATAGGGTGTCCCAGAGCAAGTATGGTTTAAAGGAACATGAAGGTCTCACAGCGGTGACAGTATTCCTTATATGGAGGATTATGTACAGCCTTCTTACAATTATCTGACAAAATATCAGCATGCGAAACTAAAAGAACTCATCAGCCACACCACAGGTGTCATAACCCGCGCCCCAAGATTCACCTAGAATGACCTCATATAGCCACAGGTGCAGAGAATACATTCCGTGACAAAATTTATACGCGCCATCGCACTCAAACCCAAAGATTTCAAACATCACCTCAACGCCGTCTCATTAGCCTAAATAGAGGCTCTAACATCACGCATACCCGGCGTATTCCGCTAAAGACGCCACTATGGTCATGTGCAGCTAATACAACCTTGAAGCGCATACCAAAATATATGGCTCCAGGTCAAGCAAGTCACGACGATGACAGGAAAACCGGTACATCTGAAAAACCCTCTTCACAGGAACAGTGGTCATTTACACCGACGCTGCGTACAATCAAGACACCGAAATCGCAATGACAGCTTTTCACTGTGACGTCCACTCTGCAGTCGCCACGTACGCACCCGCACCATCGTCGACCACTCTAGAGACTCAGGCTATTCTCAAAGCCATAGAAACACACCAACGCAAAATGAAACTGGTCGTCATCACGTACATCATTATCATCATCACCACCTGCCTATCTACGCCCACTGCTGGGGAAAGGCCCCTCCCATTATTCTCCAATAATCCCGGTCCTGCGCTAACTCCGACCAATTTACCCCAAAACTTCTTCACCACACTGACAGGAAATCAACAATTCGCAACTACTAGAAACCCTTAGGTACCCCAAGATGCACTAACAAACCCCAACATGCACTAACAATCGCCAACAAACCCCGAGCTTCACACTACTGTGATCTGTGTGCTCGACATGCATTTGAAAAGGGGAGGAAGAAGGCCCACGCCTTAGCCCGAGCTTCTTTTTATGAAACGGACACCCCAGTTTCCTGGCCTCGTTCCTATGACCCGAAAGTACAGTGCCAAGAGAGATCAGACACCCACTCTCACACACCCCAGAAAACCTGCCCACGCTGAAGCTATTCCTAATCGATGAGCACAAACAGGCACGCTAGCAACACAAGACATGCAACACTACATAGGCGGGCTTCCAGGCAGAACAAAATATTCATATTGCGGCCAGTACCACAACAAGGAACCCCCTGTTTGGACATGGCGAAACCTACAAACCACCCAGAGATGTTCCCTCCAGCCGATTGCCTACAAAGAGCGCGCGTCTAGCTGGGAGGCATGGGCCAAACTACCCAAGGAGCTTGAAGAGCTCTATAGGCCTGTGATAGTGTACCACATTGAAAACACGCCAGTACCAGACTTGTCCCTGTAGCCTAACCTAGAAGCCAAGCAGTCCTTTGGACACAGGCTCCAAAATGAAGTTTCCCTCTCTCTCTCTTACGGCCGCAGTTGCAACGGCTGGCTTGCTCTGATACTCAGCCGCGCCAAAATACTCACCCGCGTCTACAAGAAGGGGTAGCGTCTGCGATGATCGCGGGCAAGTCCTAAGGTGACCAATGTGGAAGGTGGAATGCAAATGCACAGTGCGAGGAATGAGTTTGCTATGGATGTAAAAGCCGATAGAGAGAGGATGGTAGCCATAAGGGCGTGTAGAATGGGTGTGCTAAGGTGTGCTGGCGCAAGAATGCAGCGGCAATTGGAAGTTTTGGAGAGGAAAGGATTTATGTAGTGCCGTGTGCTCCGAGTAGCCTGGGCACTTTGTTGTGAAGCGATTGGCCTAGGAATTGTTTGGTAGGGGTGTGTGTAGGCAAGAGAAGCACTGGACGATAAGTACGCCTTAAAAGGGCGTCCAAGGGTTCCTGTTAAGGGAGGGTGAGTTTTAGGCGAAGGAGAGATACGGAAGCTTTGATACAGGCGATGGCGCTCTGATTCGACGAGGCAATTTTTCCTAGCCGTGGTGTGTTTAATGAGGCCAATGATCTTAGTGGTGTAAATATTGTGCTGGGCGATCGTGTGGGTGCTGCTTCGAGTTGAGTGTATGCTCTGTTCGCGGATACCGACTTGTGAAACATGGGTAATAACAGTGCTAGCGGGCGAGGCTTGGATGCACTCAACTGTACTGTGTAGGGAGGTGGACCGGGATCACCGGGGAGGTAATATCCTTCTGATTTGGGGAAAGAGCAGGAGGGCCCTGCATCTTGGGATTCCTGGTTTACCATAGAGGCTCCTTTATTGAGGTATCCATAGTGTGATGTCAGCATAAATGACAAATCGTCGGGTGGGGTGTGTTGAAGTGCGCAAGAAAGAGGTGCATTAGCCAGATTACAGAAAAGCGGAGAGAGGACGCTGCACTGAGGTGTCCCGTTAGAGTACGTAGTAGAAGATGTGAAAAGAAGTGAACCCAGGCGCAGTGTGGCGGCGCGGTTAAATAAGTTTTTTAATTGCGGTGTCTGCGACTGCCAAGATTGTGGCGGCTGACTGAGTCAAGAATGGCGTAGTGGGAAACACGATCTATAGCGTTATGTAGATCTACTGCGAGGATGGCGACGTTGTCGGATTTCGGTGGCTAGGCTAGGATGTCCGCGTGAATCACGATAGCGTCCTCGGGCGAAATAGCAGCATGAAAAGCCATCATATTGGGTGGTAGTTGCTGGTGCTCCTCGAGGTAGGCAGGTGTTGCTGACACGCTTTAAGAGTTTTCTTGGGCAGGCGGTGAGCGAAATAGGGTGAAAGGGTTGAGATACAAGAGTTTTTTGGCTTCAGAGTGCATCAGGTGTTTGGTTATTTCCACGAGCTGGGAAGAGTGCCCAGCTCCGAGTTGTAGGTAAACAAATTTGTGATAGAACCAACAGAAGTATCCTCAAGATTTTGTTCACGCATGGGGCAATTTGGAGCAGCAGGGAACGGATGGCCTGTTCGATTTTGTCGTTCAGAAATGTCAGCATCGAGGGTGGGGTTGGTAGCTTCGGAGTGGCGTATAATGGGTTGCTCGGTTTTATTAGATGTCGCCATGCAAAGGGCTTTAAGGCGGGATATTATATTTTGTTTGGTGCATCTAGGTTGTGGAGGAGCTGTGGGATGCATAGGATTGCTTGAATTTTAAGGCTCAATCAGGTGTCGTAAGAGAGCTTAAGTGCGACGGATGTTGAGGGCAGCCCGCATTTTCTCGCAGAGTTGGTGTCACTTTGCCGCCGCAAGGTATTCAGTGTGTCGCGTAATCTCAGTGCGGAAAAGCTCGAGTGGGCGGCGCATAGAAAGGCGGCGCTTCTGTTTCGCGAAAATCTCTCGGAGCTACTGCAACCATCCTCAAAAAATGGATCATTTTAGAGTCCACGTAGACGGAGAACATTTTTGGGTCTAAGAGTTTCTCGTGTTGTTTAATTCCAACAGGTTTACGACCAACTGCTCGTGGTCAGCGTCATTGTCATAGGGAGGGGCAGGGTTACGTTGACTTTGTAGGCCAAATGCATCACAGTCCTTTGTATATGTGTGCTATGGGTTATGGTGTGAAGTAGTAGTACTAAAGCTTTTATTTGGGGAAGGGAGTGCTAAAGCCACTTGGTGGGGAAAATAGGATATGAAGGAGAAGATTACAAGGATTGCTTCAGCTCTCCAAGCACTTTTTTGTCTATTCACTGACTGTCCGAAGGCTTCGCCAGGGTCGTCCTTCGTGAGACTATTTGCGACAGACCAATTTTGGTTGCAAATGTGCCTATTTTGTGTAATAAAGACTTATCTAATGCGGCATGAGCTTGGTGTATGGTGTTAGGTCAATGTGTCGAATGGTGTCTGAACGATGTGCATCGAAGAATGGGCATACACATTATAAGTGGTGAAGGTCTGCTTTGGTATTTATGTTACAGTAAGGACAATGTTGGGGTGAGGGTGTTTCGGGCCCCTTATCCACTTCTAAATAATTGGGGTGTAAGCTGCATTGGCGCAAAGCTTGTTGATGAATACGTTTTCGGCTCTCGCTAATGAGGGCAGATGACCAGGTGGCGTTAGTTTTTCGTACCGACATTTCTTGTGCTTCTTGAGTCGCTGGATGAGTAGGGCAGGTGAAGCAGCCGAAGTATTAACCAGCAGAGGTGTAACGTTAAGACTCTCCTAGACCGCTGCGTGAGCGCCCTGGTTTCCTGGGCTGGCCTCTTCATGACCCGGTGTGTAGTCGATTCGCGTGTTCACTTTGTGGCTCTTCAGTAGTTCTTTAGGCAGTAAGATGGAGTTAACAATTGGGCTGAGTGAAAGGGGTTTTCATAGTTCGCGGATTTTAGGGAATGAAGCTGTCAAGATGCGCACGTTGGGTGGTGGTTTAGAGTCAATTTCGTAGCAGATGTGATTAATCGCGCTGTTTAGGGCGTTCAGTTCTCCTTCTAATGCAGTTCCATCGCTTTTGGTTGAAAGATATTTGCCCGCTAAAAGATGGATTTTCGTGACATGTCAATGCTGCACTGATATGTGTGGCAGTCACGCTTGTATCGGTGAAGAAATCAATTTCATTTGGCAGTTTACACGCCATCAGGTAGTGAATACGTTGAGATCTGGTTGCTGGAATAGCCCATGAGGTTGGCTTGCTCAGGTGGCTTTCGATATTGTCTGACATCGACTAGGGTGCAAGGGGGATGGGTAGCTTAATATATTGTGCGGGTTTTTGTTCGTCCCCTGCCGTGAGGGGCAATCCCTGGTATGTGAGCCGTCGTTTGGGGTCTGCTTGTTCTTTTGTTTCTTTTATTACAGTAATGACGGCAGGTAGTGCCACTGCCTGCTCAAAAACTGCCTTTTTGGGTGAGTTGGGAGGCCCGTTATGGTACGCAAAGTGGCCGTGTGGAGTACCTCATTGTGTTTCTTGTTGGTTTTATTCAGCTCATAGGCAAGGGTGCCGTATGCTAGAGTGCCAATTGCGACCGCACGTGCCATCTTTAGGCAGGCTCTTTGACTCGCTCCTCCGTGTTTGTTGGAGAGGCGCTCTATTATTTTACCATTGGCTTCCATTTTCGTCTCAGCTCTGTGATCTATATGTTGGGGCTGTTGTAGCTGGCTAGCGGGAGGCCGAGTAGCCTTACGTGCCCTCGTTTCATTTGTATCTCTATGTCGCCTATATGCAGCAGTTCATCTCCTGTGGGCTGGGCTTTGTTCGTGCTTAAAACCATTAGCAGCTAAGTCTTTTCACCGGCGAGTTCAACACCTAGATGTGGTAGGCATGCCTCTATGGTGTTTTCTGCTGCCTGTAGCTTGGTGAGCAGGTCTGTTGTCGTTGAGTAGTCTCTGCCCTCGCACTATATTGTGACGCCATCGGCGTGTATAGCAAATCTGGCGGACGAGCCTTGTTCACGACTCATAGCCAATTTCGCCACGAATATGTTGAAGAGGACCGGTGCTAGGATGGATCCCTGTGGCACTCCCTTGTCGTTGTAATAGGTGTTAGGTGTCCATCCGGCGAGCTTGCGGTTGACTTGTAGGGGGCGGTTGTGAAAAAGGGTTCGGATCTATATTTCTGCTTTTTTACTGGGATAGGCTTGAGCTAGTTTATTCAGATTTACTCTGTCGAATGCCTTCCTAAGGTCAACAGTTAGGACACGGTTGGCAAGTCCGCGCTCGTAAGGGGATCTATTCATGACGCGGCGCAGCAGTCAAAGGCAGTTCTGAGTTCCCAAATTCGGCTGAAATCCAGTTTGGGAAGGGTGAAGCCAATGATTGACATATTCCAAGTGGTATTGTATTCGGTTGTTAATAAGGCGTTCGATTAACCTGCACAAAGTAGGTGTAAGTGATATGGGTCTTAGGTTGGAAACTACTGATGGGTCTTTTCCAGGATTGGGGATTAGGTTGACCAGGGATAGCTTCACGTCTTCGGAAATCTCGCCTGTGTTCCACGAGTAGTTGTTCCAAGTGAGCTTCATCGAGGTTTCGTATGTGCTGTCAAGTAACCCGTCGTGCACCGGGGCCTATCTCGCCTTACCCTGTCTAATTGCAGTGCGCAGCTCTGCCATCGTGAATGGGCAGTCCAGTGACGAATCTGCATTTTCGACGTCAATGATGGGGATGTAGCCACTAGGTTGTCTAGTAGTATTTGGGAAAAGCGTCGAGATAACCTGTCGTTGCACAATCTCGGGATCCTTGTGTAGTGTAAGCATTGAGAATAACGGGATGTGCTGCATTCTTTTTCCCGCTGTTCCTCTGTACATGTTCCACCACCGTTCGAGTTTCTGTTCGAGACAGAAACTCGAACATTTCTCTTGCCAGTGGTCGTTAGCAAGCTGTCACTGGTACTATTGAATTAGCTGGTATTGCCATTGTAACCTCATGAGGTCGCAACAGAGCTTTTCCATTTGTCCGAATTTGCGCATGAGGTGTTTGGCACACTGCCACAGATTGGGCAAATGGTTTTCCACCGTCGGTGTGTCATTCGAGCAGGTGACCTCTTCATTCGAGGCTCGCGAAGCATTTTGGATGCGCTCAACAAGAATATTAAAATCGGTGGTTGGGTAAGAGATTTGGTTTCGGCTGTTACGAAAGGTCATCCAGTTCGTTAATTTCAGATTTCTGGTCGTTCTTAGTCGTTTCTCACGAAGACAATATATTATGGGGAAGTAGTCGCTACCCCAAGTTGTGTAGGGAATTTTTCATGCGTTTACAAGTCCAAGAGAGGCAAACGTGAGATCTTATGTGGTATCTTGGGAGGCGTGTAGCCCTATTCTTTTCGTTACGCCGAGATCCTTCGAGAGTGCGAGGTTATTCATTTCCATCACGTCTTCCAGAAGTTCTCCTCTGAGGTCCGTCGTTGCGTGTCCCCACGTTGTGCATTTTGCATTGATATCGCCTCCAGTTATGGCTGGTATGTTTGAATATTGATGAATTATTTGGGTGATCCACAGGAACGATGAATTGCGAGCGGAGCCGGTTTTGGGTCTGTCATAAGCCGAAGCAACAATTATTTGCTTTCCCTCGGGGAGTCGGCTTCGAACCACTATTATCTCATGATGCTGGGATGGGAGTCCTGGAAGTTTGATTTGATGGCATCCAATTTCTTTTAACGAGGATTACTGACTACCCAGGTTTCCTGGTCGTGGAGGGCCAGGTATACTTGGTTTGCGCGTCATTGCAAGGTCGGAGTATGCTACACACCCACTAATCGAAGGTGGGATGCGTGGCTCTTGTAGGAAGATAAAAAGGGGCCTTAGCTGCTGAATCTCTGGTAGCAGTATGGGAGGATTTTGTAAATAGCTCCGGCAGTTTCACTGTAGTATAATGGTTTTTGGCATAATTAATTTCGGGAATTGCTGCGCGGTGGTACTTTGCGTGGTGGTTCTTGAATTGGCCCTGTTGAGGTAATTGGTATATGATTCGTTGCATCATGGCCGCTGTCTTTGACGTATGGCTTTCAAGGAGATCGCGAATCTTGCCAATGCCTTTTTGACGCGCTGCACGTTCCCTTTCGATGTCAGATCGGATAACTGAAAGTGGTTGCACGTGTTCCAAGTCAAGTTTGGTTTGGGGCATGGGCGTGCGCTTGATGCTTGGGCTATGGCAGCGTCTATTCGTGGTGTTTTGTCTGCAGGACTGATTATGGGGTGGAAGTGTTGGCTGTGTCTTCTCTGTGAATGCCTTCTTGTGTTCTTGATTCTCCTTTCTCCAATGTTCATGTTCTTTGTTCATAGAAGCCAACTGGGTGAAAGTGGTCGTGTTGACTGCGTCGGCTGACGTCGATGGTTGGCGATCTTGTTTAGGGGTTCAAATGGGTGTTGTTATGTTAATCTCGCTGCCGTGGTTTGCTCAGTGCGCCACTTTGGCAGCCCATGAAATGCCCTGAGTCCCGCCCTTACTCGGGGTATTGGAGGGCGTTGGAATGAGACTGGGGCATTGGGGGCAAACTGCTATGTGGCCAATCTCCTTACATGCATCACAGTAGACTGTTGGGCCACATTCCTGTGTTTCGTCATGGGTTCTGCCGCATTAGCGGCATACGGTGTTGTGCAGACAGCATTTTGCCATGTGGCCAATGTGGTGGCAGTTATATCACACCATGCCTTTGGGGTGATGTTCAGCTACTTTCACTATTGCCATATAGTATTTGACTATGTGATATGTGCAGTATAGTATATGTATAGTATTATGTAACAATACTAGAGGATATCTACAATGGGTATACAGCTACCATCATCCTCCATAGGGAGAGCAATAAAATACCTATAAGGAAGGGTGTCAAAGAAGGAGACACAATCTCTCCAATGTTATTCACAGCATGCTTACAAGAAGTATTCAGAACGTTGGATTGGGAACAGGTGGGAGTAAGGGTTAATGGAGAATACCTCAGTAACCTCAGATTTGCTGATGACGTTGCCTTGCTAAGTAACTCGGGGGACGAATTGCAAAGAATGCTTTCCGCACTGGGCGAACAGAGTAGAACCGTGGGCCTGAAAATATTATGCAGAAAACTAAAGTAATGATCAATAACCTCGGGACAGCA
The DNA here is from genome assembly GCF_048455015.1 of Haemaphysalis longicornis. Lineage (NCBI taxonomy): Eukaryota > Metazoa > Arthropoda > Arachnida > Ixodida > Ixodidae > Haemaphysalis > Haemaphysalis longicornis. The sequence continues at coordinate 111,211,201 of NW_027526295.1, read as the reverse complement.
CAGCAGTTTGAGATAGGTGGCGAGGTAGTGGAAGTGGTAAGCGAATATATCTACCTAGGCCAAGTTGTGACCCCAGATCCCAACCATGAGGCAGAGATAGTTAAAAGGATCAGAATGGGGTGGGGTGCATATGGCACACATTCTCAGATAATGAATAGCAGCCTCTCATTGTCGCTGAAGAAGAAAGTGTAAGACAGCTGCATCTTACAGGTACTTACCTACGGGGCAGAAACTTGCAGGCTCACTAAGAGGGTTCAACTTAAATTGAGAACGACTCAGCGGGAAATGGAGCGGAAAATGATAGGTGTAACATTAAGGGACAAGAAGAGAGCGGAGTGGGTCAGGGAGCAAACTGGTGTTAAAGACATATTAGTAGAAATTAAGAAGAAGAAATGGACGTGGGCAGGGCATGTAATGCGAAGGCAAGATAACCGCTGGTCACTAAGGGTAACAGAGTGGATCCCTAGAGAAGGCAAGCATTGCAGGGGGCGGCAGAAAGTTAGATGGCCAGATGAGATCAAGAAGTTTGCGGGGATAAATTGGTCAGAGTTGGCACAGGACCGAGGTAATTGGAGAATAATGGGAGATGTCTTTGCCCTGCAGTGGGCGTAGATAGGCTGGTGATGAGTATTTGACAACCTTTGGGAGTGTTGGGGAGTCAAGTGTAACGGCGGGCCTATTTGTCTTTCCAATCCTCTGTACACTGAGGACTTGAACCTGTTCGCAGCGCAGCCATTTCCGGGTTTCTTCATTCTACTCGTTAGGTTGGACATCAATAACTCCACATGTCGTGTTGGGACGGTGATAGGAACTCTTGATCTCGACATGAATCGTGCTTACGTTCCCGTTTTGCCTTGCTTGTATGGTACTTGTTTGAGCTATTCGCTCTTTATGTTCGTTGTATACTATGATATTTATGCAGTTGCCTGCTACATCATATCTGTAGGAAGCTATATCTGAGACTGGTGTGAAGAGATCTGTAGCGTGGTGCGCAACTCAGGGATGAAGAGGTCGATGGCCTAGGTATGCGGAAGGAATTGCCAACTGGCAAGACCTAGGTGACGCGAGCAACTGATATCAGGGTCTTTGTCGCTCTGTGCTATTTCCTAGGCGTGTGTGGAGGCCGGGCACGTTGGGGGCGGTGAGTTGGAGTTCTTGGATCGTCTCCCATAGCAGGCACCCTTTACGGGTTTTGCGGGAGTAGCCTCCTGCAGTATGCGCACCTATAAAATAGCCCATAATGAGGAGGAGATGGTAGCTTGTGTGCCGAAGAGCCGACTGGAAGGTGTCATAGATTGTGTGTTGCGCTTTGTTGGTAAGCTAAAGATGTTAAGTACCTGACGCTTTCTCTGCCCTAAACGTCTATGTACAATGGTCGTGAATATGTGTGGAACGTCTACCGGCAGGCTACGCTGCTCTGCACTGTAGTTGCGGTGTGTGGGTGTTGCGAGCTGAGGAAAATGTAATGTCGGTAAGCATTGTCATTTCACAGTTTGACATTTAGGTCCGCATCATAAAGTACAATGAGTACAGACGTGTCTGAAGGTTTCGTGAGAAAAACTTGAAGCGATGCCCACTTCGTCTTGAAGCAGCGGCAGTTCCATTGTAGGGCTGTAACATTTAGACGTCATTGTCGGCATTTATACCTGTGGGGGCGTCCACAAGAGTTAGGTTCATAAAGTGCGGGGGATTCCGGCGGAACTAGTGGATCCATTCTAGCTTCTTGGTATGTAATTATTTGTGGAAAATGGTAGTGCTGTCATTTGGCCCTGAAGCGACATAAACATCGATTGATAATCAGCGCGGAGTTCGTGGGGACGACGGGGGGGGGGCTCCGGTGAGGCTGGCTGAGGATCGCTTTCGACTTTGCGTATCAAAAGAGGAGTGGTTAGGTGTGATTAGGAGGGGTGGATTACTGCGTACGCTGTGGAGGGGGCGGCGGGGATGGTGGGAACGTGGTAAGGCGTTGGCGCTGCGTTTGGTGTTCTTGCTCAAAGCGTGCAGTTTTGCGGTTTTGGCAAAGGGCTGTTAAGCGTAGTGCTTCCTGATCGCGAATAACGTGGGCATCGCTAGCGCAGGGTCAGGTTTGACAGTAGATGGGAGGAAAGGGTGGGGTCACTGGGAGGCTCAGCGGGCTGAGTTGCACTTGGTAACCGACGCGTCGTCGACAGGGAAGTCCTTAGTCAGCTTCGCTCTACCAAGAAGGGCCGGCTGCGGTGTCATTGGCTTGTTTTGGGGATGAAGTTTGGTGAAAGTGGTGGACTGGTACAGTGGTCACCTTCGACAGATGTCTATGGGGTGGGAAGAAATTCAGGAGCTGTCGAGTCATGGCAGATGTTCTTGTCTTCCGGCGGCGGTGGTAGCGATTATGACCACCAGCTTCTCCATGGACGTGGGCCTCGCCGGATAAGATGCCGGACGGGGTACAGGGAAGGTTGGCTTGAGGAGATGTGGCGCCGCAGGTGGTAGAGCGTTTGAGGGGGGTGGTTTCGGGCAGACATCCTTGCGGTGTCCAAGCGGCCATCAGGCATAAGAGGCCTCTTAAAGAGATACTATCTCTTAGTGGCTCGGTAGCGCATCCGATACAGCATGGGGGCACCTTTAAATGTAACCTAACCATCGTGGAAGCATGAAGTCATCTAGCGTCGATTATAGGGAGCTAGGGGTTGTATTGTCAAATGCCTTGAAGGATGGTGTCGGCGTCATCCTCCAGGGTAAAGGAATAGTGCTCTGACCACCGTAGTAATGGTAAAGGGATGTGGTTAGCAAGCGTGCACTTGGTGTGTTGCCAAATCAGGGAGTTTCAGGTGGCGTTGGGTGCATAATTCATTAGGTGTGCTGAGAATACATTTTGATGGCTAATGGAGCATAACCTGGTCTCTGGCATGGCGAGCGAGCGCGGCTTCACCCTGAAGTACGCCCAGGAGAGTCGTGGCGTTCACTGGAAGGACATCAAGGCCTCTTTGATGCCTGAGGACTGTCTTTAGATCGATTTCAGTTAGGGGGTCTTCGGGTGCAAGTGTTTTCCGCCGCTGGCGTTGGCGACCAGAGGTTTTGTTGTGGTGGGAGTGTGCCGCCGTTGTGGCATCGGGTGTAGTAGTTGCGGTGTTCGCGGAGTGTTTGCTGCGAATGGTGAGCCAGTCAGGCTCTTCGCAACTGGTGGGTTGATGTCCTTGCCCACAACCATGCAGACCATGTTGTAGCAAGGCGAGGAAGGCGTTCTGGCGCCAGCAGCAGCATTAAGCTCGATGTCTACTGTCTTAGCGGGCAGGGAGGCGCCAAGCGCCGCCTAAGAGAAGATGGGCACTTAGCAGCACGTGGCCGCCTTAGTCTTGAGTGCTCATACAGGCGCACGTGCGGGGCATGTGCACTTGCACAGCGGCAAGCCTCACGCCGGCCCCGCGAGGAGGAGCTGCATTCATTCAAGACCGAGGTTTTAGGCTTGTATGAACGATGGCGTGGCCGGCAGAGAGTCACGTCACTAAAACGCGCAAAATCGCTGTAGCGGTAGGAAAACTCCCGGCCGTGTTTTCTGTGAGGCTGTGGCCCACACTTATGAGGCGGGTATTAAATTTTCCAAGTCGGACATTTCTCAAAAAGTGACAATGACCGGAGCGATGTGGAACTGCGTTGGCTTAGTTAGGGTGCCAACGGCGGGATTCTTAGGGGCCCGACGTTCACCGCTTAAACCGCACGCGCGCCTACACTAGTCGTCCCAACGAGAAGCCGCATGACTCCCCAGTGCTTGACCGAGCAACATAGGTCCTCAATCTTTTTTACCGAACACCGGCACGCTATCCTGGTCGCACAGTTTTTGAACCGCCCTACTTACAAGAATCTGGCGAATGGAGACTTCAGTTGGCCATCGCCATATCCCACGTCCCGCTGAACATATGGCACAATGGCGAAATGCCGGCAAGAAATATTCTCCCTTTGGTGGAATGCCTTCGCGTCCGCTAGAGATATGAGCATGAATTTCTCAACCAGCTGATATCGTGTCGTACATTTGCACCTGTCGATACACCCAAAATACTGACTTCCTAAAACATTTCCTTGAAAGTATATGTGAAAGGTTAATCAGTTTTTGAAAAATAAATACTCTTTAGTTATTTCTCCAACGTTACAAAATACAGCAATCATAAATGTTCAGTGCATGTCATCCACCATCACGCTTCGTAAACCTCTAAGCGAACTGTCATTCTGGAATGCTGCATCAGTAAGAAAAACGTTTGTCGGAGGTTGATCAATCGAAACTTCCTGCGTATCTTTCTAGCTTCCAGTACTTATATAAACACGAGTGTTCATGAGCACAGCAAGATGGGGGCGCCGTTTTGAATATTTAGCTATAAAAGAGGCGACTATGTGATCATTTGGGAGTTATCAGCGTTTTTTTTATGCGGCTAACAGGTATCTATAGTTAAACCGCAGTACCCACTGCAGAGCCGGGCGTTTAGCCCGTCTGTGATTCTGATTGTTCGTTGACCCGGAGGTGAAGGTAGAACTGGGGGAGAAGGGTGAGGCGATTGGCGTTGGACGCAGTAAATTGACGAGACAAATACACTTAGAGAATACAAAGCTCTATCAACCAGTCTAGTCAGTCCAGTTCTAAAATATTCTAAACCACAAGAGTTCTCGCTCACGTGTGGGGGGAGAGCTTCCACGCTGCACTAATGCAGATGCGCTGATGCGGTTGCCTAACCAAGTGCGCTGGCCTGGCCCCTAAGTAACGCGTCATTTTGTCTCGCGCGCTCGGTGGTCGATCACGGAAGAAGCTCCGGTGCGTACGGCGCATCCTCGTCGACAGTGTGCCGGCCCTGGGGCAAGCTACGGCTCGAACCACACGATAGCTGAACGTTCACTTCCAGCCAAAGCCTCCCCAAAACACTCTTTCTATCTGCTTCTCCCGCCTTATGTCTCTTTTACTCTGACGCATTTATTTTTCCTCCCCTTTTAAAATGACCCGGTTCCAGCTGCCCCCTTTCACACTTTCTCACGCTGTTTTCAGGAACGCAAAAATCACGAAAATCCGTAAAACGGAAATCGACGCGTACACAATCCCAGAGAGAAGGCACCAGGGAGAAGGCACTTTTCCTCTCGCACAGGTCAGCGTCAGGTTAACTTTGGTGGTGCAGTCTTCGTAACGTCGAAACCCTAAGGACTGTCCTAAGTTGAAGTGACAGGGGGACACCTGGGCCGCCGGTGGCAATCCGGCGTTGGGTCTCATTGAACAGCGGCTGCTCGGACCCGCCACAAAGAGGCCCCATGGTGCGCGGCTCGAAGCCTTGGAAGAAAGGGCCTCTTAGCCTTCCGCCGAAAGGGCGATAGCCCGCGACGCCTTTTTTACTCTCTCTGTGGAGCGTCCTCGGTGATGGCGGCTTGCCTCTCCGGCGGGCGCTTGGGTTACCGCGAAGCCGCCGAGAGCGACTTGTGTACAGTAGTAGCGCCGGTCGCCACCCCGTCATAACTTACCAAACAGGTCGCTTCCCGTAGATGAGGGGGTGTGAAACAAGCGAAAACCGGACGAGGGAAGGATTGGGTATTCACCCCGAAAATATTGACGACGGTCGTCTCAATACCATACGCCGATCGTAACACTCCAAAGGTGGAGACAAAGCGTCCAGCATTTGAATGTTCCCAATGACGCGAGTGGCGTTTAGCCACTGTGTACGCCTTGGCTAGTGAACCAGTGAACCATAGAGGTTCGCACTAATATATACTAGAGAGAAATCTAGCGCGGTTATCGTGGGCAGCTATGGGCGGCACCATTGCAGCTAGCGACATTATTCGCCTACTTGGCTTAGCTAGCCATATGGCTTGTCTGGAAGCCAAAGCAACGAAAAGGGGTAACATCCTTTTCTCGTTCGTCTTTCATAAGGCTCCTAAATAATCCCTGACGAATAACTCTGTTCGGAGCTTCAAATCTATAGTAACAAAACAAGTTTATAATATTATTTAGAGTAATATTGTTGATTTCTTGCAGCCAGAGGCAACTTTCTAGCCTTTGTGTGAGCCGAGGCAAGGACAAGTAAAACTTGCCTGGCCGTACATGAAGGAATGCTCGCCTATGGACGCTTCCTAGACAGTGGCGCCAGATTTCACCTTAGTATATATTAGTATGAAACTCTATGCAGTCTATGTTACAATTCTAAGCACAGCTGCAAGACGTATTTGACGCATGCTACAGCCGACAACATGGGAGAAGCGCGGTACGTCAATTGCTTAAATATCGAGAATGCCCTGCCAACGATAACGTCGGATGGAAAGCATGCGAATGAAACACGGACTTCAAAAATATATTCTACATAAAGGCAAGGAATGATTTCATTATGACAGGAAAGTGACTAGAGAAACTGTATAGAATATACCTCCCAATTATGATTAGAAAATGTACGCGTATTCATTTTGTTCATCATTTATTAATTTTAGTGACCATGTCTATGATTATATGTGATGATACTTAGAACGACAACTTTATTCATCCATTTCCGTCCCGTAGAGACCCATGTAATGACGGTACACCGGAATTCGGCAACCTATGTACATCCATGCGGTATGCACTAATAAAGACAGTAAATTGAATATTCCCCAACCATTTGTATTTCCGGGTCATTTCAGATACATTGTCGTCAGATGGTTCAGATAGAGCAAAGTTTGCGGCCGTTTCTGTAACCATTGTCATGAGTCGAGGTAAACCCCGCAATGACACCCCAGAGAGAAAGGTGGAAGAAGAGAAGGAAAAAAAGATCCTGGTGGGAGCGGAAGAAGACATCGGGCTCCCGAAGAGCGAGGCCTGGGGTGACGCTACCCAGGGCACCGACGTCGCCACAGAAGCCTGGACGGGAGCGGGCCGACGACGCTTCGGCTCCGGTCTCCCGACGCTGCGCCAACCCACGCCTTGGCGGCTCCAGCGGCGACAGGCGCGTGCATTCGGGAAGCGGCATTGCATCGTCGTCCTACGACACGACGGTCCCCACAACGGCGACGCCTTTGAATCAAGCCACAATACCACGAGGGCAACGTTCTAGGAATCGAGTCACACATTACGACGACAACACAGAAGTATTACCTACAACGCCAAACTTCACGAACCGGGTCGCACGTACGTCGGTAGCATAACATCGCTACGACAGCAAGGGGACAACAGCTCTTTACTGCAATACTGTGACTCTCACGTAAGCGCCATTGACATAGGTAGGCCTTGTGCCTAATGAATCCTCATATCAAAACATCCAGATATTGAAGGTATATCTGTCTTGACATTGTAGATAATTTATTGTGGAGTGTTCGGTAGTTTATTAGTTCGTGTGCAACTGTTTGCTGTGCTTCGGGTGTATAGGTGTGTGCTAGCGAAAAATGTTTGTTTTGCAAAGCATGCCTCGCTTTCCCATGTCCTTCTTCTTTGCCGGTCAGGGCGCATGACAAAATATTTGGCGAGCCTGCCAGCATACTGGCGCAATAACTACCAGGACTGGCCCAGTCACGCGTCTTGGCTGCTTGGAAGAATGGATTGGGGAAAATTTCTAACATTAGTTCAAACGCACGGGTTGACGAAGGAGGAGGCGTTCGCGATGTACGAAAGACTAGCCCAGGAGAAGCAGAAGAAAACCGAACGCGAACAGGAAAAGGCAGAGAGGGAGCAGAGGATATTGGAACTGAAAGTACGCCTTGCTGAATTCGCTTCGCAGGGTACAAACAGATTCAAGCGAGAGATTTGGTTCTGTATCACCACAAGCCCCAAAGATCTTCCCTAAGAAGTTAATGGCACCATTCGATGAAAAAAGAGACGACTGGGACGCCTACTTACAACGTTTTGAGAGGATAGCCACTGGCCAGGGCTGGGAAAAGTCCAAATGGGCTACGGCTGTGAGCTTGTGTTTGGCAGGCGAAGCATTAAGTGTTTTCGGCCGAATGCCAGCGTCCGACTCACACGACTACGACAAGGTGAAGATTGCGCTACTGGAGAGGTTTCGCTTGACTGCGGAAGGTTTCAGAGAAAAGTTTAGGTGCTGCCAACCAGAATACGCTGAAACGGGTCGACAGTTCGCAGCACGAATCAGCAATTACTTCGATCGGTGGATGGAGCTCTTCGGCACGGAGAAGACCTATGAGTCTATCAAAAATCGGATGGTCTCAGAACAATTCATGAATTTCTGTAATCGCAGTTTAGTCGTGTTTTTAAAGGAGAAGAGATTACAAGCTATTGACGACCTGGCTGACTCAAATGATGGCTTTCTCAAAGCGCAGGGCTTAAAACACTTTGGTAAGGTGAGTGATGAACAAGAACAGCGAGGCAAGTGGCGGAAACGCGGCAGAATTCAGGAAGCTCCGCATCACCAAACAGGGTCGTACGAGATGCTTCCTCTGTGACGGCATAGGCCATTTAGCCACGGATTGCCGCATTAACTCTGAAGGCACTAAATCTGACCTGAGGTGCAAAGTTTGCGTTAGGAGGGGGCAGAAGACTGAGGCCTGTCGCTTTAAGACTCAAGACATAGTAGCGAGCATGGTGTCTCCACATTCAAAACCAGCGCTCCGGCCGAATGATGCTCAAGCAAAAGGAGATGAAGTCGGAACAATAGTTGCATGTACGACGGCGATGAACAATAGGGGCAGAATGCCAATCAGTGAGGGAGTAGTCGGAGGGAAGAAGATTACAGTATTGAGGGATAGTGGTGCGAACACGGTGCTGATTAGAATTATTTTGGTACGTAATGAAGATCTGACAGGAAAGAAGTCACCAGTTATTTTCGCTGACAATACCATGAAGTGGTTACCTGAAGCCATCATAGAGATCTCAACACCCTATTATTGTTAGTGCAAAATGCCTAGAGAACCCTTTATATGACCTGATATTGGGGAATGTTCCAGGTGTTCGAGATGTAGACACTCCCGACCCCCAATGGATTTGCAAGGCGGAAATCAGGGAGAAAGGAAGTCGCCGCATCATGTCAGAAGAGATACACAAGACAATTGGTGATTTACCGCATATAGAGTATGCCCAAGTGGAAATGTCAGCAGCGGTTGAAGCAACCGTCAAGGTGGAGGAGGAGCAGACTACTCCAAATGCTTCACTTATTCAACCCCTTGCGCAAAACTCTTGTGAGTTGGCCAAGCACCAGATGCGAGATCGGACACTGTGGGGCTGTTATCAGCAAGTAGGGGTGCAATGGAGAGCACATCAGGCGGTTTACATGTTTATAGTTCAGAATGACCTTCTTTACCGAAGATGCCTATTACGCTCAGGACGAGTAGTGATGCAACTTGTCGCACCGCAAGAGATACGTTAGAAGCTTTTGGCATTAGCGCAGAAAACATCGTGGCGGGCCATCGAGGGATGTGTGTAACCATCAGGAGAGTTGCTGAAGATTTCTTTTGGCCAGGCATGCAAAGTGACGCAAGAAATATGTCAAGTCCTGTAACGTTTGCCTACGAATTTTCTCCAAAGGCCGTGTTAGACCAGGACACGAGGGAAGAGGACAGGTGGTCTCCGAGCGGCTGTCGGAGTACAGCAAGATTACGAAGAGGGAACGATACAGAGCACGAAGGTGTCACGTCTTCGGGAACAATTACGGCGGGACTAGCACTGCTTATTAGTGGTGGTGTTTAGCATGTCGTGTGAATTGTACAGTGCTGTGTTCAGGTGGATATTTTAGGTCTGAGAACTGTGGACACTTGGAAACTTTGAACGGAACATTGAAGGGTGTTGGTGAACTGTGTAAGTTATACTGGATTAGGTCTTTGTGGTGCGACAGGGAGTTTTAGAAGAGACTGCATTCGAACCAAGAGACTCTTCAATTCAACAAAGCGGGCATGATTTGCTGGGAAAGTGAGCCGTTTTTAGGGGAAAAAACGCTTAAAAGGAGGAGGTATATTGTCATAAGTAACCCCCGAACGGGTATGTGCCGAAACCCTCGAAGGTGTATGCGCAGAAAACTCCCAAGGAGTATGTGGCAATCAAGAAGGTAACAGCTGGGGACAAGGAAGAAGACCAGGTGACGCTCCTGGAACCAACCCCAGCGTGATCGGGGCCTGACGACGCCTCAGGCCTACTCACTGGAACTCCAGGCTGCAATCCTGGAGGGAGACCCCGCGGCAGCGCACCGTCGGCGGCTCCAGGTTAACAACTAAGCTACATTCGGGGACGTTCGGTCTACGCTGCGACGCCAGCTCCACAACGCAACTAGGGCTACGCTCCCTTGGCTGTTGGCAGCGTCGGCTGGGCCCACGTCCTGCAAGCCTCTTCGAGACGCGACGATCACTTTGACTTCTACGCCTAGCAGGAAGACATCTCCTGCAACGTGAGGCGAGGCCATCCTTCACAACTTTTAGGCGAGCTCGAATTGGTAGAACACTGTGACTGTTTACGTACTTGTCGTGTGCTACAAAAAATAGTCCGAGTCAAACGGTTTTTCTGTGTATCCTGTCCACTTGGTGAATTGACGTGACAACCATACTCTTAACAGAGATGCCTATGTCCGACAGCAAGCGAAGTTGTGTACCGTTTACAAGTTCAAAGAGAACTGTGAAACTTGGTCAACTAAATAAAACCAGGCGCAAAGATAGTATTCGTAGCGGTCAACTGCCAATATAGTTTGATAAAAGGAGGTTATATTAAATGAGAAGTATAGCTGTTATCTGTGAGCATGTTGCTTCTTTAAATGCCCACGCAGTGGTGGCAGGCGGAAATGTTTTTGCAGATTGCCACTGCGCTGCTAGTAACTAATCATGGCAAGTCAATAAACCTCGGAGTAATAAAAAAGTCGCTTGGCGGCTTATTTTTCTAAAGTGTTTGGGAAACTTTCATACCTCAACAGCCCTAGATGCATTTTTCGGAGCCTCCCTAATTCAGATGACTGTTCCGCAATGCCTGCTCGTTCACATAAAAGACAATCTGCAGAAATTCAGGGAATTGCAAACTAACCCACAGCATTCTCATGGCGCTTGCCTACACTACGAGTTTTCTCCAACCTGATCTGGCTACCCGTAGCCAAATGTATCGGGTTGTTATATTGTTGTAAGTTTTATTTTCTTTCTTTTAGGCAAGGGTGTCAATTTTTATCATCACAGCTATAGGAGTGTTTACTTCACCGATTATGGATTTTTCTGAGAATGTAATGCGTAGCACAGGGTTACTAGGTTTTTGCGAATAACTCTCGGTATTTTCAATGCACTTTTCGAGGCTGTTTAATTTTAGTATAAATCGGGCTGTCCACAACGTCACTCCAGACAATGTTGTGATAGAATTTGAGCAAAGTATCTATGCTTATGGTAATGTGTTATTTCGAAACGAAATAGGTATCCCTTCCAGAAATGTTCTTGTACATTTCTTAATTAAGCTCATGTAGAGTCCTTGTATATGTTCCACGAAGGGTCTGTTTTCTCGAAAAGGAATGTTCGCCAATAGGTTCTCGCATCGCTCCAGTGCTTTGTGATCTCCACCTTGCATGGTGCGATGGACGCTGAAAATATCCTTGAAAGCATACTAGGTGTCCAAATGCTTTCGACATATTTATTATTTTTAGTGTACTTTCCATCCAGGAAGAAACAATTATGGCATTTCTGGAGGTACCTAGGAAATGTTTATGGATGCCCACTTCGGTCTTTATTTCACATTGAAGTGCATGTTAAAGCTTTCTGGCAAATGTTTTACCTTAGCATCAAGAAAAGTGCTTAACAGACTTGCTTGTGAACAGACTTACGCGCTTTTGGTGCGACTTATTCGAAGTTAATCAAGCGTGGAATGGTATTGTTATGCATTTCGCATATGGTCACAAAACCTTGAACCACCGTATCTCGGAAAACCTTAGCTTCTCAGTCAACCGGCAAAAAATTGGTTACCGTAACTCGTAATTCTTATTAGCGGTTGCGGAAAAAGTCCTAAACTCTCTTGTCAAAGGAAAAGAATAAAAAAGAGGAGCGAAAAAATGCGTAGAACAGCCGTCTTGCAATATTTATACGCAATTCCTGCAGAATAAAAAAGTCGGGTGTGAGCACAAGACATGTTTTGTTGTGCTCGTCCCTCTGTGCAGCCCGGCATCTCCTCTGTGGTTATTTCAATGCCCATCAGACTATGTGGGGAGATGGCCGGACTGACACACGCAGTGAACACCTGTGGGACAACATGCTGAGCCTCAACCCGACTGTACTGAACACCGGTGAGTTCACCTTTAGGCGAGGAAATACCACTGCCACGCTCATTGACCTCAGCCTGTTGTCAGACTGGGTTAAGGCCACCTGGAGGCGGCAGCCCAGCACCTGGGTGTTGGACCACTACCCGCTGCACATCGCACCAACGGGCAAGCCGGACACGCGCCCCACACTGCACCACGTCAACCACTGGGACCACTTCAAGCGCTGCCTTCTTGAGGGTGACCTGTGGGAGGGATACTAGCCGTTCGCGGGCCTGGATCCCTGTGCCAAGCGAGCCACGCGGAGCTGCCCATTGCCAAGGATGCCACCATGCTGGACCTAAAGCTGCTGCAGCTGCTAGTGGAGCGGAACCGGGCTGAGAGGAAGGCGCAGCGCAACGGAACCAGGACTGACTGGACGGCGTACCACAGCGTGGACGCGGCCTGTCGACGGCACGCCAACCGCCTCAGCAGGCAGTCTTGGGCCGAGCTGTGCCGTAGTTTGAACGGCAACCCATGCTGCTGCCGCCTCTGGGGCATTTTCAAGTCGGTCATCAAGCCCCATGGTAACCGCAATCCACTGGCCGCCCAGGCGATCAGAAGGAAATCCGCTATGAGGAGCTGGCTGAGCTCTTTGCGGAGCACTTCCTGCCGCCACACCAGGCAGCGGCTGGGCAGATGGTTGTAGCGCCGGAGGAGTGAGAGGGTGTGATGTAATACAGGCTCTTCCAACGATCCCCAGCGTTACGGACAGGAGAATAACGAGACAGGGCACCGGAACATGGAGAAGAACTGAAGATGGCACGGTTTATAGGGTTGGGTTATGGCACAACACGCGGAGTGGAAAGGCGACGGAAAAAGAAAACTAGCTAGGGCTGCTAACTTAAAAAAATCACGAGTCCGTTTTAACGGAGGTCAAGTTGGCCAACTGGAACAGTCTCACGTGTTGGATGAGCTGTTCGGGAGGGTGCAGATTGGCTGGAGCATCTTCGGAGCGCCGGCGGAACTTCCTCGAACGTGGGCAGGTCGTGGGGTGCTGGTCCGTGCTGCCGTTCCTTGGCCGTTGCCTGTTAGGCTGTCGCAGGGGAGCCACGGTCGCGCACCCGGTACTGGAACAGCGGCGTCCGGTCCGCAGGCTGCCCTCTTGCTCACGATCACCGCCGAGCAATCCAGAACACACCGTCCCCTTCGCCAGAATCGTCTAGCACATCTCCGCTTCCTCCTCGTGGCACATAGCTCCATCATAAGGATAGGCCGCCTTATTGGGCAAAATGTTCTTCAAAAACACAAAGTTACGGCTACTTCCTCACAGAGGGACGACCTCCTTTCAATGTCGCCCCCATCATGCAGGCCGCACTTCGTGGGGCTTTGCGCTCTTGCAAGTGGAAATCAGCACCAGGGGCTGACGGCCACACCTACCAGATGCTGCACAACCTGGACGACGAGGTGTTCGCGAAGCTTCTGGCAGCCTACAACCGCATCTGGGCGACCGGGCGGCTACTTCCCGATTGGGTGCTGGCCATCCCGTGGCCCCTTCCTAAGCCAGGCAGTTACGCACTACCGCCCCGTTGCCCTCACCTCCGGTGGCTACAAGCTGCTGGAGCGGGTGGCCCTGCACAGTGTGGAAGTCATCACGTCGGAGGAGGAGTTCATCCCGAGCAGCTCACAGGGTTCCGTAGGCATAGGGCTGCGACTGACTCCATTGCCGAGTGGTGGCAGCACTGGAGCATGCCTGGGCCACCAAGCAGGTGGCAGCCCCAGTGCTACTAGACGTCAAGGGCGCCTTCGACAACCTGCAGCACGCTGCCATCTCCCTGGCCATGGAAGAGGTAGGCATCGCGGGCAAGCTGCGGTGTTTTTTTAGGCGTTCTTGACGGAACGCACAGCGCGGGTGCAGGTGGGCAGCGCCCTGTCGGCGCCCCGGCCAGTTTACGTGGGCACCACGTAGGGCTCAGTCATCAGCCCTTTCCTCTTCAACCTGGTCATGGCGGCACTGCCAGACGGCCTGCCGAGAAGACGGACACACAGGGTGTACATGTCTGTGTATGGCGACAACATGGCTCTGTGGGTGCTGGGCCCCAAGTGAACCTTCCGAAGCATCGTGCTGCAGCTGCAGGCGGCCCTGGGGGCGGTCAGGACCAAAATGGTCAATGTTGCCCTACAGCTGTCACCAGGGAAGACGGAGGCGATGCTGGTGCACCCGGATGTCCAGTCCCGTTGCAGGGCCAGGTGCCCGCCCATCAATGGCGAGGAGCTCAGCTGGAAGACCAGTGTGTGCTACCTGGGGCTGAGACTGGACTACTGCGTCAACTTCCGGCCGGCCAACTAAGAGCTCCAAGCCAGAGTACAGATGGCCACTACTGCCGTGGGAAAGATGGCCGCCCGGGACCACGGCTGCTCGCAGCGAACGGCCGTGCGGCTCTACAATACTGGGGCTGTGGGACTGCTCATGTACGGGCTACCATTGGTCAAACTGCGCAAGCCCAGCTGGCGGCAGCTAGAGCGCGACCACCCCAGGGGCGTCCGCACATGCCTTCGCCTTCCTTGAGAATCCCAGTGTGACAAGATGCGTTCTCAGGCGGCGGCGCGGATGCTACAAATGACGGCGAACCAGAGTGGCCTGGGCCACATTGACCAGCTGCGGCGGGCTGAGGGAGGCAGCCCTCTGCTGCAGCGGCTGCGCACACACCGCCATTCGTGCATGGGTCGCATATTGGCCCTGTTCGAGCAGGTGGTGGCCCCCGTGGAAGCAGGCCCCTTCTTCAGCCGCCCCCTGCCCTGGAGGCCGAGGTGCACATGAACACTCTGGGGCTGCACAGCAAGCGGCGGACTACGCACTGCGGGCAGCTGCAGCTGGCCCGGGGCCTGGTGTGGGGGACCTTGACGGCCACACCCTGGTATACACTGATGGCTCCGTGCAGCAGCGGCAGGGTTCGGCCGTTGCGGCGGTGGCAGTGCTAGGGGAGGCCACCATGCAGGCCGGGCTGCACTAAGCCGCATCATCCGCACGCCCGAAATGGTGGGCGTAAGGCTTGGCTTGGACCTTCTACTGGACCTGGATCCGGCCCCCGAGCGCTGCGCCCTTCTGTGCGATTCTCGAGTGGCCCTACTTCGGATCCGGAAGGGCGGCCCGCACTCCTTTATCGCGTGGGCCGTGCGGGACAAGGCGGCAAGCTGGCTCTGCGGGGAGCTCGCATGAGGCTGCAGTGGGTGCCAGGCTGCATTGGGTTGGAGGGCAACGAGAGGGCAGACAAACTGGACGCCGACTCCCACGAGCTGCCCCCTTCACCCACGGCAGCTCAGGAAGCTCCGGATGACGCCAGCCTGCTGGTCCAGCGGCATGTACGGGCCCAGAACCCTGACCCGAGGTTGGCCGCTACAGAGGCCACACCACTCGTGCGGGCCACACGGAGGCATTGACAGCAACCCTTGGCGGTACTGCTCCTCCGCGTGGGGCACGTGTGGACGGCCGAGCGAAAACACCACTCGGAGCTCGTCGACGACCCGTCGTGCGAGCACTGCCAGGCGGCTGTCCAACCCTGCCGCATCTGATCCTAAAGTGCCCCGAATTTGTGGCAGGGAGGACTGTGGGCCGCCTTTGGGGGACGGGCACGGGCCCTCGAAGAATTTCTGTGGCCACTAGGCAGTGCGACAGAGCGGGACGGAGTACATCAGGCTCTGGGGAACTACCTGGACACCTCAGGACTCCTCCGGCCTCTCCGCTTTCTCCTCAGCTAGACTGAACTGTGGCCGTTATTTTTTTCTCTGTGGGCGGGTGTGTTTTTTTTTGCCTTCGTGTTTTAGCGTGTAGCTTGTATATATTGTACACATATACCCTCTTACATTTGAATTAAGGGCAGTATAATAGAAAATATAGAGGGAAAGAAATTTACACTCGGGTTATTCGTGAACCTGCAAAAAGCATTTGACTCTATCAATCATAAAATATTGCTAAGAAAACTAACAAAATTAGGAATACGCGGAATAGCGGCTGACCAATTAAGAGCTATTTAAGTAATAGGGAGCAATTTGTTGAATTTAACGCTATTTCATCCAAATTATTGGCAATAGAACAGCGTGTTCCGCAAGAGTCAAAGCTGGGACCGTTGTTATTCTTAATATATGTGAATGATGTTCCAAACATTCCTTGTACACCCCAGATATCTATGTATGCAGATGACACGAACATATTTTTCTCCGATAGCAGTATAAGAGCACTCCAGTATGAAGTAAATAGATATTTAGACATGTTGTCAAAGTGGTTACACGAAAATAACTTACAACTAAACGCATCGAAGACTACCTGTATCATTTTTAGACCAATTAATAAGAAGATAGATCAAGGCATTCATATTGAATATCGGGCCAATATGATCAACCGATTCAAAGAACAGAAGTTCTTAGGAGTGCGGTTTCATGAAGAATTATCTTGGCATCCTCATATAGAACACCTACGCAATAAAATTTCAAAAATTATTGGCGTTCTCTACACATTAAGAGGCTTAATACCAGTTTGGTTGAAAACACAGCTTTATAGCACTCTTGTCTATTCTAGGCTTTGCTACGGGATATTAGCGTGGGGAACAACAAACAAAACAAATTACAAACGGCTGATCGTCTTACAGAAAAACGTTCTCCGTCTATTTGCCAATTTTCACGGGCACTATGCCGACTTGAGAACGGCTCCACTATTTGTTCAGTATAGTATGCTTAAGGCTGACCAAATTTATTATATGAAGCTTTTACAACCTATACACACAGAAATTCTCTATGGCAAACATAACGACAGTAGCAGTATATACCCTCTTAGGTGTGCCAAAATACATACACCAAAACTGCGAACAAACTACAGCCGGGACCCTTCTCTGTTTCAACGAACCGACATACTCAACAAAGTTGGAGACCACATTGACTTCAAATGCAGTAGAAACATATTTAAAACACAGGCGAAAGAATACCTCTTAAATCAGAATATTTGCTTCAGTGGCTAGAGCTGTGGATGTCGTCTCGACCTGTTTATTCGCAGGTTTTGTAGTTGTGTCTATCGTTAAAACTCAATTATAGTTCTATTCTGATTGTCCACTTGTATTTTGTTTTACTTTGCTTTTTTTGTACTCTAATGTACGTTACTGTATCTTTCCCATATTGCTATGTAATGTCTTGTGCTCTACATGTTTGTATTTTTGTAACTCACATTAGAATTTCTAGCTTGTTTGATTCTACTTCATCATTGTGCTGTACAAAAGGGGGCTGGGGCCTCTGTCAGACTTTGTAGCCTTTAGTCCCAGCCGGCCTCCTCGTACTTCTGAGGAAATAAAATCTTTTGTTGTTGTTGTTTGTTGTTCTTTTTATGTTTTTATGTATCCTCTCGTTCTCTCTACCCTCCCTTTCCTGCACGACTGTATTCCCCATTACCCACACCCCCACACCAGCAGGGGTTCCGGTGACCACCCTTAGGTGAGACAAACAACGCCTGCTGGTGGTTTTTCCTCTCCTTGTTAACAATAAATTCATACATTCATTCATTATGGCAGTATTTGCGGTATGTTTTGTTTAAAAGGGTGTGTTAACAGGTTGGAAGTTCAGGTTGAATGCTTTCACAGGCGGGTGTGTTAAACAGAGTGCTAGGTAGTGCTGCATTTAGTAATCGGCGGGCGTTTAACACTGCAGTGAATGCTCTTTACGTAATATAGGCGCTACCACGTCAGAGTGATTTCCATGCCGAAAGGGTGGATGCAGCATAGTGAACCTCTCTCTCAAGCTTGAAATTCCAGAATAATCTGGTTGAACTACACATTTTGTTCAAGGCTGATGGGTGCATTATTGTAAAAAAAAAAGTTGTTTAAATTTACCTGGATTTTTCCGTTTTGTAAGCAACTAGAGTTTTTAAAGACTACAGGAATTGATTGGCGTTGTAGGAGCCTTTTTACTCCCTATTATTTTTGTGTTTTGTTGAATTTTGTAGTCAATAAGATTATTTTCTATTCTTGCAATTGTTAGCCAAGGGAGTTGTGGTAAATGGGTGATGCGCATATTAGAAGAGTACGCAAAGAGAGCTGGTGTGTTCGGGTGCTTCTTTTAGGGAATTCACGCAATTTCTTCCGTGAGAATTTGTTTCTTGCGCCCAGGGCCGCTACGCCAGTGCTATAATTATCACGCGAATTCATCTTAGGCAGTGAATTAGACCCATTGAAATTCATTTCATTTATGCTACGTGGTGACGCCTTCTCGGAATTAAATTTATTCTAATGGAAGAAATTCAAGTCATTATCAAATTTGTGGGAAATCATTGACTTAACCTACAAATGTTTCAAGTGGCTGCTTAGGAACATGAAAAACGATTTCACTTCAGATCACTGTAGATATTGTTCAGAAACTTGTTTAATGCACGCCGTCATTATTTTGGTCAGTGCGTATTCTACAAATTGCTTCTGGGTGGAATTTGTTTTATAGAAGCCGTTGCACAGAAAATGGTTGTTTGCGTGCTTCAAATTATTGTAATGATTGCATTACATAATTTTCTGTACAGTGGCATGTAAAGCAAAGATAAGGTTGCGAAGTGACTCATAGATTAGGCATTGGCCATAATAATTGGACAGAAAGCCAAAATTGTGCACAAAAAAGCATGGCATCCAGGTATAGGCATTTTTATGGCTACATGCTTTGCCAAGCATTTTGCAGTATCTGCCGTCCAGATCTTCGCCAATTGTTGGCTTGTCACCATTCCCAAGCACAAGCCAATAATGGCAGCCGAGTTATTGCCAAGTTCGGGCACATTGGCCACTGATGCTTTGTCATGCTTGGGCTTGGTAATATCTGCTGCTTTGAATCGATGTCCTCCGATGCTATCGACGCTATATGCGGCATTTTAGGAGGGCAGCGGGAGTCATCGGAAATCTGATCACTGCACTTGTGCTTACTTGCACCCTTCACGTGTTTTCCAGTTGGTGGTAGGTTGTCTGTAACCGCAGGGGTAGCCATAGCCGAGCGCCAAGGATACGTGCCAACCGGAGTTGAAGAGGTTACAGTGAGCGTCTAGACTAATTAGCTTGAAATTTTGTAGCGACAAGTGGAAATGTAGCAGTATTCACTGAGAAAAAGTTGGTAATGGTTACGTTAGCAAGAACAGCGTAAATAATCCCGACGGCACCACCGAACGACGGTAGGCGGCCGACCCGCTTCGTCCACACTCTCACGCTGCCCACACTGTCAAGCTCCTACCACCATTTCGTACCTCGTCTTCCTGTGTCTTCAAAACCCTCATCCTCTCCCTTAAACTACCCCCGAGCCATTGGAATGCACGCTGACCAGCTCAGACCTGCAGGAGCAGCTCACACTCATCCAGCGGGCCACACAAGCAGCGGCGGTGCGCGGCCTCCAGGAAGGAGACAGCCGTTTTCTTTTTTTGCTGAATAAATGTTTTGCCTCGTCCTTCTCCTTAGTCAACCACTAACTGAGCACATCCCCACTTTATTAAGCTGTCACGGAAACAGCGTTCAAGATTACACTTGTACGCAGAATGTTGGTTCATCAATGACCAATCCCATCAACTCATTGCCTATATTTACAATGGGCATGCACTACCTAAAAAAAGCACGCACAAGAAACAAAAAGTCTGCTTGGCACAAAGTTCGTCCCGTTTTCTGCGGTGACTACGGTGCCATTCCCTGCCTCTTCCATAGGCGTGTCTGGCACGTTGTAGATTGGGATCTTCATTATTCTTACGAGCTTTCCACTCATGTATGCATGCACCGTAAGTGCATGAACGCTAAGCGGGCGACCTTCGATTCAAACCGGCCGATTCATTGCGTGAACGGCTGAGTTTTTCTCTTGATTCTTTTTCCTGCCGAAACGGTTCTGTCTTGATTCGTCTGTCTCGCAACTTACGCCGGCCGAATTATCTTTGGAGCAGACGCGGCCCGTGGTTTCTGCTCGACACATGGGCACTGTGGCTTAAAATATGGGGTAGTGAAACGTCCCTGTAGTAGAGCATCTCCTATTACTGAACTCCGCTTTTCAGGCGGGTTGTCCTGCCGACACGCCATGGGGTGAAAACTCACATAAAGTGAAGTGCAATGCCACCACTAACGGACAAAATGAAGTTCCTTATTTACGAGAAGGAAGGGCCACCTCATGTTTCACAGTTACATCACGTTCCCGCTGTTCATTTACATTTCGTGCCTTTTCAAGAGGAGGCGAAATTTGGTTGGCACGAGAGAACACCAGTGATAAACCTTGTTCTTGATTAAAGTATTCCCGCCATCTTTGAATAGACGTGCCGTCTTTCGCCACGCCTCCATTTCACCAAGTTATAGACGATAGCTATACTCCACTATTGCTTTGAGTGCCTGGAGATTTAGAGCTCTTTCCTCGCGCATGCGCTGTTGCTCTTCGAGGACCCACTTTCCAAGTTCTTTGCAGCTTAAACGTCAGCGCTCCCCAGGTTCTCTGAAGCCTTCCAAGTCCATGGTGGGTTTTTAAGAGTACTATATAAAATGCACTAGCCTGGTCCTGCCGCAGACGCTCAAATTTTCTCACGTTCAGGGATTACCAGAAAAACTCAGAGATTGGGTCTATGTTTAAATAATACTCGCAACGCAAAATTATACAGTGACATGTTAGACCCCAAAAAGTCTACCAAAAAGTAACAACGGAAAACAGAGAAAGGAAATTTTGGGAAAGGGAGAGTACACGAGTGAAGAAAAAAAACATGGTACGTGTTTGATCCTCGAGCAGTGTAGTCCAACCTTGCATCCCACAGGCATAGTCGTGGTGTTTCTGATCCCAAGGATGTGGGGGCAATTCTGGCCGTGGCGCACGCTTTTCTCATGGAGGCGCAAAACAATGACGCCATTGTGTTTGAGACTTCAGCGCACGTTAAAATCCCCAGGGGTTCAAAATTAATTCGGAGCTCTACAGTACGGCGCGCCTCATCGGCTGCGTTAAACCCCACAATCTTCTTGAGTCATGTTGTTGGAGTGGTGGAGGTCGAGGTGATGTGTCGGCGACGCGGAGGTCGAGCGCGCACCCAGCTCCCGTTGCGGAGTAGCTAACGGAGCTATCTTGGGGTGTCGCGGTGTTTCACCGATGTACGGCGACTCCACTTCCTTGCAGACGTGCACATCTGGACATACCTGTTTTGGAGGACTTTGTGTTGCATAGAACGGGTCCGCTCACCGGACCGGTGTGCATCCAGTCACACTCCACCCTCCGACTGTCTCTTGCGTTTTTCACATTTCACGCGATCACTTTTGCTGCCGGCCGCTGTCGCTGCGCTGACAGCTTCTGATTAGGAAACAGCCTGTGCGAGTTCGTGCTGTGGTCAGGAGTTCTCGGTTCCGTAAACGGCTGAACGACCTTCCAGCCGCGTGCCGTGCGTCTCCTTATTTTTCACCGTTCGTCATTTTCTTTAAGCCTTTTCTTCAAGTAGCAGGTTTTCATCGCACGCGATTTCTTCGCATCACAAGGTTACAACATTGACTCCAAGAGACCAAGTATCAGCAAGTTTATCTAGTGTGGGTTTGGACAGCCAATCGACGACGCGGACTCAGCGAAAATCTTCTCAGACGCTATTTCGGACCATACAGAATTTAAGTATCTAACGACAAATTTATCTACGAAGATGTCACCGAAGGTGGCTGCATTACATCACGACGACGTACCCGTGCCGAAGCCGTCCACGTGGTTCGCCTTAAGCCTAACTTCGATCTATGACGAACCTTTCGGCAGCGGTGCTCCTAGAGCGAACAACTGAAGTAGCCTTGATGTATTTTCCACGCAGCTTCCTCTGCCCATGCATCGCCGTTCCTGATACGAGCATCCCGTCGACTGGAGCGCCTTTCGTCCGCAGCCACCGCGACCGAGGCAGCTGACGTCTGAGACTGCGCAACTCGGCACGACATCGGCGCGGGATAAAAGTGGACTGTGCTGCGGCGACGGGACCAGTTCGGCAGCGGTGCTCCTAGAGCGAACAGCTGAAGTAGCCTTGCTGTATTTTTCACGCAGGTGAGCTTCCTTTTGTGGTAAAAAAAATTGCTTGCTGCACCGCTGCCGAACACTTCAAGTGACCCTTCTTTTTTGCTTTGTTGTTGTTCGCTTGTTACTTTTTTGATGACATTTTGATTTAACCATGCCAAAGGGGAACAACGAGATGGCAAAGCTGTTGGAAGAGTTTAAGAGTGAACTCCCTCAGCATATTCGCACTCTTACGGAGAGCGTTAAATATTGCTCAGATATATGTGACGGTGTGAATGAAATCCAAAAGGACATGAAGGAGCTGAAGCTGGAAATCAGGAGGCTTGTCGATAAAAACCTTGATCTCGAAAAGGAAAACAAGAACCTTCGTGACCGGTTAGACGAACTTGAACAACACCACAGGCTAAACAATCTTGAAATAAAAGGACTGCCTGTAGATTGTGACGAAGTAGAAATTGTGAAAGAGATGGGCAAAAAGTTAGGGGAGGAAATTTTCGATACTGACATCGACATCTGCCACAGGGTTGACATACCACACTCGAAAGACAGAAATGTAATTGTTCGTTTTACGCGTAGAAGCAAGCGCAACGCGGTACTTGTCAAGGCAAGAAAAATGCGCCTAACTACCGAAGCCCTTGGCTTTGAAGGAGGGAGTAAGCCGGTGTTCTTGAATGAACACCTGACCCAGAAGAATAAGCGATTGCTCGGGGCGGCTATCGCAAAAAAGAAATCAGTTGCCTGGAAGTATGTCTGGACCAGCAATGGAAAGGTTTTGGCACGCCGAGGCGAATCGACACCGATTCTGCGCATTTCCACGATGTCCGATGTCGAACGCATGAAGGCGCGCAATCGCCTCCGGCATCTGTATCAGAATGATAGCGCCGAGCACGTCAACCTTTCATGCATTCAGTTAAACTGTTCGCCTTGAAACTTTATTATTTTTTCTCGCA
Source organism: Haemaphysalis longicornis (assembly GCF_048455015.1). Taxonomy (NCBI): domain Eukaryota; kingdom Metazoa; phylum Arthropoda; class Arachnida; order Ixodida; family Ixodidae; genus Haemaphysalis; species Haemaphysalis longicornis. The sequence continues at coordinate 111,188,148 of NW_027526295.1, read as the reverse complement.
CAGTTTGCAGCGAGTTCACAAGTAGTACCAGGTTTGATTTCGATAGCTTCAATGAATTAATAGCTAACAATAAATGGTCAAGCAAGTCTGTGTCGTTATTTCACTTAAATGCTAGAAGCCTCCGTAACAAAGGTGAACAATTTGATGTTTATTTCGAGCAACTATCTCTAAAATTTGATTTCTTGTGCTTTACGGAAACCTAGCACGCAGATGCCAGCGATGTGTATTTGTTTGATGGCTATTCCCATGTCGGGTTGTTTAGAGCTGAAAAGCGAGGTGGTGGTGTTTCAGTTTACGCCAAAGCTGGGTTAAAATGTGACCTAATAGATGAGTATTCTGCCATCACTAGTGATTTTGAAGTGATCACGATACGCTGCTGTAGCGTTTGTATAGTGCTCTTGTAGTGCTCTACTTTGCCCACGTCTGGCAAAGTAGAACGTTTTCTAGACTATTTGGACGAAACATTAGCCCATGTATTTTCTTTAAGTCTATGTGCGATACTTGTAGGTGATGTAAATATTGATCTATTAACACGTAGTAGTGCCCAATGTGAATTTTTTTCGACTGTGTACTGTTATGACTTTCAAAATCTTGTGAATTGTGCTACTAGAGTCACTGCAACTTCCGAAACTTTACTTGATGTTTGTTTTACGAACTATCGTACTGGAAGAGTGATTTCTGGTGGGCTTTGTGCGGACGTGAGTGCCCACTTGGCTGTGTTTTGTGCTCTAGAAATTCATGTTGGTAAAACGAAACCACCTGCTTACAAAACAAGGGTAATACATGATACTACTGTAGAAGCGTTTGTGGAACATGTTAGGCAGGCAGATTGGTCTGATGTATTGAACGAGGAAAGTTCGAGTACAAGCTTCACAATGTTTTATAGTAAAATAAAAGACATATACTATAAGGCTTTTCCGGAGTATTCTTTGCGGAAACACAAAAAAGCGAGAAAGCCTTGGATATGTGCCTCACTTTATAGCAAAATTCAAGAAAGAAATCGTTTATTTCAGCTTTGCCTGAAGCTCAAAGATGATACCAAATTTAAGGAATTTCGAGTTCTTTGTAATAAAGTAAATGCCGAAATAAAAAGAGCGAGGGATATGTACTACCGGCGTAAGTTTGAACAAGTTGATCAACCACATAAATTTTGGGGAGTCTTCAATGAGTTAGGTAATAAAAAACCGAGTCACGTTTTTCCAGATTTTTTAGATACAAATGGTGAGCCTGTTTCCGGAACTGAACTGTGTGAGCGCTTGAATGAGCATTTCGTCTCTTGTGCTACAAGTCGGAAAAAATCTTGCCTAGTAGCTCCTGACCCAATCAAATATCTGAAACCGGGTTTGTCAGGTACAATTTTCATTTCCCCGACTGATGAGCCTGAAATTATGACAACTATCCTTGCATTGAAAACTAGCAGTGCTGCTGGTCCTGATGGTATAAAAGCGTGGCCAATCAAGTTAATCGCCCCCTTCATAGCAGTACCTTTGGCTCACGTATGCAATCGTGTGTTTCACGATGGTCTATGTCCCAGTGAGCTTAAAATTGGTCGGGTAACCCTAGTGCACAAGGGTGGGGCAAAAAATGATTTCAACAACTACCGGCCAATTTCCGTCTTAAGCATTTTTTCAAAGGTTTTCGAATCCTTAATTCTTAAAAGAATCACCGATTATGTAAACCGCTTAAAAATAATTACACCAAAACAATTCGGCTTTGTAAAGGGAAAGTCTACGGAACTGGCCCTACTTACAATCAAGGAAAAGCTTATTGAAAACATCGAAAAAAAGCTTTACACAATTGGAATATTCCTTGATATAAAAAAGGCATTTGATTCCGTAAATCACCGTATATTATTGAAAAAGTTAGACAGCTATGGAATAAGGGGAAATGCGCAGAGCCTCATTGAAAGTTATTTTAGTAATCGTAAACAGTATGTAATGCTCGGTGAATATGCATCACACTATCAAAATATCACGAAAGGTGTCCCACAAGGTTCCATTTTAGGACCTCTCGTTTTTTTACTATACATAAATGACATATGCAATATACCGCAAACGCAAGATAGTATACTATATGCAGACGACACTAACGTGTTTTTTACTGGGGCTAACATGGGAGATCTTGAAATAGTAGCGAACGATTGGCTTAAGGAACTCTCCGCTTGGCTATTGACAAATGATCTGGAGCTAAATACAAAAAAAAACCAAGTGCGTAATTTTCAGAGCTAGAAACACTCCTTTAGATAAGAATCCTGAACTCTATTTTTGAAATGAAGGTATTCAATCTGTAAACAGTATCAAATTTCTTGGCGTATATTTTGATGAATTTCTTACGTGGAACGAGCATACTAATCAACTATTACTGAAGCTATCTAAGGTTACGGGCGCACTATGGAAACTCCGTGATAAAATTCCCAAGAGTTTCAGACTAACTGTGTATTATGCAATGTTCCGATCACAATTAAATTACTGCCTTTTAGTCTGGGGCTTAACAAATCGTTCTAATATTTTAAAGCTAACTATAACGCAGAAAAAAGCTATTCGGGCTCTAGAAAATCTAGGTTCCCAACACAGTACCAGACAGTTCAGAAAGCACATGAAATACTGAATGTACAACAGCTACGTATGTACAACTTAGCATTATATGTCTACAAGGAAATGCGCATAAATCATCATGAATTTTAGCAAACATATCTATCAATGAATGATAGTTTTCAATCCAGAAAAATGAACTACAGGTTACCCCGTATTAGAACAAACTATGGCTTAAAGACCATGCACTATCTCATTCCTAAATTCCTAAATGATAATGCAGATATCGGTGAGATTATCGAAACATGTCCTCCAAATTCCTTTAAACGAATATTACGAGAATACTGTTTTGCAAGATCTCTATTTTGACTTATTTTATAAGTAAATTTAGCTATTGGCATGCTGTGTTGTATATGTACCTCTCTTTTTTTGTATAAATAATTCCCTTTAAATTTCCGTTCTTTGTGTGTTTATATATATGTTATTGTGTGATGTTATGTTGTGTTATGGCCTCACTGTTACGCGAAGTGTTGCGAGTGCTTGAAAATTTGTTGTTTTTTTGTTTGCTCGGTTACCAGTTGTACTGAATTTTTTTTTTCCTCTTGTAACTTTGTGCTGCTGCTGATGTCTCAAAGGGAGCAGGGACCCAGCCAGGTACTTATGTGTACCTTTTGTCCCCGCACCCTTAGTCTTTGTTTATGAAAAATAAAGAGTTTTTACACTAAAAAAATGTATGAACGGACGTATGTTCTTTACATCATGCCGATGAACTTTTATAGGGGAAAGGGTGTGCTTCTGCGAACAATGCAATATGTTTTCTTTAGTTATTCATTTGTTCCATCGTTCGCCTGACCCCGGCTTTGTTACCTTCGAATCGGCGATTGTCGCGAAGCGTGCGTTTTCTTCGCTTACATTCCTATACTCGCGGGCCATTTTATAATATCGATAGCGTGTACGCAGCCATCACTACCCGAGAAGTTTCCTGTTTGATTGTCAGTACTATCGATCTGACTCGGTATTGCCGTACAGAGTAATGTAGAAATATAAATGCCCGCAAGGCAAGCGCTGCGGCGCTACATTAGCCACCGCTTTTTGCGCACGTCGATCACTGACCACTTCTCGGCCGCTATTCACTGTAAGTTTTTAGAGACGATGGTATTTCTTTGGATACTTAAAGATTGAATTTTTGGTCGTTCCCTCTTTCTTCCTCTGGATTCTACCGCCCTGCGAAGGTGAGATATTTCCGTAAAGGAGGCACTTATATATGCAAAGAATATCTAAGCTTCTGTTTATAATTGCTATATTCATAATTTGGTATCCCAAATTGATGATCTGAAAAAAATACTGGTTGATACCTCTCTCATAGGATTCGGCAAAACACGAAAGCGAATGGGGCCTTCACCGGAGCAGTTCAATGTTAAAGAAACCTCCGTCATGAGCGAATGGCCCGCCAGCCTGACCAGCCAGACGGAGTGACGTCGACACGCAAGAAACAAAAAAAAACAGTTTATCCCGGGAGAACAGAACCAAAAATTGCATGCACAGAAACAGCACCCTGAAACACATGATGGTCATGGCAACAACGCGATAGCGGAGGGTGCGTCAATCCCGCGCGTCCCCGGTGTACGAAGGTGCTCATATCGTGGTACGAACTGTCGGCACTCATTAGCTCCCTGATGCGCTACTTCCCTTCCCGTCTCCTGGACGGCAGCACCATCTGAATGTGTCATAGGGAAATACATACGCACGTTCGTAGGGCTGCTCCCGTCTCTGTTCATTGCGCCGTGGCCAGAGCACCACCTACCACCCATTGTGGTGTGAAATTTCGTGGGCTCGAATCCTGGCGCTGCCGCGTCAATGGCCATTTTTCTGTCGACGTGACTTCCGTGACGGATATGACGGTACGAAGATCTTGGTGCACCCGGGCATAAAACACTTTTGTGTTAAAACAGTACAAATGTTTCAGGCCAGTCATCAAGTCATAAGTGATGTTTGCAGTGCCGGAAAATAGATGGTTGCTTGATTGCTTGATTTGTGCAACGTAAAATAAAAAAAATACGCCATGGTGCTGCGTCCCACGCCGTCTTCCGCGACACTTGCCGTCCAGGCGACATTCCAAGAAACTAAACAGAACCAACGATTCCAGTAGTTGGTGCGTCGAACGCGCTTGTATTGATTCAGGTGGCAGCCGGGGCACACGACTATCATCTTTCGACGGAATTTGCAAATATTGCAGATACCAAACATTTTTTTGGAGTACAAGTTCACTCCAATAAACCCTTTTTGGTTGAAGAAGACCATCATTCTTGGCCGCCTTTTAAATAAACCTTCCCAATCTACAAGTAATAATATGCAGCTTATACATTTACCACTAAACCAAAAATATTAAGGAAATAGAAAACGAAGAACGCATACCCAGAAGAATCCGACTCGTATCAGCGCACTTCGCAGCAAATCTCTTCCAAATACGACAGTCTTCGGCCGCTCATGCCACGTATATGCCTACCTTTTCCACCGACCTCTCGTGCTCTTCGGCGTCCGCTTTGCTTGTACTATGATATGCACAGTAGTGGGTTGCTCATGTCAATGCAATTTTCCTTTATTCAACCTTTCGCGCAGTCTACTGGGTCGTTTCATTACTGTTAAACTTGAAACACTTACACAAAGCATGGCCGAGTTTTTTATTTTGAGATCAAAACACGCTTATAAAAGTCTTTCATTTGTTTCCGCAAAAATCAACTAGCCATGCAATATTCTATTGATGAGTACGTTAATCTGATATAATATTGCTCTCATGCCGCAAATATGTCCAAAGACTTTTTTTTTGCTTAGCAATGTTTACAAGTGCAACCTTGCCATCAGATTTGTTCTTTTAAAAATTTTTACTACATTCTTCGCTTTAAAGAATTGATTTACCTTTTGTGGTTGTGACTATCACGAGGGCCAGATATCCGGACTGTCAGGCAGACATACAGACCCAACATTTCGCTTTTACGCAGCCCAAACATTACTACAGTCCTCAAAATTATGAAAACAGACATATCATTTAATAGCTCGCACTTGCAAAAAATGCTCCATTCGAATAGTTAGAACGCCTAGTGCAATAATGCCGTAAACAAACGTACTGGGTAGAACGGAAGTTAAAGAAGGAAAAGTAGAAGAAATAAAACTAAGCCGTAAAAGGGAACTTACCAAATGAAAAATAAATCGAATATATTAGATCAGAAAAGGAATATAAATAGAGATAAGCACTCAAAGAACGACGAAGTGAAACAAAAAAAAGAACATAACAACGTTTAACCCTCTAAGATCCTGCATTCGTACGAGCATTCATATTTGGCGGAGATAACAAAGTTAGGCACTAATCTACCTAATGTGGATATAATTAAAAAACGCTATATTAGAAACAAGATTCACCGAATAAAAAGAACGAAAGGTATAAGCGTGAGCATATAAACTAAAAATAATTGTGTAAAAATTAGGTTTTACATGTCTTACAACTTACATGGACCCACGAACGACAACACTTCACAACCACCCCACATCTATGAGAAACAGAGGGGAGCTTCTTTTGCTGGCTTTATAGAAACTGACACCCCACAGCCCTCACCATAGTGCATTTACCGCACCCTCTACTAAGGTACCTTAAATTTCTTTCCCCAACCTGACACCCTGTACCATCTATCACCGTAGTCCACTATTATAGGTGGTGAAAAACGGCTCCCTCTACCAGATTATCACCGATTCCCTCGTGTTGGCCACTTGCACACCAATCCTACGAGCAGCGGGGGGTTATAAATGTGCCATATCCGACCTCTGAGTCCAGCCGAGATTTGTGGCTTGGGCCAGTGTAGCCACCACGTACCATAGGTTCTAACATTAATGAAGGTTCTTTTTTTCGAGCGTCTGATCATCAGTACCTGAGTCTCGAAGAAATTAAGTTTATTTAGTCACTCACTCCCTGACATGCATCTCGAAAACAAAACACCTACGATTATCTTAATAAATATTTATATTTAACCATTTTGATGATTATGGTTGGATGTTTATGGCAAAAGGACAACTGGAGAAAAGAGCTCCAAAACAGTGGTTATGTATGGCGGATGAGGACGTGAACTCTAAAATCGCGGAACAAGAACAACACCAAAGGGTAGTAAGTTCATCTGAGTGATAAGATTAATAAAAAATTCAGTAAAAGTAATCATAAAATCAAACAAAAGTCTATGAAGATGGCTGGTGTAAAGGGCCAGGTTGTCGTGATGCATGATAAGAAATGAGATGTAAAAATTTGACATTCGTAAGGAACTAAAAAACGCGCTTGATGGAAAACATGGGCTCGTCCCCTAAAAAGTATGATGGGTATAGGGGGATATGCTGTCGGCGTAGTTTGGGGAATTTTTTGCTTCGTGTTGTGTCAAGTGCCTTGGATTGAATGAGCATGGGGATTACGGATACCCTCTCTCCACACCCACTGCACAGGGGTCTCGGAGATCCTGTAAGCAGGTGTGAGAGGGGTACATGTGTGTGGCCCATCCATAACCTTCCTAAGGCAACTCCAATGAATCTGTTGTGTAAGTCAGTACTGCGGTTGTATTACGACCAAGTGTGGTTATATTACGTGTAGTTTGCTGTCTGTTTATTGACTCCAGAGTGATTGCTATGTGTACAATGCTGTTTTATGATGTGTGTCTTGAGGTCGGTGTGAGGTACTCTTGTTATATCGACTGTATTCATGAGAGCAGTCGCAGCAGCCCTTTGATCGGTGACCTTATTGTTAGGTATTCTACAGTGCCCTGTTACCCAGCTCATAGTTATTTCAAGTTTTGAAGTGTATGCAGTCATTATTACCTTTGAAAGAAGACTGAACACATAGTTTTAGAAGGGTTTTTAGATGAGAGTGCCAGCACAATGCCTAGGAAATCTGTGTACGTGATGGACTTGGGAATTTTGTGTTTGATTACGGGATTCGCAACGAGTAAGATGCCACATGCTTCTGCAATATGAATAGTGCTATCAATATTCAATGTTTTGGTGACGCTAAAATTGTGTCCATGCACTGCACAAGAGACAGTAGAAGCAGTTTTCGACGCGTAGCTGAAGAATTCGGCTCACCTTTACTTTCCCTACAGAAACATGAAGTGCTGCAGTTTCACAATCTTGGCTGCCCTATTTTTTCCTACTTGCGTGAGTGACAGGTAGCATTATATTGCGAAAAGATGCCATGGTGGCATGAAGTTATTGATGGGTGTCTTGTGCGTTTCTGAAAGGGGAACCTGTTGTTCAGAAGCCTTTACCCTCACTCTGAGAGATAAAAGCACGAAAAGAGGTGGCCTGTTTAAAAAGAGTTGCAAGTGCGAATGTCAATAATGATAGTATTAAAAGGGCAGTTGGTGAGAGACACAATTTTAGATGCATACAACAAGTGAAGGTAATCCCGCTGATGAGTCAGGCACTATTTGTCTCCCTCTATATACAGACTCATGACAGAGCTTTTGCGGAAAGCGCCCCATAAAAGGCGAAGACGAACATGCCGCACTGGGTCGAGCATTCTCAGCGAGGTTTTTGTCGCCGACCCATACACGACACTGCCGTAGTCAAGCGGAGACCCCCAAGGTAGTATAAATGCTCAGCAGTTGTCTGTCTGCCGTAAAGACTGATGTGAGAAAACCTTCAGAATATTCCTTGTTTTTATGCATTTGCGTTCTCGTTATTTGATATCGGGGATGAATGTCTGCTTTTTGTCGAATATAATAGCTAAAAACTTGTGTGCCTTGTTCACAAGAACCTTCCTACTGTTCAGAGTAATGTCCAGGTTTGGGTGTCCCCCGCGCTTCCTGGAGAACAGAATCAAGAACTTCTTTTACGATTCAGTTAAAAACCATTCTTGTCTGCCCAGCTGCAAAGTTTGTTGACACCAAGCTGGACTTGACGTTCACAGATTGACATATTAAAAGATATAAAAGCTATTTGGACGTCGTCTACATAACTAAAAAAAGTGATTGTAGGTGGCACTGGCTTCTCAAGGATGTTCATCTTGACTACAAAGTGTTAAAATAAAAACGGCAGATGCAGGTACGCCGTGTCCATGAACATGAACCTAGGAGAGGGCATCACCGAATCCCACACGAAAGGTTATCTTCGATATATAACTACGAAAGATGTTCAACATGTTGCACAAAACACCTCTTGACTTTAGGTCCCTAAAGATGCCGTACTGCCAAGTGGTGTCATAGGGTATCCCGGTGTCAAAAAACACCGTAAGGCAAAACTGTTTATGCACGAAGGCATTCTTGCCATATCATTCAAGAGCGACAAGTCGGTGGTTCGTAGATCGCTCCACCCTCAAGCCTTTCTGGCAGCTATCGAGAAGATCATTGTACTACAAGAAGTACACGAGTCTACTGTTGATCATCTCGAGAAGCTTGCTCATGCAGCTTGTGAGGGCGATGTATTGATAGCTTGTGGAAGACAAAGTCCTTCCTCTCCATCACGAAAGACACTACAATTACTTCCCTCTAAAACACTCCAATGTTCTCCGAAAGACATATCTTGTAGTAAAGGTGAAGGAGTGTTACAGGAGTGCCTGCGTATAGGTGTTGTATTGTTGTAGATGTGATATTGTCAGGGCCTGGAGCTGAGGGTTGACCCATGCTTATAGCAGCCCGCAGCTAATGAAGCGAAAACTCCAAGTTATAGGAGGTTTTTGAGCTGTTGTTATCCATTAATTTGCTTCTTTTGGCCAACAGTTTGTGTTCCCTAAAAGCGTTTGTGTAGTATGCTGAACTGGAGACGTGTTGGAAGTGTACAAGTGTGTTAGCCTGGTCCTCGAGTGTGTCTCCTGTTGTAGTTACCAGAGGCAGGCTGTGTGTTTGTTGTTCATTTAGTTTGCGTATTCCTGTCCATACCTTGCGTGTGTCTGTGTATGAGTGTCTTGATGTTGGGAATGGCCACCAACTATCTCGTTTTGCCTCACGGCGCACCCGTTTTCCAAACGCCTTTCCCGTGTGACCAACAGCAGGTTACCCGACGTGGGGTACCGACGAAGGATACCCCACGCCTTGTTCTGGGCCTCTCGCGCCCGCCTAAAGTCCTGATTCCACCACGGCCTCCCCTGGTTTCGCGGGGCACCGAGGCATGGGGAATGGACTTTTCGGCGGTGTCGAGGTTGTGCGCCGTGAACAGTTGGCTAGGTTTTTCACTGTATAGGTGTCTTATGAATGTGTAGTGCAGTTTTGATATCTCCGTATATGTATTTCAGTTTGCTCTTGCTTTATCGAACCTGTTCTGCGAAGAATAACTGCGCAGGCCTTTACCTATATATGTTAGTGAGGTGGGTAAGTGGTCACTACCATATGGGTTCGTGCCCACACCCCACTCAAGACATTCTGTCGTACGTTATGGTATGTAGGCTGTTTTTTAAGGCAGGCTTCCGAGGATGTTAAGTTCTCTATCAGGTGACCTCCGGCATTCGTGTGAGAAGAGCCCCAAAAAGAACTGGGCGCATTAGGATCACGTGTGATGATTTATGATTTGAGCCGCTGGTCAACCACCGCCTCGAAGTCTTAGCGCGTAAGTGCAAAATCAAGAGGAATGTAAATGACGCATACGGTTATCAACCGATTAATCATTATTGTGCGGATTGCTACAGCCTCAAGAAAATTGTTAAAAGTGATAGGGTGGCATGCTAATAATTTCGGGGTGATTGTTGCCACACCTCCCAAAGAGTGTGCGCAGCCATCCCTGTCCTTTCTGTACATCTTATAACTATTCAAGAAATTTGTGTGGTTGGAATTTAAAGTGTTTCTTGGACACGCAGTACACTTGGCTGATTAGCATGCAGGATCTAGCACACATCATCAAGATTATTAAGAAGGCCCTTGCAGTTCCATTGAACAATATTTTCTCTTCCCATTATGAAGTGTTCAGAGCTGCTGGATTGTGATTATTTATGTAAGGTCATTCTTCACTTGGGCTCTTGGAAGTGGTTTTTTACATTTTTTTAAGGTTTGGATGAAGGGACCCGCTCCTTCTGCTTCGAAGCAGGCAGGAAAGGTCCCCCATTCCTCTCGTCACCAGATGTGGGGTGAGGGGGTACCCGGTGGGCGGGACCCCCTGGACTTGGCACCATTCCGGAGCATTTCGTTCGAGCCGCGACCGCCGAGGACGTCAGGAGCTCCCCGGGTGGCACAGGCGGTGTGGTGGGTAGCTCCATGCCCTCGCGTGTGCTTTGGGCCGGTGAAGAGAAAACAGTGGACGCAGCAGCATCCCCAACCGACGTGGTTGCTACCACAGCCACCGCAGGCTCAACGAGTGGTGCGGAGTCTAGTTGAGCTGCCTGAGGCAACCCAGAGTGGGTTGCCTGAGCTGCCTGAGGCAACCCAGGTACTGCGTCCCTGCCGAAACCCGACACCACTCTGCCCCCTGGCGAGCTTCGCCGGCGTGCTGCCCCAGAAGGAAGGAGCCGAACCTCTTTCGCGCTTCTGGGAAGGTGATGTTCTCGTTGACTTCTAAGATAATGTTTTGCTTTTCTTGCTTGAACTTTTCACAGCTCCCGGAATGGGCAGAATGCGGTCCCTGGCAGTTCGCACAGGGGAAGCTCTCGGATTCACAATTGTCGGTGGGTGATCTTCTGCTGCACACTTTGCGCCCATCAGTTTACCACGGCAAGAGGTTGTGCCCTGCCAAAACCGCTGACACTTGAAGCAGCGGCGTGGGTTAGGTACGTAGGGTTGGGCAGGAAATCTCACGAAACCTGCGTTGACCGACTCTTTAACACTTGAGCCGTAATATGGCAAAATTATATGTTTGATGGTTATTATTTGGTCCTTTTGTCGTGTGGGGATGAGCCTCACTTCTGTCACGCCCTCATCACGAACGCCCTCGAGCAGAACTGCTGTCTCATTTATTAGATCCCGATCAGAGATCACACCCTGGCAGCTATTAAGGCTGCGATGGGCCGTGATCTTGATTTCAACATTGACCATTCGCGTTTGCTTAAGGAGGTTAGAGGATTGTTGTTTATTTTCGACTTCAATCAGGGCTTCTCCCGTTGTGAGTTTCCGAGCCTTGTACGATTTCCTGATTTAGATATCATAAACACAGACTGGCAGGTGATGGGCTTTGACTTATCAAGTGCTTCCATAATCAAAAAGCGCGACAAATTATCGGGCTCCGGGAGCAAGAATAACGCAATGGAGGAATAAGATATTGATGCGGACCCTTTTCAGAGACCAATCATGCTTGGTGGGGGGGGGGTAGAAAATACCCTATGCTATAGTAGAAAAGCAGGTGACGGGGGTACTTCCTTCTCAAACCTTTCCCTGATAGCTTGAGATGTTCGGGGGCTTCCTGCCTGTTAAACAGACAGGGAGCCCATCCGCCGGAGCTTGACTATGGCTCCGACGAACACCGTTTGTGTTTTCTTACCCTTCACCTATAAACACATCGCCAGGGTTGCTTCCATGCTATGTTTGAGGGCTCGGGGCCAAGATTACTGCAGGTGCTGCGGGCGGACATCTTTAAACATTTTGCTACCAGAACTTTCTTCACGCAAACGTTACAAATTCTTAACTTTCACCACGCTACACCCGTAACATCTCCAGGTCGTTTGGTTAAAGGCACAGAGGGGGCTAGATACCAAAGAATGGACTCTTACAGAAGCAGAAGCACTAGTCGCCCGTGTGCTCGACAATACAGTTTTAGCATAGCGGGTACCGTCCACTCATGCTACTGCGGCGGGCGCGTAGCGGGGCCCGACAGAGCAAGTGCACATTCTTTCCGGTAGGGTAGATTATTTCCGCGGGCCGGTTTTCGCAATGCCCGCGGATTCGTTCTGCTGAGGGGCAACCACCTTGGCCTCCCCGTGCGCCTGCGCCGGCGGGTCCCGGTAACCCGCCGCCCTAGCGTGAGCCTCCGGTAGCCCCTATCATTTAACTCTCTAATATCTCTACACAGCCTCACCGTATAAAGCGAGGTAACTGTTCAATACCGTCTCTTCCCCCGCACGGGGCACCTTGAGCAACCTTGGTGACGGTACTGGCGATACCGCGGACCACGAGCCCCCAAACATAAGCTGGATCCAACCGTGGCGATGTGTTATAGGTGGAGGGTTAGAAACCACGAACGGTGGCCGTCGGAGCTCAGGTCAAGCTCCGGCGGATGGGCTCCCTGTCTGTTCACCAGGCAGGGAGCTCCGGGACCTCTTTGGCTACCAGGGTAAGGTCAAAGAAGAAAGTACCCCAGTCTCCCTGCTTTTATACTATGCTATATGGCATTTTCAAACCCCCCCCCCCCCAAACGTGATCGGTCCCTGAAAAGGGGCCGCACCGAAGTATCTTTTCCCCAATTGACATCTTTAACATTTCCTGAACCGGATAATTTTTCTCGATTTCTTGTGATGGAATCGCTCAATCCAACCCACCCTCTAGCATCTCAGTCAGTCTTCTTGATCGCCAAGTATCTTGAAGACATAGTAGGAAAATCATATAAGTGCAAAAAACAAAGGTCCGGTGAACTCCTCATCGAAATAAATGACAAGCAGCAGTCCACGAAGCTTCTAGCTCAGACTAGACTGGCTGATCTAGACATCCGGGTCACACCCCATCGGAGCCTCAACAGCTCGCAGGGTGTGATATCCGAGACAGACCTCCTGAACGAAACGGATGCGAATCTCCTTGCCGGCTTGAAGGATCAGGGCGTCACTGCCGTGAGACGCATCACTATCCGCAGAGACGACAAGGAGATTCCCACCAAACACATTATCTTGACTTTCGACCGCGCAGTTCTTCCACAACACATCAATGCAGGTTTTATCCGTTGCTCCATCCGTCCGTACATCCCGAATCCGCGGCGCTGTTTTAAGTGCCAGCGGTTCGGGCACGGTACAACCTCTTGCCGTGGCCGAACGACGTGTGCGAAATGCGCGGCGCGCGATCATCCGACTGACAACTGTCCATCCGAAACCCTCACTTGTGTGAACTGCGGCGGTCCTCATGCAGCGTACTCCCGCAAGTGCAAAAAATTTCAAATTGAAAAAAAGATCATTAACATGAAGGTCACGGAGAACATCACCTTCCCAGAGGCGCGAAAGAGGTTTGCCTCTTTCCCTCTGGGGAGGTACGCCGACGCGGCTCGCCGGGGGGCGGAGCGGCGTCTGGTTTCCACAGGGACCCAGTTCAGCGAGTCTGACCTGGTCCCTCCGCCGCCCCCCTCTGGGTTGCCTTTGGCAGCCCAACCCGCCACCACGCCGCTTGCTGAGGCAGCAGCGGTTGTGGTGGCAACCTCTTCCGTCGGGACCGGTGCCGCTCCCGCCTCTGTCTCCCCGTCCTCCAGTGCGTTGGAGGGTACCGAGGTGATGGACACCACGGGCCCCGCACCGCCCGTGCCACCTCTGGCGCCCCGGACGCCCTCAGCGGTGGCGGCTCAAACGAAGGGCTCCCGAGGGGGGGCCAAGTCCGGGGGGCCCGGTCCGTCGGGCACCCCTCGGACATCCGACGACGACATGGATGTCGGGCCGTTCCTGCTGCAACGCAGCGCAAGGAACGCGTCCCGACGCCAAAGCCTCCCGACAAGCCAAAAAAGGCGAGAGTCACAGCCCCGAAAGACGACACATAAACAAACACACACACTCCAGTAGCTCTCACACTAAATAATGGGAAGAGAAAACATAATTCAATGGAACTGTAGAGGCCTTCTTAAAAATCTTGACGATGTATACGAACTACTGCATGCTAATCAGCCAAGTGTAATGTGTGTTCAGGAAACACATTTGAATTCCAAGCACACAAATTTCTTGAATAGTTACATGGTCTTCAGAAAGGACAGGGATGGCTGCACACACTCTTCTGGCGGTGTGGCCATAATTGCCCGGAAATCCTTAGCCTGCCACCCTGTCACTCTGAACACTATCCTTGAGGCTGTAGCAATACGCTTGATAATATTTAATAGGTTGATAACGTTATGCTCCATATACATTCCTCCTGATGTTTCACTTTTAAGCTCTGACTTCGAGGCGCTGGTTGACCAGCTGCCCGAACCATACATCCTGACAGGCGACCTTAATGCTCACAACACTCTTTGGGGCTCTTCTCGCACGGATGCCCGAGGTCGCCTTATAGAGAAATCCCTTACATCTTCAGGAGCATGCCTTTTCAACAATAAACAGCCTACATACCATAGCATAGGACACAACACATACTCATGTCTTGACTTGGCGATTGGCTCCGCAGTTCTCTTTCCTCTCCTCGAGTGGGCTGTGGGCACTGACCCATACGGTAGTGACCACTTCCCCACCTCACTCACATACATAGGTAAAGGCCCATGCAGTCCATCTTCCCATAATAGGTTCAATGAAGCACGAGCTAACTGGAACACATTTACAGAGACATCCAAACTACACCACACATCCATAGGACACCTACACGTTGAAGAAGCCACCCAACTCCTCACGGCGCACATCCTCGACGCCGCCGAAAAGTCCATTCCCCACGTCTCTGGTGCCCCGCGCAACCAGCGGAGGCCGTGGTGGAATGAGGACTGCAGGCGGGCGCGAGAGGCCCACAACAAGGCGTGGGGTATCCTGCGTCGGTACCCCGCGTCGGGAAACCTCCTCTTGTTCAAACGGGCCAAGGCATTAGGAAAACGTGTGCGCCGTGAGGCAAAACGAGAGAGTTGGCACACCTTCTTGACATCCATTAATTCATACACAGACACACACAAAGTCTGGACACGTATCCGCAAGCTCAAAGGACAACAGACACACAGCCTGCCCCTGGTTAGCACAACAGGGGACACACTTGAAGACCAGGCTAACACGCTTGCACAACACTTCGAACACGTGTCCAGTTCAGCACACTACACGAACACTTTTATGAAACACAAAACATCTGTAGAAAAAAAGCCCTTACACGACAAAGACCGATCAAAAACTTCCTACAACTCGGAATTCACTCTCTATGAGTTGAGGGCTGCCCTGAGCACGTGCAAACCTTCAGCTCCAGGTGCAGATAAGATTACATACACCATGATACAGCACCTACACCCAGACACTCTTGAAACACTCTTACACCTATACAACAAAATATGGCTTTCGGGGCACATTCCACGCTCTTGGAGGGAGGCCATAGTAGTGGCTTTCCTAAAGGAAGGGAAGGACCCTTCCTCTCCCGCCAGTTATCGCCCCATTGCCCTCTCAAGCTGCCTGTGCAAGCTCTTCGAGAAGATGATAAACAGGAGACTCGTGTACTTCTTAGAGTACAACGGTCTTCTCGAGAGCTGCCAGGCGGGCTTCAGGGCGGGGCGATCTACGAACGATCAACTCGTTGCATTAGAGTCTTATATCAAAGATGCTTTCCTCCACAAGCAGTACTGTATGACAGTCTTCTTTGATCTTGAAAAGGCGTACGATACTGCTTGGCGGTACGGCATCCTTAGCGACTTGAAGTCCTTTGGAATGTCGGGTAACATGTGGAACACGCTTGCCAGTTACCTCTCTGAAAGAACGTTTCGCGTGCGAGTTGGAACAGCACACTCTAGGGTTCATGTGCAGGAAAACCGTGTTCCGCAAGGTGGAGTTTTGAGTTGCACGTTGTTTATTGTAAAAATGAACTCTCTTCGGAAGGCTCTGCCACCAACCATTTCCTGCTCAATCTATGTAGACGACGTGCAGTTATCCTTTAAGTCTTGTAACCTGTCTATCTGCGAGCGCCAAGTCCAGCTTGGTGTTAACAAGCTAGCTGGCTGGGCAGATAGCAACGGGTTTAAATTTAATCCAGTGAAGTGTACTTGTGTTTTGTTTTCGAAAAGGCGCGGCATTCGGCCGGATCCAGACATCAAACTCAATGGTGTCTCAATTCCAGTCAGAAATGAACACAAGTTTTTAGGTGTAGTCCTTGACGAAAAGCTCTCGTTCATTCCACACATAAAACAACTTAAACATAAATGCTTAAAGGCCATGAATATACTCAAGGTTCTCTCCCACTCTTCATATGGGGCTGACAAACAACTTCTTTTACGTGTTTTTACCAGCCTGATAGGTTCACGATTAGACTATGGAAGCGTTGTTTATATGTTTGCAAATAAGACATCCCTCAAAATGCTGGACCCAGTGCTTCATCTGGGGCTGCGGTTGGCATGTGGCGCCTTCCGGACTATCCCGGTCGAAAGCCTCTATGTGGAGTGTAATAAGTGGAACCTACAACGTCAGCGAGCATACACAGATCTCCTTTTTGCTTTTAAAATTTCATCTATGCCACACCATCCTTTTAAATCAGCTTTTTATGATACGTCTATGACTGCACTACTCCTAAACCGACCATCGTTCTCTGCGCCCTTCTCTTACAGAGTTAGAGAGGAAGCGTCAGAGCTTTCTGTCTCCTTTTTAGACACCATACAAAGTTCTCAAACAGATTTTATAGCACCATGGCGTCTCCGCCCTGTATCATGCGACACATCCTTCACACATGTACATAAAAACCGAGCTCCCACATGTGCAATTCTGCAGCACTTCTTGTATTTGCAGCAGAAGTATCAATTTTCTGAATTTTACACGGACGCCTCTAAACTGCCACCTCTGTGTCCTGCGCGGCGCATGGGCCCGGCCTTAATGTCACTAAAACTCTTAACAGTAATACGAGTATCTTTACGGCAGAGGCTTATGGTGTACTTCTTGTTGTTAATCATATCCTTCAAAGTCACATCCCACAATCCATTATATATACAGACTCCCTCAGTGTCGTGCGGGCGTTGTCATCAACAAAGTCTTCAAAAAATCACGTTGTAAATCTAATAGTCAAGGGTATTATGTCTGTGTATGTCCACAAATTTGAACTAGTCCTTTGCTGGGTCCCTGGCCACTGTGGTATAGCCGGGAACGAAGCAGCGGATCGAATGGCCGCTGCTGCTACACTCTCAAATACAGTAGACATAACCACATTACCCTACACCGACGTGAAACCACACATCAGACAACAACTTCGCAAAACATGGCAAACACAGTGGAGCGAACAAACCGATAACAAGTTACACGTAATAAAACCACACTTGGGACCATACACCACCGACACACACAATAGATACACTGAAGTCGCCTTGGCTAGATTACGGATAGGGCACACTCACGCAACGCACTCGCACCTGCTCACTGGATCTCCAAGACCTTTGTGCAGCAGGTGCAGAGAGGCCCTATCCGTGATCCACATCCTCATAGAATGTAAGGCACTCGACACTACACGACGCAAACACTTCCCTCAACTACACACACGACATATTCCACCACACCCATCATACTTCTTAGGAGATGATGCCATGTTTTCTGTTCAGCGCACCTTTAAGTTCCTATCACAAGTTCACTTTTTACAACTCATCTTATACCACCCATAGCTTTACCCCTGGTCCTATACACCAGCCACCTTATTTATTTTTTAACCACGCTGGTTCTTCACCCTGGCCCTTTACACCAGCCGTACTCATAGTTTTTAACTGATTTTATTTCGTGTTTTCTGCTCATCAAATAACTTTCTGTTTGGCGCTCTTTGCCCGTGTCGGCCTTGCGCCAATAAAATCCAACCATCATCATCAATACGGTCTCTTCCTCTACGCGCTACCCACGGCTCATCCATTCCTAACCCTTTCCGGGGAACTGCTCTGGCTCTTCCTTTAAACAGAACCACTTCAACACCGAGCCCACATGCATTGAACTTTTTCATCACTTGTGGAACCTCTGCTCTCAGAAGCTGCGAATGTAAGTCCACAGTTCACAGTTCAGCACGTGTGCGTCTGCCCTTTTGACTTCCATCCGTTAAAAATCTGACCTGACCACTCGATGGAGGCGCTTGTCCACTCGCAGATGGATTCCCTGTGTCCACAGACATGGAATCTCCTTATGAACCTCCCTGGGCATCTTATTTGGTCGTTGGCCTTCACCCGCAGGGTAGCGACCAGACAATGTCAGAATGAAAACAAATGCGGGCTATGATGCTGTGTAGCTGCGACGGCGACGATGAGGGTGCTCAAACCTGCTGGACAAAATTATAGCGGCTATAATTCATTCGAGGAGATGGCTGCAAAACGCCCATCGCCACCACAACGGAGTTTGTATTCCGCAACCGACGGCGTATGCTAACGTAAACCAAGTGATTATGAACTTGTGTGGCCAACCTGAGAAGTGCCGTTACTCTCCTCTTTTGTTCTTCCTCCATGCGCATGAGTGAGAGCAGCTTGCCAGACTCTCCGGTAGCCACGCAAAAATTGACTTCCTCACTCACCAATGACCAGGCACCGTGGTCTCCCCGGGGCGGGTTGCGCTTTCTCTCGCCATGAAAGGGAACGTTAGGAGAACGTCCTGCCGATGACTTTTAGCTGCTGATTCCTTTGGCGGAGAGGTAGAATGTGCGCCGAAACCGCGCTGCCGCTTTCGACAGATTGCGCATAGAAGTTCGAGCTGACGCAAGAGAATTGCAGTCCCGCGCTTTAGCAGGTTTTCACATTGTAAAACACGCTTTATTTTCTCTTTCGGTCCTATGGGCAATTAGGCCTCCTTTCGTGCCCTCAACGTAATGCCTAGCGCCCCGATTACCTGCTTCTTTACTGATACAACTTAATTCTGCGTATTTTTTTCATTTCTTTCTGGGAAACTGATGTCACCAGGAAGACTCGCCCACAATGCAAACACGCCCACTTTGAATCATATCACTTTGAAATTCATTAAATCACCACTAAAGCTACGCATACAATAAAGTGCTTCCCCGTAGGTGCAGGTGCTAGCAATAAAGGACGAGCAGCAGCAGCTTGATCTGATACAAAGAGCTAAGCTGGCGGCACAAGGAACCGGCGCGCCTGACTAAAGCCCTCGCCACCAGCAACTGGCCACACAAGCATAATGAGATTAAGATGCTAACAAAATAGGCTTTAAATCAGTGTCCTGCACCACATCGAAGAATGCCTAAACGCTTGCTTTACCACCTTTTATCGAAAGAATACACGTCCCCGAGAAAGCAAAACAATCCAGCAAAGCCCACAACAATACAAAGAGGCGGCGCCTACTCGGACCTAGATGAAAAAGATTACCCCACCATCCCGCGAAGGGAACCCTGTGGAGATGCGACGCATCTTGGGGGCTCACTTGGTGCTTCCGTGGGGTTGATTCTCTAATTGCGTGAAACGTGTGAGGAATGCGTATGATGTATTCTTTATTTAACACGCGGCGTAACGTTAACGATGACGGGCTTGTGATCGCTGAAGTGTACTGGTGGTGGATGGTGAAGTAACGGGACCACCATGAAATTTGCAGCGAAGATCGTCTATACACGTGCCCGAAATCTGAACGCAGGTGCTGGAACGACCGCGGCTATGACGCAACGTGGCGCGGCTATGACGCAACACAATCCAACACAATCCACTTAAATCCAATCCAATCCAAATCCAATCCAATCAAATCCAAGCCAAGCCAAGCCAACCGAATCCAATCTAATGCCCCTCCCAAGAGAGTGTTCGCTATCGGAGAGGCGAGGGGGTGAGCGGCGGAGACCGCAGCTCGCGCGGCGAGGAGAATGGGGGAGGGGTGTGGACGGACAACAACAATGCCGTATTGAGGGACAAGGCGAGTGAATGAGATGCAGTCGCATGTAAAAATCATCGACTCTCCAATCCGGCAATTATAGTAACAGAAAAGCAACACCCCATGCACACTGTGGCAGCAGAACTGTCACTTCTGCTGTAACAAGCAATTCACTACTTTCTGAAGCGCAAACACAACCTCTTTGCATTGCAATACACACTCTGATATTCTCACTCTGCCGGGCTACAACACACATTAAACCATCCTTGCCTCGGCCCAAATACCCCGACAATCAACCTGGGGATAAACATGGGGTGATTGCTTTCGCACCGAGCGACGTACATCGACTGTCTCTCAACGTGGCGGAATGCTCTCGCGAAACTTGCTTATGCTGGTCCAATTTTGCTTTCGCACGCCCGCCGTCGCTGCGAATGCCACACCACCCACCCCACACCCAGGAAGGAGCCTTCATGGTTGACTAAATTTTGTGAAACGCACCCGGTGTCCAAAGCGGGATGTATATGGCACAGAGGGATGGTTAAGAGGTTCTGGTGGTTGGTTATACGGCGCCACGAAGGAGTCTGGCCTCTCCCGGGAATGGATGTATGATGGCTTCAGTCGGTCTATGGAGATGAGTTTCACGATGAAGGGTTTGTCGTCGCAACGAATAACTTGGTATGGTCCGAAGTAAGGAGTTCGGAAAGGCGCCCGCACAGTGTCGTTTCGGAAAAAGGCATCCGTGCAAATTCCAAGTGTTTAAACACGCTCAGAGTCGTCTTGGTGTGATGTGCTGCTCGCGTCGGGTGCAGTGTGCTAATACTGCGTCGTAGCCGGATGTCAAAGTCGGTAGGGTCCAAGCTGGTGATGTCGGAAGCCGGGTTAAAGAGAAATTCCCCGGTCATGCTAAGCGGTTCCCCGCAGACTAGTTCTGCGTGCATGGCTTGAATGCCCGGGTTAAAGGTGGCACGCACACCCAGAGCGACGGCCGGGAGAGCCTCGAGCCATGCTTAGTGCCTGGTAGCACACAATTCTTGCTTTGAACACTCTATGGAAGCGCTCGATCATACCGTTGGCACAAGGGTGGTAAATGGGGGTCCGCAAGCGCTCAAATCTGGTAGGGAGCCCGACTAGCCTCAACAGCAGACATTCGCCTCCCTTGATCGGTTGGGACGTGAAGAAGTGTGCCGATGCCGGAAATCCAGCGGGACAAGAAAGTTGATGCGCCGTCTTCTGCGGCAACCCTTTCGAGGGGCCATTACTCACGCCATCGAGTGAAATGATCAATGGCTCTTAGACAACAGCGGTAAGTCCCGGCCGGTGGAAGAGGGCAAATAATGTCGGTGTGGACGTTTTGAAACCGTTCAAACGGCAATGGTTGCACCTGGGGCGGTGAAGCGACCAGCGGGTGATTTGCGCACGCTGGCATTGGGTGCAAGTGCAAACGTCAGGTTGCATTGTAGGCCAAGCGTAGCGGTCAGTCACATACTTCCTGACGAAATATGTAATGTGTGTGACCGGGAACGCACCGATTTGACGAAAACTATAACATGCAATGAATGTAATTACCGTGATCATACCGGAAAGTGTGCTGGCGTGTCAGACACCCCAATAAAATGTCAGGGTGAAGCGCATACGCAAGAATGGCGATACAGGGCATGGCGGCGAACTAATCCACGTTCAGCGTCAGAAACGCTGGTTACGGAACCTGATGCGGAGGAAGATATACGCGTGTGGTTGAAAGAAATTACTGATAAACTAGACCTATTGCTACCTCGGAAAGAAACAAATGAGAGCATATGTTGTTCTTATCATTTCATGAGCGAGCAGTACGATAAGCTCCTAGCACGCACACAAAAAGACGAGCGGGAGATCGCAGATATCAAAAGGAGACTACCTAAAATCGAGCCACGAGACTACCCCCGCCAACTAAAGGCCGCGGGTGACCAATTGAAAATTCAAAGCCGTAAGCTAAACCTCAGAATTCACAGAATTCAGCACTCAGAGAAGAAAAATTGGCTGGAAAAGATAAATCAGCAAGTTGCAAAACCACAGCTTCCAGAACTTCTCCAAGATGACATTGTGGCGATCCTCCGACTGCCAGAAAACTAAGAAAAACCACCTGGATAATTTTTGATGCTTTCCTAACAAGTAAAACGTGATGAATGGTGGCAAAACAGAAAAAAAACTTTAGCACTGAAGACGAAAGAAAAATAAATTGCAGAAAAATTACACCAAGCGGAATCGACCCGTTTTTATCGGCGCGAAAAGCTGGGCGAAGGTAAATGGGTTATGTTTGTGTTGCACATTAACAGAGAAATACCGATGAATAAAGCAGGAGGTGAGAAGGCAGTGGCAATTTCAAGTTCCTGCGACTTGGATAGCTTACAGTAAGAAACACGTCAATTTTCTAGATTACATGCTGGTAACCCTGGCAGACACAGATTGTGAATGTTACGTACTCCCACACAACCTTAAAATCACCTTGGATAATCATATAAGAAATTTCTGAAACATTTTCAATTAAACGCATTAACGTAGTTTATAAAAAATCGGAGTTTATTGTTCTTTTTGAGCAGCTTGAAAACATATTTGGTGTTATAATTCTCTCAGAAACATGGAGTACAGATGCAACAAATGTCTATCGTTTACCTTCCTACCAGACGTTTTGTGTCAATCAGGCTACTGGCCGTGGTGGTGGAGTAGGCCTCTTCCTAAAAGGTCATTTCACGTGCAAACTACTAGAAAATATTTGTATATGCGCAAGTGACTTTGAGCTTATGTCGGTTAAGCTACAAAATATTAGTCCTGCGGTTGTCTATCGACCTCCAAATGTTGCGATAACGATTTTTTAGAATAATTTGAAGATTGTTTTTTTCATTCATAAAGAGCTCTCATTTATATCTTATTTTTGGTGGAGACGCAAGTAGTAACATGCTAAGTAGTGATTTCTCAAAAGTTCAGCTGGTTGTTCTCTTAACCTCAAATGTCTTTCAAATGTAATTGATTTTCCAACCACAGTGACACAAAGCACGTCGACAGTAATCGACAGTTTAGTTACAAATAAGACACCACAGAGGCTGAGAGCCGGAGTTATTATCGCTCAGTTGAGCCATCATTTGCCCATTTTTCTGTGCTGTGCCAAAAAGGTAAACACAAACAAAAATTTACCTGCAACTGTATTACAGCCTGTTACAATAAAAACCTTTCATCTGTAGAAAACATTTCCACAGTATCATGGGACAGTGTGTATAAAAATGGCTGCTTCCAAAATTTACGGAGATGTAAATATTATCCTCAAACCCATATATGAGGATTGGTTTCCTTTTGTGCGGGCAAGACCAAACAGAAAAATCCGTAAACCCTGGATAACCCCGGTCTAGCAGAGAAAACACAGGAGAAAAACACAATGTACAGTAATTTTTTGAAGAGCCGAGATCCAGACGCAATGAAAAAGTTGAAAACATTCCGACACTGCTTAGATAAGGAGCTAAAAAGTGCGAAAACAGTGTTCAATAATTTATTTTCTTCTTCTAAAGGTAGGAGTGCTCTATGGAGAAATCTGCACTAATGGTTAAAATATAACTTTAGCACGGATCCACTGCGTGAAATAATTAATAATGGCATAACCAATTGACCATGAATAATGATATACATAATGAGTATTACAACAGCAGCTCAGCTTTTTTTCGAGCCTGTCAGCGAAGCCAAAGTTACAGAGGTAGTGAAACTCGTTAATAATAACTGCGCTTCTGACATTGACAGAATGCAAGTTAAACCTCTGAAACGCGTCATCTCTTACCTTGCACCCTGCTCAAGCTAAGTATTCAATTTATGTCATGAACAAGCTGTATTTCCATACCTAATGCATATTGCCCGTGTAAAGGTAATTTAGAATAAAAGTGACAAGAACGACACGGGAGACGACCAACCTATTTTCATACTAGCTGTGTTTTCAAAATCATTTGAAAAAACATTCTCAAGCGTTTTTCGAATTTGAAGGAAAACTAACATTTTAACTGATAGCCAGTATGGTTTCCGTGGAGGCTTCAGAACTAAGTCCGCAATTCTTACGAAGATAGAGTACATTTTGGACAATGTCAAAAAAGGAAAAAATATATTAGGCATATTTTCTGATTTTTGGAGGTCCTGTGACCTTATATGATGACCTCCTCATCACAAAGCTGGAGAAATATGGTTTCCGGGGTGTGGCTGCCTCAATATTTCGCTCATACTTACAATTAGGGAACCAATTGTAGATATGGAGGGCTCTTACTGGGATTCATTAGCAGTTTTCTGTTGTATGCCGAAGGGTAGCGTTCTAGGGCTTTTTCTTTTTATCCTACACATAAGTGATACCACCAGTATAACTCCAGAAATAAGATTCACGATCTACGCAGATGACACCAGCATGTTCTTGTCGCCAAAAGAAACTGGTAAAGTTATTCGTCGCGCCAATGAAACCCTCGTAAAACTTGAAAAGTGTACGCAAGAAAACCTACTAAAAATAAATGCACACAAAACCAAGGGAGCACTATTTCACGCTCGAAATAAAATCATAATAAACGAAAGTGTCTCTCTGAAGTCAATCCCAGCGGAAATAGTTCACGTCATAAAAACGTACCGTGTTATCTTTCACGGATCATGTCCTGGGACGGGCAGAGAAAGGGCTTCGCAAATCCCTCTCACAAATAGTCGGACTCGTATACAAAAACACAAGTGTACAGCCGCGTAATGTAATGATGTCAATATACAATAACTTACTCTGTTCGATGCTCAGCTAGTGCCCTTTGATCTGGGCCTTAACGGCACAGACAAATCTACAAAAGTTGCACATTATCCAAAACTCCAAAAACGGTTTTTCCCGCTGTTGAGAATATCCCGGTGTACGTTCCTTCTTTACCTTTATTTTACACGTTTTATTTTACAAACTTTATTTTACGCTTCATTTATTTTACTAAGACTTATAATTACCCTCGATGCAAACAGTATAAAGAAGACCTGAAAACACTACCGGGTTTGTGGGCGGCTAGCAAATCTAAAAGAACACTCCACCCTATATAGCTCGTGACATTTTGAGAGATTGAAATTTGACACATCTAGGACAACATACCGACTACAAATGTTAAAAATTGGCTGCCAACACTGCTTTATAGATTGCTTCAGGGAAACATCGAACAAGGAAAAATACCTTTTGGGAAAATTCGCGAGTATTTTAGCAACTGAAAAAGAAAACTGAAAAACCGTCTAACAAACCCTATCATTTTGCTATATATATATGTACCTGGAGCTGCATAACGGTAATGTTACAACGGCCGTCAGAATGAAACTCTATTTTTTAATGAAACATTTGTGTTCCTCGCTTTGTTAGAGGCGCAATTTGTTGTGACCTGTTTATTCTAATGTTACGCATATGTAGGTCATGATTTTCGGCACTAGTGGCCTGTATTCTCGAGTTCTGTATTGCCGTTCCGTTAAATTTGAATGGGTGTCTTCACTCTATGTCTGCTTAAATTTTATGGAATATGGTTTATATTGTTTATACGTTTTATTTTTCATTTTTTGACTTTATGAAGCACTGCCTAAAGTTGCCAATGCGAATCATGCGGCCTTGTCAAGCTGCCTTTATGAAAACTTTTTCCGAGGGCCTCCAGCATGATGTATGCGTTATGTGATGCGAATAAAGGCTTATTGTCCACAAGACGTGTCGAAACGTGAAAGCCGGGATGGCGGCGGTTGCGTGACTAGTGTAAACGGCTGCGGCGCTAAAATTGAAGGAACCTAAGGCCTCACTCGTCTGTTGGATATGTAAGAGTAGAGACTGTCTGTCGACCCAGGGACAGCACCTTGTTGGAGCTTGAGAGAAGAGCCGTTGTCTAGCAGCTGTTGAAGTTCGGCGTCCGTTTTCTCAGCTTCGGCGAGGGCGTCAGTCATGACGGGTAGCAACTCGACAGGGGAGACACGGGAGAGCACGTAAGGGACCATATTACCGTTGCCGCTGGTGTGCTGGGTGTCTGGGGTAAACTGGGCGATAAAGTAACGTTGGGTTTTCTGGACTGGATGGGGTTTATCTCGGCGTTGAGAGAAGGCGTAGGTGATAGGTTTGTGGTCAATATTGATGGTACAGTGCTCTACTTACACGACATGGTGAAAATGCTGAACCGCCTGTAACATGGGAAAGAAACTCTGTAGTAGGCTGGCAACGTTGTCTCCGCAATATTTCATGATGCGGGTGGAAGCACCGTCTTTTGGCATTTTAAAGATTACGGGGGGGTTATGTATCAATCTAAATAAAGGAGTGCGCCATCAGTTCATCGATGAAAATACCGCAGTTTGATGCAGCTCATGGGTACCTGTAAGTTTCCTATTGACAATTATTTGATCATGACAGTAGTTTTAGAGTTACATAAATAACTAGAATCAATTAATTAGATATAATTAAGAAAAATTACTCGCCGAAACTTCGCTTTGCTGGAAGCAATATGCACTAGGATTTCTTGGAGTAACGCCATTGCAATTCTTAAGAATATTGGTGCATGATAACTGGAGCAGCCTGGATAACACTGTCGCTGTGGTGTATAATGTACTGTGGGCCCTACTACATACAAGCATGCCCCCCTACTGGCCAATAACATCCATTAAGTTACGTTCGCCGCGTCCCTTTTGAAGAAATTATTCGTAGGTCGAGTTGCTCTCCCACGAGGAGCATTGGCTTTCAAGACTCAGCAGCACGTTGGAGTCGTAACCGACTGAGTAAGTTAATGACGTCGCCCGATTATGAAAGGCGAAAGCACCCAGACATCACGACACGTAGTGGGACGTACAGGTCCGCGGAGAAATAATCGGAACACGGGAACGATACCTGTATTGTATAGTGGCGCCGCCTAGCAACACCTACGGTAAATGACGAGCTGCGTTCAGGAGATCCATACGCACAGCCCCCCACAGCCCTATCTGATAATGCCTACTGTCGCTCTCCTGTCGTGCCTTAGTGCCCGTGCCAGTTTTAAAGGGGCAGCGCTTGGCTAGAATGGCGCTAGTTACGTCGCCGCTCGCCACAATCAGCCGCGACCGATTCCGCTGCTTTTGAGTTCGAAGAAGGTGTACGTTCTGAGAAGCGTGCCTTGTTGAGCGATACTGAGCGCAGCCATCGTGGTCCTGCTCAGGGCCAGCAATGTATTATCTGCCTAGTAGCTTTTCCGGGGCGTGCCTTTGCAAAACAATCGAATAAACCAACATCAAAATGTTGTTTTGGAATATACCCAGCAGAAACTAATAAAGCTTCTTGTTTAAGAATTCTGTGTAAGAATTTGTTAAGAATCCTAGCTGCTTCAGATATCGCGTTTATTTGGGGGGTATTTCAATTCTTCCTAAGTAATAGCTATCAGAAATTAACTCAGGACTTGTAAGGTCAAATCATAAGGTCAGCGGCCAGGCGCCCCGCCCCGGCCACGCGTGTAAAGTGTAAAAATAAAGATCCCTGCCGCCAGGTCTAGAGGCATTGCACTGCCAACACTACGCTGTGGTCGTGATCAATTCGCTGCGGCGCGTTCGGGAGACGGCTTGTAGGGATGGAGGAGTGCCGCAGGAAGAATCCCCTTTAATAATGCAGACGGCCCCGCCAAGTTCCCAGAATTGCTGACGTAGCGGACAACAGAGGGGTAATTATCGTCGTCTGACCATGCGGCGCGGCGGTTTTTCCGCGAGATGCCATCGTTACGCGCCACCTGTGAAAGACGCCACCTGGTGATTGGACTAGTTGGGAGGTGGCGCCCCCACTCTCTATAAAGGCATTCGTGGGCTTTAAACGGGGTTTTTTGCTGTTCGTGAACTGAGCGTTGTGGGCCATTCATCGCGGGCTTCACGCCCACATTCGGCCCGGCTAGAGGCGTCCGCGCTACCCGGGCGCGTCTCTTGGTGTCAGAAGTGGGATCCTGCGACAACTGTGCAACATGCAGGATAACCTAGCCGCCGCCTCCGTCGTGACCGCCAGCTTCACGTTGCGAACTCCGCCGCAGTTCACATTCGACAACCCAGCCCAATGGACCGCGTGGCTTCAGCAATTCGAGGATTACTCCTTCGCCTCAGGGCTGAAACCGTCCCCGAAGAAACCAAGGTACGCACGCTCCCATACTGTATGGGTCCCCAAGGCCGCGATGTGCTTTCGTCTCTCATGTCAGACACCGAGGCCTATCACTCGTAGTCTGGCGTGGCAACGAGTTTTCCGGGATATTTTGTACACCCCGTCAACGAGGTATACGGATCGAGCAGGTTCCACAAGCGCCCGCAAGCGGTAGGGGAGTCAGTCGACGCGTTTTTCACGGCGCTCCGAAATCTCGTGAAGAAATGCAACTACGCCTCTCGGGAAATGGACGACCGGCTGGTCGTTGACTCTCACTTGACCAACCAGCTCTGCCGCAATCCGAAGCTTACACTGGACGAGGCGCTCACAGCACGAACGCGCTGAAAATGAGAAAAGGCGGCGTCAGGGGACGGGCTTCGCACCAGACGCACTAAACGTCGACGCCGTTGCTAATAAGCAGTACCGAATGGCCGCCGCCCCAGCGTGCGATACTGAACAAACTAACGTCTGTCGGCCTCCCGAGTACCACGCCGGCCCGAAGACGGCATGCGATTTTTGCGGCCCCGCCCCTCATCCGCGATCTGTGTGCCCAGCACGGTGGGCCACATGCAGCCACTGTCGCAAGAACGGGCACTTCGCGGCGGTTTGCCGCTCGAATAGTACTAGGCGCTTAAGCCAAATCCTGCTCTGCGCCGTGGATGCAACGCAAACAGAACACCGGCCACTTAGAAAAAACAGCGCCAAAAAACGATACGACAGAGAGTAAAGACAAACACTGCGCTGAACTGCCAACTGAGGTTTATTTAGAAGAACAATGAATATCTACTAGTATCAAAAACAAGGAGGAGAGAAGGAAATTCATAACACAAACACACAAAAAATGTAAGTTGGATTGCGGAAATGAAAGCAGCCACGTGGAATGCATTGATCATAATTCTTCATTTCCACAATTCAACTTCCATTTTTTGTGTTATGAATTTCCTTCTCTCCTCGTCGGTTTTCATTCCAGTATATATTGATTGTTCTTCTAAATAAACCTCAGTTAGCAGTTCAGCGCAGTGTTTGCCTTTACTCCCTGTCGTATTGTTTTTTGGCGCTGCTTTTTCTAAGTGGCATCATGCACCAACTATCCCGTCTCAGTTCACTTGTGCAGAACCCCGGCAGGTTGTTGTTCATGTCAACAAACGCCCCCTTCAATTCAAGGTGGATACTTGGGCGGACGTTTCGGTCGTACCTCCGAGCTTCGAGGGGTGCCCAGTAGACCTAGACAAACCCAATAATTAACAGTTTATGGGGCCGGGCTGCTCCCGGCTAAAGTTGCTTGGGACGTTTCCTGCTACCCTGTCGTGGCGAGGCCGGACACTATGCAAAAAATTGTAGCTCGTAGCAGACATTGACTCTCCTCTGCTGGGGTACTCGGTGGTAGTGGACCTGGGAGTCGTCCAGTTTGTTGACACTGTGGAAGACACGGAAGCTCCGAACAGGCCCCCAACGTCCGACAACGCCGCAGCTTGGCTGTTCTCAGGCCTAGGTGAGATGCCTGAAGAATACCACATTCGCATCATGCCTGGAGCGGTTCCATTTTCTCTGAGCGTTCCTAGGTGTGCGAATCACAGTGCCAACCCCGTGCTGTGCTGGTATTGTGCTGGTACCCAAAGCGGATGGAGAATACAGACTTTGTGTCGACCTCACGAAGTTGAACCAAGTAGTTCTTCGGGAGAGACACCTTATGCCCATGGTGGACCAGGTACTTGGGCGTCTTAGCAATGCCGCAGTCTTCTCAAAACTTGATGCAAAATCGGGGTTTCATCAAGTAAGGCTATCTCAAAGCTGTCAGGAACTGACTACCCAGTTTGGGCGCTACCGCTACCGCCGCCTGCCCTTCGACATCACCTCCACTCCCGAAGTGTTTCAGCGCCAAATGTCTTAGATTCTAGAGGGTCTGGAAGGATATGTGAACATGGTAGGTGACATTATAGTATTCGGCAGGGATGGTTCCGAACACGACAGCAGACTCCAAGCAGTCCTTCGCAAGTTAGAGCAAGCGGGCATTACGTTGAATGCCTCGAAATGCTCCTGCGGGGTATTTTCTGTTAAGTTCCTTGGTGTAGTGATAAGTGCCAGTGGCATCTCGGCTGACCTCGACGAGGTATCTGCTATTGTGAACATGAAACCGCTGACCGATACTCCAGGCGTCCGTCATTTCCTGGGCATGTTGAACCACATTGGAAGGTTTTTGACGAACCTGTAGGCCGTCACTACAACGATTCGGCTCCTTTTGAACAACAATGCGGTGTGGACCTGGGACCAAGCGCAAGCAACCACTTTCGAGACTTTAAAGAGAATGGTGGCATATAATGCTTGTCTGGCCAGCTACAATCCGGAACTACCCACCCTTGTGTCGGCAGATGCCAGTTCGTTCGGGCTAGGCGCGGTTCCCTTGCAGGAGCAACAGACGGGAGAGCGATGGGCTGTCGCTTTCGCGTCAAGAGCACTGACTACCGCTGAGCAGCGTTACAGTCAGATTGAGAAGGAAGTGCTTGGAGTCTCTTGGGCCATCGAGAGATTTTATGAATTTCTGCGCGGACTCAGCTTTTTCGTTGAAACAGACAATCAGCCGCTCGTCAGGTTGCTTGGCTCCGCCGATTTGACCTCATGCCCTCTCACATCCAGAGATTTCGCATAAGGCTCATGCGATATCAGTTCACCGTCAGGTATGTTCCAGGGAAGTACCTGGCAACTGCAGACACCTTCTCGAGGGATCCTGAAGGCTCTTTTACGTCCAAAGTGGACAGCACAGAAATTTTTGTGTCTCTGGTCGTGGCCGCCCTTCCTTTAACCCTGGCCGTACGTCTTGAAGACTTCAGGTATCACCAAACTTCAGACGGCGAGTGCTCAATGCTGAAAGCATACAGCATGAAGGGGTGGCCTCGACGAGACCGGCTGCCGCTCAACATGACACGTTACTGGGAGCACCGTTGGGACTTCACCATATGCGAGGACCTGCTGTTCATGGGTGGACGTCTAGTTGTGCCCGAAGCACTACGCAGAGACATCATGATCCTGCTGCATGATGGTCACTAAGGCGTCAATCGATGCTTGGCGGTGGCCCGAGACTCTGTGTGGTGGCCCGGTCTCAACAGCCAGGTTAAAGCAGCCGTAGAGAACTGCCCAGCATGTGCTTCTACACGTGTTTAATGCTGTGAGCCCATGATTCCGACCAAGACACCATCAGCTCCGTGGGAGAGGGTGGCCATAGACTTGTTTTATTTTGCTAATCAAAATTTCCTTGTCGTTGTAGACTACCGTTCTCGTTACCCAGAGGTCATCACACTCCGGTTCACTTTTGCGGACGCCGTTATTTCTGCATTCAAGAGCACGTTTGCCCGACATGGCATCCCGGCGACTGTCATCAGCGACAATGGGCCACAGTTTTTCTGCAAAGCTTTCGAGAACTTTGGGAAGACCTA
Organism: Haemaphysalis longicornis; assembly: GCF_048455015.1. Lineage (NCBI taxonomy): Eukaryota > Metazoa > Arthropoda > Arachnida > Ixodida > Ixodidae > Haemaphysalis > Haemaphysalis longicornis. The sequence continues at coordinate 111,156,513 of NW_027526295.1, read as the reverse complement.
CGGCGTCACACAAGTCAGGAGCAGTCCACACTACCCGCAGTCCAACGGCGAAGCAGAGCACATGGTTCGCACAATCAAGGAGTAAATTCTGAATTCCACAGACGCATTTCTGGCTCTGCTAGCATACCGTAATACTCCCGGTGTGTCTGGCCACAATCCGGCTACACTGCTCATAAGCCGCTCTCTACGAACTCGTGTGCCAGCTACGGCTCAAAGCCTTGTTCTAGATTCGCCCCAGGTCAAAGAATTCAATGACAGGAATGCCGCCCAGAGACGAAGACAACAGAGAGACTACAATAACCTACACGCAGCGCATGATCTTCGTGCTCTCGACGATGGGGAGGAAGTATGGGTACGCGACACGCGGTCAAAGGTGACGGTCCTAAGCCCAGCTCAGAGACTACGCTCGTACATCGTCCACACGCCCGGTGGCATACTAGTGAGAAACCGCAGACACTTTGTCCCCTGCAGCAATCCTAAGTCAGCCCCCTCAGATGACACGGGAAGCCCCAACCCTGCGGCCCCGACATCTGCGCCGTCTCCCGGACCACAGCGGGCAGCAACCGGTAACGCATCAGACACTCCAGCTACTGCACCTGCTGCAGGATCGCCAGGCCACCGTTACACACGATGCAGCCGGCGCGTGGTGCCACCTCGGAGACTGGATTTGTGAGACTGCTGCAAGGACTGTTTCTTGGTGGCGCTCTTTTGTAGCACTTGTGCTTGAGAGCTCCGGAAGGAGGGATGTAGAGGACGCTGCCTGCTGATTGGAGTAACTGGGAGCTGGCGCCTCCACTCTGTATAAAGGCATTGGTGGGCATTAAACGGGTCTTTTTGCTGTTCGTGAACTGCGCGTTGTTGGGTCATTCTTCGCGGACTTCACGCCCACATTCGGTCCGGCTAGCGGCGTCCGCGCTTCCCGGGCACGTCTCTACACCACCGACAAAACGGCTAGCTTTCGGAAGCCGCCGGTTTTCAACCCCTATCTTCGGAAGCATGTGTATTCGCCGCCTCGCGCTTGCTCTCCCGCGCGCCGGCTTTTGACCTGAAGGTCAAAAGCCGGTCAAAAGCCTTGCCATCAAGAGCCTTGCCAAACGCCATCAAAAGCCTTGCCAAAAAAGGTCAAAAGCCTTGCCATCGTCGCCTAATCAATTCATGCTTCATCTAGTAAACGCCTTATGGGATATTCCACTGATCAATTTAAACACCTTCTTAGTCAGTCTGGTTCATCGCACAAGTCGGTTGTTCACTTCAACATCCGTAGCTTGCCAAGCATAATGACGACCTGGTTAACTTCCTAACACTTGTAAATCATACATTTTCCCTGATTTGCCTGTCCGAAACGTGGCTCTCGCCTTCTGATGACAACTTATTTAATTTACCGGGTTACCGCGCTGAGTACCACCACCGCCCCGCGGACCGCCAAGGTGGTGCTGCAATATTAATTTCTGACACGATATCTTATTTCCGCCGTACTGACATTTCCATTTCTACCCCAAAGTGCGAGTCTGTCTGGCTTGAGCTTGGCACATGCTTTCTTCCCACAAGTAAAAACACTATCGTTGGCTTCATTTATCGCTCGCCTTCCTCGTCTTACGCTGACTTCTGTAGCGAACTTGACCGTATCATTATTTCCTTGAATGTTGAAAATAAAAACATTGTAATAAGAGGTGATATAAACATTGACATTACGGATATAAATGACGGCAGTTGTTCAGACTACACAGGTTGCATACTTGGTCATGGAATGGACTCGCTGATAAACACGCCCACCCGTTGTAACCCACATGGCACGGGCACTATCATTGATCATGTTTTATCAAACATCCTTTCGTCCCAACAAGCGGGTGTCGTTTACCATCACATCACTGATCATTACCCGGTCTTTCTTTTGGTAGAGAGCGCTCACAAAGCAAAGCCGAATGCAGTTATAAGGCGTACGTTCGATAACAATACATTCATAGAAGTTATATCAAGTACCCACTGGAATAATCTATTGCAAAATACTGCTGCTGAAAACGCGTTTAATTTGTTCTGCGCAAAAATAACAGAATGCATTGACATGTGCACGACCGTAACTTCCAATTTCGTATGGTATTCTGCGCCCAGAAACACGTGGATAACAAACGGCCTACTACGCAGCATATGGAAAAAAGATAACCTTCATAGAAAGGTTAAAGCTCAACCTTATAACCTTGCTCTTAGCGCCCGCTTTAAACGTTATTCGCATACTCTCACCACTTTAATTAAACAGGCTAAGCGAAATTATTACCAAAATGATATACTCAAAAACGGCACGAATACCCACAAAAATTGGCAAGTAATTAAACAGTTTTTGCATGTGTCTGAAACGACATCCTCTTTATCGAAAATTACTGACGGCAATAATGTTTTAACTAACCCATTCGACATTGCCAATGCGTTTAACCGGTTCTTTTCTAGCAGTGACCAACAACCACAACTTAATTGTAACTATGGTTCCTCCTGCGTTCAGTCTTTCTTTCTAAGCCCGACAACACCGGAAGAAGTTTTTAAGGTTATAACAAGTTTAAAAAATACAGGCCCCGGATTAGATAATATAACAGCTTCGAAAATCAAATTGGTTGCTCATCAGTTATCCGGCGTTCTGGCAATGATTGTTAACAATATATTCAAAAGTGGTGTTTTTCCCGAACAGCTTAAAAAAGGGAAAGTTGTCCCTGTTTTTAAGAAGGGGGATTCTACCCTAATGGGTAATTACCGTCCAAACACTATTCTGCCGTTTTTTAGCAAGCTGATTGAAAAACTTATTGTAATCTGCCTAATGAACTACCTCAATAAATTTCAAATTCTAACACCACAACAATTCGGCTTCTGCCAAAATTACTCAACAGAACTTGCCCTAATAGAATTCACCGATGCAATTAAAAAGTTTATTGATAACGGGTCTTGGTGCGGGGCAGTTTTCATAGATTTCACGAAGGCGTTTGATACAATAAACCACTTAATACTTTTTGCTAAACTTGAATCAATTGGAATACGGGGGCCAGCTTTAACACTTATACGCAGTTATTTGTCTGATAGAACACAGGTTGTCAAAATTTCTGACGCGTTTTCCTGCCCCATTAATATTAATCAAGGCGTTCCCCAGGGATCTATTCTAGGACCGCTTCTTTTCCTAATATACATTAATGACCTCCCGACTTGCCTCAAAACTTCGCACTGTATTCTTTACGCAGACGATACCACAATATTTGCGCACGATAAAGACCTAAACAATCTAATATTAAAACTGAACTCGGATTTGCAAAACATCATCTCATGGTGCGAAAACAACTGTCTGCGCATGAGTCCTACCAAAACTAATTTTATGATTTTCCACACCCATAACAAACGGCTTTTCACCACCCCGCAAATAAAACTAGGCGATCTGGCTATTCCTGCATCCTGCACTGCGTCATTTCTTGGTGTTGTGCTTGATTCGCAGTTAAAATTTTATGCACACATTAAATCAGTTACAAAAAAATTAGCATTCGGGATACGTGTATTAATTAAAACACGGCATTACTTCCAGCCACATATTCTTCGGTCACTGTATCACGCATTTATTCATAGTCATCTCACTTACTGTTTGTCGTCATGGGGCAGTACATACTTCACCCATTTGTCTTGCCTACAACGTCTACAAAATCAAGCAGTTCGTGCATTAACTTTCAGCCACTTCAGGACCTCGGCTACAGGCATTTATGATAGCCTGAAGGTCCTACCTCTGACATGTTCTTTGCAGCTGACATTAGGTCTCCTAATTTACCGTGCCCGCCAAAACAGTGTCGTTGCTGGTGCTTTCGCCACATCTTCCCTTACTAATACAAATATTACCCGGTTCTCTGAACAACACAACTTATTACTGCCGAAAGCTAACACCAACTACGGTAAGCAAACTGCCCTTTTTTCAGCCATAGCACTCTGGAATTCTTTGCCGGTATCAATTAAGTCATCGCCTTCTCAACATACTTTTTCCAAGTGTCTGAAATCATACCTACTCGAAATGTACTTAGGTGATTCTTAAAATTGTTTTTTCTGTGTGCCTTTTATCTTTTGGTTGTATACTTCTTTCGGAATTTAACTTCGGATTTTTGGCCTTTTTTATACCAATGATTGCTTAGATATTTATCGGTTATTGTACTATCACCTAATCCTGATTTCTTGATGTTCGCTACCTGAATATACATTTTGATTTGCATTCCTTGTTTATTCGTGTAGTATTCTATACTTCCTAATCTTTGCCTCAAACTATCGCAAAAATATCAAATGTAATTTAAAGAATTGATTTTCTTCGCCTGACCCTGACATGCTAATGGTTTTTATCACTTCGTGTGCATTCCGTTCTGCCATTATATTAACTTTGTCTTGTGTGAATTTTGAGCCAGGAGGTCCCCCTGACAGTTTTTACTTCGGGACCTCCTTCTGTACTAACCTCAATAACGCATTTTGTAAACCAAACATTTATTGAATAAACCTTGAAACCCTAAAAGGTGATGGCGCCTGATTGAATATTCGTCAGATGGCTGAGTGACAGCTGTCTACGTAAATTTGGCCCTCCCTTACGCGTGTAGGAAAACTAGAGGGCATTCCCGAGAGAGAGTAATTCCTAGGTGATATAAGTTTGAACTAGGCAGTTAGAAAGCGTTCTTGTCTGAGCTCTCAGCCAGACAGTTCCCGGGGAGACAAGAAGTCTCGAACGCTGAAGCTAAGCTGGGATTTGTGAGCCCCCTAAGAGAGAGATAGACTTGAGGATCGCGTCGGTAGTTTAGGGTACAGCTGTTTGCGGGGCACCTAGACGGGTTCAGCGGCGGGAACAGTGTCCCCGGGGTCGCTCGAGTGGTTTGCGCACGCTCGGAGCATAGGAGAGTTAGACAGAGTTGGAAAGCTCGAGTGACTCGAGAGTACGCACTTGGAGCTAGGGTCTTACTGAAGTTTGAAGTTTTTCCGTTTTTATTCCTGATCTAATCAGTTATCTTAATGTAAATAGTTGTATATAAAGTCTTCGTTTCCCTTCATCAAATGCAAACGCCTCGAGTTTATCAATTCCGCCACCATCTTCGAGGGCTTCAACACCAGTGCCCTGCCAAATCAACCGGAGCCCGGGCGATTGGGTTCCTGATCGCCACCAAACTTTGGGGAAACGAACATCATCAATCTTTTCTAGGGTGTTCTGACGAACGGTAAATAAAAAATGCGCGTGCCCGTGAAAGTTCGCATGATGGGCAGGCGGTCCGCGACGAGGGCATCGATGGATGCGTTCGGTATTGCTCAACAAGGCACGCTTTCAAGGACGTATACCTGCTTCCCACTCAAAAGCATCGGATTAGGTCTCCGCTGATTCCGCGCGCGGCTATATAACTAGCGCCACTACAGCCAAGCGCTCCCGCGCAAAACTGAAACGCACAGTCAGACGCGCCAGCAGAGCGACGATTGAGCATTATCAGGTAGAGTGGCATTCCATTCGGCCCCCGCTCTCGGGCTCCGCTTACTTCTGCGCGGACCAGTACAACTTTTCACTTCAACAAACACACTATTACCGTGCTAGCAAAGCCGAGAAAACCAATCAAGCAAAACACTCGCCCCAGTAGACCACCCATCTTGTTCCCTTCCACATTCCATTACTCCTTTTGACACTTAATATAGCCGCAGTCCCCGAAAACACTCGCACCGCTCAGTGCTCACAACTTTTTTTTTTAACTTACGTTGTCGCGGTGCTCCGTTGAAGAAACTAGACAGTGGGACATTCAACACGCACGATTGGTTTGCGTCTTAGAACAATAGTCTTTCTTGGGCTTCCTAAATCTAGATAGTTTGATAAGTGTCTGTCGCATGATTGAGCCCTCCGGAGAAACGTTCAAGTAATTTTAAACGATACGCGTACGCAAAACAATTCCGAAGAAATAAATCTGGTACGTACATGCATACATACATACATACATACATACATACATACATACATACATACATACATACATACATACATACATACATACATACATACATACATACATACATACATACATACATACGTACATACATACATACATACAAACATACATAAGTACATACATACATTTTATTTCATTTTCAAGACAAAGAGATACAAGTGCCAGCCCACGTAAGCAAAACTCTGCTTTTATGCGGGACAGGGCACTCGTTTCGAAAAAAGAAGATAATAAAGGCACAATACATTCTGCTATCGAGTCGACATAAAGCTAACGAGTATACACACACACATCCAAAACATGTACTGTTATAAGAAACAATGGTAACGTGGTTTATACTAGTCAAGAGTAAGAAACGGACATGGAAAAGTCCTGACGGAATAACAAAACGAAATCAGCTTCATTTTGATGACAACCCAGTACTGCATAGAAGGTAGAGGCGCCCAGCAAGATTCGGTGCAGCAATTGTAGAATGCGTATGCAAAAAGTGAGGCTAAATCTCAAAAAGAAAAGAAGAAAACTCATTAAAAGTAAAAACCCAGCATCACGTTGGTCAGAGACAGGACGCGGGAGTTTAAAGTAGCCCTCGGGAACAAATAAGCGCTTTTAGATGTTAAGAATGAGGCCAGTGTTTATACCCTCAATGACACCCTAACAACAGTAATCACAGAGAAAGAAGCGGCCATTGGAGCAGCAGTAAGTAGAAAACAAACTGAAAAAACTCACTAAGAAAACAAAGGAGGTCATTGACAAACGTTAGATGATGAAATTGCTGTGCGGGTGGCCAATTTGAACTAGCGGAGTAGTGAAAATTGATAAACAGAAGTGAATAAATGCGTAAAACATGGCGGTTATTGAGGAAACGTTGGAAATGGGAGGAAGCTTTCAAGGCAACAAAAAGAAAGCTCGCTATGGGCAGAGACAGAATGTGACGCACTTGGAGATGAAAAGGGTTCCATTACGCACAATATGGACAAGATCATAAAAAGCCTGGGACGATTCTACACCAGGCCATACTCCACAGACGAGGGACTTTGGGAAATTGCCAAGCCTACAATCTAGGTCACCATGTTGCACCAGTAACTGAAGGGGCAATAAAAAGGCGCTTAAGAGAATGAAAAGAGGGAAAGCTGCAGGCGACGACGGCATAATTATAGACCTTCTAAAACAGGGTTGAGATATAACAGTAGAAAAGCTTTTTAAACTATTCTCAGAATATTTAGGCAGGTTCAATAAGGGAGAAAACAAACACCTTAAAAAGTACAAATTCGTCAGCCTTCTGTCGGTAATATACAAGCTTTTTACTAAGACAGTAGTTAACCGCATAACCATCAGTCAACACGTCCAACAAACCAGGCAACAGGCTGGGTTTAGAAAGGATACCCTACAATGAATCACACTCATGTTATCAGCCAAGTAATAGACAAATGCACAGAATATAGTATCCCGCAGTACAGGATATTATTAGCCTTTGGAAAATTGTTTGATTCATTTAACACAGCCGCAGTTATGGACGGCTTAAAGGATCAAGGAACAGAGGAGGTCCATCTAAGACTCCAAGATTACATATATTAGGAATGCACTCGAGAACTACACTTCACAAGGAAACAGACATATTCCCGATCCGAAAGAGAGTGGGACAGGTAGATACCGTCTCACCAAAATTGTTCACAGCATGTTTCGAGAGTGCATTCAGGATGCTTGTGTGGGAAAACGTAGGCTTACGGATAAACACGGATTACTTGAGTCTTTTGACGCTTACAGAGAACATAGTTTTGCTCGGTGAGTCTGCAGAACCACTCCAAAAAGTATCCAAGACGAAAATCAGATAGCTTTGCTCTGGGGCTAAACATGAATTTGAATAAAACTAATGCAAATAAAAGTAAGCATGCAGAACCCCTCTTTTTTAGCTGAGGTGACGAAGCACTGGAACAAGTAGAACAATACGTCAACCTGGGCCAGATAGTGAGTGCTGACCCCGAACACGAGAAAAAGAACCGGCGCACAATTCAATTGGGTAGGGGTGCATTCGACAAGCATTGCCAATTATATATAAATTGTAAGATACCTCTATCCCTGAAAAAAAGGAATGCAACCAATGGGTACTGCCAGAGATGACATACGGGGTGGAAGCTTTGAGCTTTACTAAATGCTTTAATGAAAAATCAGATCCACCCAACTGTCCATGAAGCGAATAATTCATGGGGATCGAAAAACCAATTAACCATTACCAACTCGCCCAGCTTGTCATCCTGAAGCTAATAATGTTATGAGAAACGATTAGAGACATAAAAAGAGTCATCTTGATTAAGGAGCAAACTCAGATAGAGGATACCATGGTCGAGGTTAAAAAAAAGAAATGGACTTCATCTGGCCGTGTGGTACAACGAACTGACAACAGGTGGACCACAAGAGACACAGAATGGACGCCGCGAGACCGGACTAATTGAAGGTGAAAGCCATTGCTCGATGAAGAAATAAAATGAGAAAATTCCCAGGCAAAGAATGAACTCGGGCAAAGCAGGAGGGAAGCGGGTGGAGGTCAATGGGAAAGCCTTCGTCCTGCAGTACACCCAAATAGGCTGTCGATTTTGATAATGACACTCTTAAGACCCCCATTGCGGGACCTCTCTCGAGTACGGAGACGCGCTTTTTGAGATCGCGCATTTTCTTTTCCTCAACTGCTCGCTTTTTTCAAACGTAATAAAACTTTTCAATCTTAAAAATGTAATGAAACTTTTACAACTTTTACATGACTCGGTTTTAAAATTTGAGGAAGCATTTGTAAATCTGCATAGACCGGAAACGTCTCGCACCCAAGAGATAGTGTATCGTGTTTCTTTCTTGATGCATTCCTGGTGTGACGAATTGGTCGCTGTTTTTTGTCAGCACATTGCACGGCTTCCGTGGCAATATGTTGTAGTGTATTTTTGAGGGTAAGCATGCGATCACTGGTTGCTTGTTATGCGTGCAAAAGTAGGATGGGTTTGGCTTGCACGCGCAGCCAGGCTTCATGCGCTCACTGATGACATGCCCGATATGATGGTGATATACTTCAAAGTGGACGTGTCACACCCCTATGCGACCTGACTGCTGTCCTCCATTGTTAAGGTGTTTGGGTCGGGTGATACACAGGCTGTTGTGTGCCTACGATGTTGGAGGAAAACGGATACCCCCATGTTTGTACGCTAGAATAAAACCTTTGTCTTTTAAATTGAAATTTTAATAATTAGCTTCCAAGTATGCTCAATCATAAACTACAAACGTGTTTTGTTTGGTGAACTCTTCGGGATTGCGCCCAGCTTCCGTGGTCATACCTTTTCACAAAACGGATGGGCTCGGAATTTTTCTATAATGATTTTATTTCGAAGCTTTCACCTCGTCCACCTCAGTAGGAAAGCAGGAGGGGCATGGACTATTTGAGGCCCACAAGAACTCAGCTCGGTGTATAACGTTGGCTTGCCAGCGCGCTTTGTTAGAAGGTATGGCACGTGAGGGACCCCATGACCTCCGAGCAGATTCGCCTTTAACTTTAAGAGTTATTTCTGAGAAACCAGGGCGCGTTCCTACATAAGAGGCATACTCGCAGACTGAACTTTTCAGTAAACGGTCGGACACATGTCTACTGAGGTAGCCTTAGTGACGTTCAAAGTATAGTTGAAACACAGCCATGTACAAAGCGAACTAAATTCCATTACACTAAAGCAGATCCGTACTGGTTTTACCCTGGTTAAATTGCGCAATCGGATAGACGTCCGCTTCATAACGTGAAGGGCAGAGGTTCCATTCCGACCACGGGAACTTTTTTTTTCTTGGGTGGCTTCATGTGCCTTCATCCTCGTTTTCTGAAACCATTGTGTATTGTTAGCTACCCTTCAGTGGGTATTTGTGACGGGACGGTTACCGTCACTGAGGCATCGAAAGCTCCGCTTTAATATTGCTACCCATATCTGACACTAGAGGGTGTTTTCAGCTGCTGTTATCGGATGGCAGTGGTTATGTAGCCATAAGCGCTGCTGATAGGACTCTTCTCGAGGCACTCCCACGACAAGTGTACTGCATATGTCGCACCACAACAGCCCTTTGTGCGAATTTCGCAGCAGAAGTTGTAAACAATAAAGAGCTTGTAGTAGGGTAGGATATCTCAAAGTTAAAACTGTCACTGCGCTTAATGCAAGTCTTTCCTCACGGATCAAACGTTATGAGCTAACATTACATCAGGCACTTTAGCATTCGGAAATGGGCAAAATCAATAGAAAAGCCCAATGCAAAGACACCCAGTGGACTGATCAAAAATGTTTCCTTAAAGAACTCCCTTCAGTAGTTACCCCCTTTAAGCTGAGCAGGCTCAAAGAGGGCTCTACCTTCCCGATTTTTTTGGTAATATTTTTATTTCCAACACAGAAGAAGGTTATCGAAGCCAAAGTCCCTTAAAGGAGACATGAAGGCAAAACACAAGTTTGGTTGATTCAAAACATTGCCTGGCTAGAATCATACTGACATAACTTTGACATTACTTCTCTCAAATAAAATGTATAATTACTAAAAAAGGGAAAGGCCATGCGACCCACTCGCTCATTTCCCAGAACAGAACCAATGATGTCATACCAGACAGTCCTGCGATTGGCGGAGGCCGGCAAAGGCAAACGCAAATTACGCAGATCTCATTATTTTGCCGAACGGGGTATTGGCGCTTAACGTTAGCCCACATTCTTTTCAAAGCAGTAAGAATATTGCGACCGACAGTGGAAGTTACGAGAGCACATGCAAACGTAGAAGTACCGACGCGTACTGCTGTTGATACTGCTCGAACTATGCTTGGTCTAGCTTCACAGGACTGCCTGTCGTTGGTGTAGTTTTAGACGACACTTGCTGATTGACGCAAGCAACGTGTAGTACGTGACCATATTTGTCGAGCGAGCACTCTGTTTCACGAAACGATTATTTTCTCCTTGAGCAAGAACAAGCCATGATCAAATACGGTCAAAAACAAACCAGTGGCAGAAAACCGCTTGGCACTGTATGTTTTGCGCCATCTAGGTTCACTAACGGTAAACAAGGCTTTCGAATCGGCTACAGAGTAGTCGGTTCATGTGATGTCATTGCAGACCACGAAAACACACGGTTTAAAGAAAAAATAAAAATTTTAACAATGTTTGAATAATGTCTCACTGACTAAAACATAATTTGCATCCGGAGAAGCGTGCAGACACTACAAAACACAAAAGCTTTAAACATAACACTTTTATTTTGTCTTCATGGCTCCTTTTAGGCAACTGTCTCCCCACGCCCCACACACAGAGGGGAAACAGCACATTTCCCCATTTTTGCTTTATCCTAGTAGCCCCAATATTTCTCGATTGTGCTTGGATACAGCACGCCCAACAATGGTCACACCTTTTAAATAAAGGGGCAATTGCACTGATAGACGTGCAACACAATGTAACCTTGAAAATAGGTACGAAAAAAGACATTGACTAAGAAGGACACACACAGAACGAACGCTTCCTATATTTCAGGACAGGGGAAGGACGCAAATGGAGATTAGGGAATTAACAGGGTGACCAGCACGCACACACGGGGACACAGAAGGAAAAAACCACAGGACAAGGCGCTGAACTACAAGGGATTTTTTATTCAGATAAGGAAGGCATATAAACCTCCGCACATCCAATAGCATGGCCAACACAACCTAACGTCTACACTTATGCGCTCACCCTCAGCATGGTACAAAAGTTGCACCAGATAATCCTTTTATTTTTGAAGAGCGCAACCGAAGGTATGCTGGCACAGTTTTTTTAGCCGTTCAATTTCAAGCGCTTCAATACCCGCGCGTGTGTGCTTAATCTTCTCTGCTGAAGACTTCGCACTCACCGAACTACGGGACACAAGCACATTTATTACAGTGCCCAGCCAAGTGTCCCGAAAAATCAGTCTTTTCAACAAGGTTGTTATGTTCCCTGAGCCTCTCATTCACTTATCGACCCGAATGGCCAATACACGTCTTGCCACAGTTTATAAGGAAGGAGTAAACAACGCCTTCGTTACAATAAAAAAACTGCTCCCTGGGCTTGTTTAAATCAGCCATGAACACAAAATACAAGTTTGTTTTATTCTAAATATTTTCTTTTATAGTGTCCCCATGGCTTGTACAGATGCAAATGATGTTTTATTCACTGAGAAATTAATCAATTTACGTTAAAATTCTTATTTTCCCGCTAAACCGTGTGTTCGCGTGGTCTGCAATGACATCACAGGAACCGACCTCTCTGCAGCACATTGGAAAGCCTTGTTTACCGTTAGTGAACCTAGATGGCGACACCATAACACAGAAATCCATTTTCTGCCTCTCATTTGTTTTTGTCCATATTTGAACCTGGCTTGTTTTTGCTCAGGGAGAAAATAATGGTTTTGTAAAACAGCGTGCTCGCTCGACAAATATGGTAACGTAATACACCGTTGCTTCGGTCAATCAGCAAGTGTCGTCTAAAACTACCCCTAATTCCCGCAGTCCTGTGCAGCCAAACCAAGCGTAGTTTCCGCAGTAAAAACCGCAGCAGTTCCCATCGACGTTAAGCTGACTTGCACCTAATGAACTCCACCAAACTCAAAATTGTTAAGTTCAAGAATAAACCTAAGGAAAGTTCGGAAAGTAGAATAATTGATAGGTTTGTGGCACGCTGACTACTCATACGCAAGCGATACAGCGGTAATGCGATCTTCATGGGGAATGTTAGTATACAGGGACGCAACATCGAGGGTGACTAGGAGGCAGTTATCAAGAATGTCAATTTCTGAGACGTCTGACAGAAAATCATTGGTATCCTTAATGAAGGACGGAAAGCTGGACAGAATATCGCCAATGAGATTATTGAGATAGCGCGAGAGGACTTCGGTAACAGTGCTAATGCCAGAAACCATGGGGCGCCCTTGGTTGTTCACTTTGTGAATGTTAGCAAGGCAGAATTTACACACACACACAGACACACACACACACACACACACACACACACACACACACACACACACACACACACACACACACACACACACATATATATATATATATATGTATATTGCACCAGACCGGTATTATGGAGGTCGTGGGTTCGGATCCCACCCGGCGGGCATTTTTTCACCACTTTCTTTCTGACTAAAAAAATTCTTCATATCTTTCTATGACCTAACGCAATCCCCCCTTTGCTTTCCAAGGTTTTCTTGACTGCCAACCCTTATTGTATCTTATAATGTCTATATATATATATATATATATATATATATATATATATATATATATATATATATATATATATATATGGGAAATGAGGGGCTCCGTGAAATAAGACCTTTTCGACTCAAAAAATTCTTCATCTCTTTCTATGACCCACCACAATCTCCCCTTTGCTTTCCGAGGTTTTCTTGACTGCCAACCCTTATTTTCTGTCTATATATATATATATATATATATATATATATATATATATATATATATATATATATATATATATATATATATATATATATATATATATATATATATATATATATATATATATATATATTAGGGGGAGGTTAATCGGCAGGATGGCAACAAGGCGTTAAAACGCAGAGAGGCTCAGATGAGTCCGAAGGGGTTCTGCCGTGCGCACTCAGCTCTCGAGACAACAAACTGGTGACGATGATCTTGAGTCTTGCCATGCTGATGATGCAGGTAGCATGAGGTAATACGCTCCGCTGGCTGTTCTTCCAACTTCACGGCTGTGTAGCTGCGCTGATAGCGTTACGTCGATGGTGGCAAGTCTTCCTCGTTACAATCACCCCCGCGGCGAAAAGAGCCAACCTGGCGACTTAGGGACACGACAAAATAAGAGGATCGTAGTATGGCTTGAGGCGCTGAACGTGGACAATTTCGCGTCCACGGCGGCGAAGATCCGTCGAAGGCGTCAGTGGCTCCACGACATAGTCCACGGGAGAGGTACGCTCGACTACACGGTATGGGCCGTGGTACTTCGAAAGAAGCTTGCTGGATAGGCCGGCAGTAGTAGACGGTATATAGAGCAAGACAAGAGAGCCGGGGGGAAATTCAGCTGATGGCTTGGAGTCATCACGACGGTGTTTTTGATGTGACTGCTCTTCCGTAGTGAATGCGCGGGCAAGCTGTCGGCACTCCTCGGCGTACGAAGCAGTCTCAGAAATCAGCGCGTACTCTGAGGCGTCTGGTCTATACGGAAGGATGGTATCCAGGAGACATGATGGTGCGCGTCCGTAAAGAAGAAAGAATGGGGAAAAGCCGGTAGTGGCCTGCTGAGCGGTGTTGTAGGCGTATGTTATAAATGGGAGGACCTGGTCCCAATTTGTGTGGTCCGAAGTAACATACATTGCTAGCATATCGCCCAAGGTACGGTTAAAACGCTCCGTAAGGCCATTGGTCTGTGGGTGGTAGGCTGTAGCGGTCCTGTGGGTAACGCGGCATGCTGCGAGTAGGGCTTCAATGACCTCGGAGAGGAATACACGGCCCCTGTCGCTGAGCAGTTCACGAGGCGCACCGTGTCGGAGCACGAAACGATGTAAAAGGAACTTTGCGACGTCGCGTGCAGTGCCGGCTGGTAATGCGGCCGTTTCAGCGTATCGGGTGAGGTGGTCGACGGCGACTATAATCCAGCGGTTGCCAGTAGCCGTTAACGGTAAAGGCCTGTACAAGTCAATACCAACGCGATCAAAAGGTCGGGCTGGGCATGGCAACGGCTGCAAAGCACCTGCCTGTGGGTCCGGTCGTAACTTTCGGCGCTGGCAGTCGGCACAAGAGCGAACGAACTTGCGGACAAACTTGTACATTCCGTGCCAGTAGAAGCGCAGCCGGAGGCGCTGGTATGTCTTCAGCACTCCGGAGTGGGCACACTGCGCATCTGCGTGAAAGGAGTTGCAGAGTGTAGAGCGCAAGTGGCAAGGGATGACAAGCAGCCATTTTCGGCCTTTGGAGAGGTAGCTACGGCGGTAGAGAAGCTCATCACGAATGGCGAAGTGGCGTGCTTGACGGTGGAGGGCTCGGGGTGCTGATGTCGTCACCGGGTGTGAAAGGACAGCCAAAATTGAAGAAATCCACGGGTCTTTGCGCTGCTCGGCTGGCATGTCAGCAAAAGGAAGGGGCTCGCCAACACTGTCTGCAGCGTCGAGAGATGCAGAAGCGAAAGTGACAGGTGAGCGAGATAGCGCATCGGCATCGGCATGCTTGCGGCCAGAGCGGTATATCACGCGGATATCGTATTCCTGGAGCCGAAGACAGCCGAAGACGAAGACAGCCAACAAAGAGCATGATGGTCCGTCACGACATCGAATTGGCGACCGTATAAGTAGGGGCGAAATTTGTCGATGGCCCATACGCTGGCTAGGCACTCTTTCTCCGTGACGGAGTAATTGGATTCCGGCTTAGTAAGAGTACGGCTTGCGTAAGCGACGACATACTCGTCAAATCCTGCTTTTCGCTGCGCAAGCACAGCGCCCAAGCCGACACCACTGGCATCAGTATGAATTTCCGTCGGCGCACGTGTGTCGAAGTGCCGGAGAATGGGTGGAGAGGTCAAGAGGCATAGTAACGTGGAAAACGCCTCATCGCATGTCGGTGACCAAGCAGAAATGTCTTTGTCTCCGCTAAGAAGCTTGGTTAATGGTGATATGACGCCGGCAAAGTTAGGGACAAAGCGACGAAAATAAGAACACAGTGCAATAAAACTTCGTAGTTCTTTCATGCTGGTCGGTTTGGGAAACGCAGCAACAGCTTGAAGTCTAGCTGGATCAGGGAGAACGCCATCTTTTGAGACTACATGACCCAAAATAGTAAGCTTCCGGGCAGCAAAATGACATTTCTTAAGATTGAGTTGAAGGCCGGCATCGTTCAGGCATTTCAATACTTGTTCGAGGCGCTCGAGGTGTGTGTCAAAGTCGGGGGAAAACACAACGATGTCGTCTAAGTAGCATAGACATATTTTCCATTTGAGTCCTCGCAGTATAGTCTCCATCATTCGCTCAAAGGTAGCGGGAGCATTGCAGAGTCCAAACAGCATCACGTTGAATTCGTACAACCCGTCAGGGGTGACGAAGGCGGTCTTGGGACGATCAGCGTCTGCCATAGGGACCTGCCAATACCCAGATCGCAAATCCAAAGAAGAGAAAAACTCAGCACCTTGCAAGGAGTCGAGAGCGTCATCGATGCGGTGCAGAGGGTATACGTCTTTGCGAGTGATCTTGTTCAAACGACGGTAATCGACACAGAATCGGATGGAGCCATCTTTATTCTTAACGAGGACAACGGGTGACGCCCATGGGCTGTTTGAAGGGCGTATAACACCTCGATGAAGCATGTCGTGGACTTGTTCTTCTATAACCCGACGTTCAGCGGCCGACACGCGGTATGGTCGTTGCCGTAACGGCGAGTGGGACCCCGTTTCAATGTTGTGGCTGACGGTGGAAGAGCGGCCCAAAGAAGTTTGCTCACAGTCGAAGGAGTTGCGGAACCGGTTAAGTAGACAAAGGAGGCGATCACGCTGCGGAGCTGAAAGTTCAGAGTCGACAGAAGAAAATAGAACGTGGGAACTGGACGCCGATGCGGAAGGTGTGAGGGCACTAACTGGTAGCGATGATGGATCGTCGGGGACTTTGGCTAGGAGGTTGGTGTCGAGGGGCTCGACACAACCAATGCACTCCCCACAAGGCACAGTGAACGCCGACGTGGATGGGTTAGGGATGTACATAGCAGAAAAGCCATTTTCAAGGGAGAGGACGGAGAAAGGCAGAGGGATGTTTTTGCGTCGGGAAAACAGTTGTGATGGGTTGAAGGTTACGGTCGAATTGATGAGGGAATCACAGGACACTGGTACTAAAACTGCTGAGTTTGGAGGAATCTCGGTATCTTCCTTAACAGCGAGCTTGTGCGAGGGTGAAGGCAAATCGTTGAACTGGGCATCACACACGGGGAGCAACGCAACCTTAGCGCGGGCGCAATCTATAATGGCTTGATGGCGTGACAGAAAGTCCCATCCTAAAATGATATCATGAGAGCATGAAGTAAGCACCAGGAATTCAATGATGTAAAGGGCGTCCTGTAGAACGACCCGGGCTGTGCATGCTGCGAGAGGTTCAACTTGTTCGGCGTTAGCTGTGCGAAGGCGAAAACCGGAAACAGGGGTCGTCACTGTTCGAATCTTGCGGCATAGTTTTGCGTCCATGACTGAAACTGCGGCACCAGTGTCAACAACCGCAAGGGTGGCGACTCCTTCAACAAAAACGTCAATCACATTCGTAGGATAAACATCAGGGCTTGCGTGTGTCGTGGTCGTCGCAGTTCTTGCCTCGGGAACTGCGGCGACTAGTTTTCCTGGGGAGTGGCGGGGCGACGTCGTATGGGGGACACTGAACGACGACGCGGGTACGGTGAACGGCGGTTGTTAACTGTCGGTGCCTCCGATGGAAGAGAGTAACGCGACGGCTTCATTGGTACGTGGTCGTTCGACAGATTCGGCGTGTAGACAGGGTGCGCAGGAGCTCGGTAGGCGTCAGTGAAGGGGGAAACTCGGCGGCGGCAGAAACGCGCAACGTGACCGGGAATACGACAGGCGAAGCAGATGGGCCGGTTGTCGGGCGTGCGCCATGGGTTGCTGTGGAGCGGTGCCAAGGAAGCCGGAGGAAGATAGGTCGGCGGCTGCGGGCGGCGTAAAGGCACGCAAGCGGTAGGAGGAGCCTGCCGTGTCGCAACCTCAGCGTATAGTGGCGCCGCTACAGGCAACGGCTGGGGGGCAGCCGGTGTGGTCGGCAAGACTTCGGCGACTTCTTCCCTAATTATTCGAAGTAGCGGCGACGACAAGCAAGGATCTGGTACCGATGACGATGGCAGGGATGTACAAGGCAGGAGAGAGATCTCCCGCGCCACCTCTTCCCGAACAAGCTCCTTGATGCGGTTCAGTAGCAAGGGGTTGTGTCGACTGCCAGGCCGCAGAGCGGCTCCTCACGCTCCACAGGGCGGCGACGAGTGAGGCGACATTGCCTCCGCAGCTCGTCATAGCTTTGTAGCAAGCTGATCACGTCTCACGCTTTCAGGGTTTTTTGCCAGCAGCATCTGGAACGCATCCTCATCTATTCCCCTCAGTATATGTTTGATGGTGTCTTGCTCAGGCATGGAGGAATCCACGCGCCTGCAATGGTCGACCACATCCTCGATGTAGCTGGTAAAGTTCTCTCCTTCCTTTTGAGCTCGCTCTCTCAAACACTGCTCCGCGCGAAGCTTGCGAACCGCTGGCCGGTCAAATACGGCAGAAAAGTTTGTTTTGAATTCGGTCCAGGTTGCGCGATCCTCTGGGTGGTTGTGATACCATTTTTCGGCAAGTCCCCTCAAAGAAAAACTCACGTTTTTTAGCTTCATAGCATCGTCCCACTTATTGTGCACGCTTACCCTCTCGTAAGTCGAAAGCCAATCTTCAACGTCCTGGTCGTCTGCGCCAGTGAACATCGCCGGGTCACGCTCGCGGATCACCCCGGAGCAGATGACAGCCGATGGTGAAGGCGATGTCGTGTTTCGGGCGTCGCTAGGCATGGCTGACTCAGCGGTAGAAGGCAAGGTGCGACTCCGGAGTTCCAGGTTTGCGGGTACACGGGGTGCAGCTGAGGAGCGGGACGAGGATGGAATCCGCACACTCCACTAACATTATGGGGAGGTTTATCGGCAGGACGGCAGCAAGGCGTTGAAACGCAGAGAGGCTCAGCTGAGTCCGAAGGGGTTCTGCCGTGCGCGCTCAGCTCTCGAGACAACAAACTAGAATGATGATCTTGAGTCTGGCCATGATGATGATGCAGGTAGCATGAGGTTATACGCTCCGCTCGCTGTTCTTCCAACTTCACGGCTGTGTAGCTGCGCTGATAGCGTTACGTCGATGGTGGCAAGTCTTCCTCGTTACAATATATAAATGGCGAATCAGAATAGGAAATGAGGGGCTCGTAGAAAAACACAGAAATAAGGGTTGGCAGTCAAGCAAACCTCCGAAAGCAAAGGGGAGGATGTTGTAGGGTATTGAAACAGATAAAGAATTTGATAAGAAAGAAAGTGGACAAAAAATGCCCGCAGGTGGGATCCGAACCCACGACCTCCAGACCCTCATTTCTTTTTTATATATATATATATATATATATATATATATATATATATATATATATATATATATATATATATATATATAAGAAATGAGGGGCTCGTAGAAAATAACAGAGAAATAAGGGGTGGCACTCAAGAAAACCTCGGAAAGCAAAGGGAGGATGTGGTAGGTCACTGAAACAGCTAAAGAATTTGGAAAGAAAGAAAGAAAGCGGAGAAAAAATGCCCGTTAGGTGGGATCCGTACCCACAACCTACAGAATACCAGTTTGGTGCGATGACCACTACGCTACCGGTGGTGTGATTTTCCTATCCGCTTTCTTTGTTATTTAGTCAATGTTATTTTTCCTGTGCTTGGGGGTGGTAGCCTGCGCTTTCTCTGCTTTCTTTCTTTCTTTCTTTCCAAACTCTTTAGCTGTTTCGATGACCTACCACATCCTCCGCTTTGCTTTCCGAGGTTTTCTTGACGGCCAACCCTTATTTCTGTGTTATATTTATATATATATATATATATATATATATATATATATATATATATATATATATATATATATATATATATATATATATATATATATATATATATATATATATATATATGAAAAGAAAAGAAAACTTTGAACAGAAAGCACGGTTGTTGGCAATGTTTCAGGAGAGAGACTTGCCTTCGCAAGGCCAACTTCTCGCCTGGCTGACATGCTTTATATAGGGGTAGGTAGGAGATAATGAGGGGGAAAGGTTCTATTGTTTGAGCCGGGAAGTCGGTAACAGGGAAGTCAGCCGGGGGTTGATATTCGCGAAATTCTTGGAGAGAAACGATGCGAGGGTGTTTGTTGCCCCGCCACGCGACCTACCGAAAGGTTTCTAGAAATGCAGGAAGCTGAACAGCGCTGAGAGGAGTCCTTATCAGAAGCTATCTGCAAGCCTTAGGTCAAATGAAAGGGTACAGACGGAATAAAATGACTAGGTTAATAAAAAAAGAAACAAAAATAACAAGGAAAAAAGGGAGGACCATCACACACACCCGAAAGAAAAAGCTATACCCGCACAACTAAAATGGCACATGTCGCCAACAGCAACATTCCTGGAACAAGCCTTTCCTGAAACTCAATAACGAAAAGATAAAGCTAGAGGGGCGTACGGGGCACAACACAAAGTGGAGAAAAAAAGACAAAAAAATAAAAATAAAATGAAACTTCCCACTGGGCCGTTTACCGTCCGTGCTTGTACCTCGCACCAGCACAACGGACATGCCATCCATCAGTACAGGCATAAAACCTACAGCTGCGCGGGCACGCTTCCCCTCTCCCCACCGCTATTCTCCGCTAGAAACCTACGAACGCCTAAACTGACAACCGGTCATGGGCGCGTGCTTAGGAGTGACAGATGCCGTCGAAAATAGCCCCTGAAAGCCCTCTTAGAGGTGATATGGGCTCACAAGGCGCTATCTAAGCGGGCAAGTTGCTGTTCATCCTACGCAACGCAACGCAACAAGCAACGAGCTGAGCTTGAGGCGGTAACGGCGGCGGCGGCAGCTTTCCGTTGTTGTTGCCCCCATTCGCGCTTGTGTTCGGGCCAACGCTTCGATTCTTGCTCTTTTTCGTCGAAACGAACGGCATGCATTCGTTCCATAACAATTTAAAACCTAGAAGCCCTCGAGCTCTATAGTCGCGTACAAACATGTGGCTGTCCGTTTTCCTTCCTCTTCATGTGCATCTTACTATGTGTGGAACATATCTGTGTAGCACATGAACCCGCACTCGAACCACTCGATTAAGGAGGACAGCCGACTAACTGTTTAAAGCCATGTAATTTCGAGATTTAAATCTCCCACCACCACAACCGCCATTTCATCCGTAGCGGCATGAAGCCTAGCTGTGCGTGCACGCCCCCCTCTTTCTGCCAGCAAACCGTGCACGCATAATCGAGCGGGCGTTGCAGCAACGGAAGTTTCTCTTTTACAGGGGGGATTCGCAGCTACTTGGCGAAGTGAATTTTAGCGAAAATGGCGACGGCGGGTTTCGGTCAATTTAGGGGGCAGCCCTTTGGGAGCCTTCACCTGGATTTCGTGGGAGGGGCGTCTGTTTATGTCCTCGTTACCGAGTGAGCGAACGCAGCAGAGACGAAAGAAAGAAAACGGAGAGGAGGGTCTAGCGAAGGGTGAAGTGGAGTACGACACGTGCGACACGCTTCTGCGTCGCCACGAAGGAGCGCCCTTCCCATGACACTTTCCCCAGACGCTGTTCTATTCTCTGCTAATAAAACCATGTTATGTTTGCTCGGGAGGTTAAAACATGGGATGCAACAACATGCTCACTGCTGTCTTGTGCGGGGCTAATTCGAACCACGTGACAGTTTCGCGGGGAATTGAAACACGATTTCCAACTTGCTGGCCGGTGGCGGCGGTGCACTGCGAGGTAGCAGCAGAGTAGCGCACGCTGCCGTACGTTCGCGGATCGCGCAAACACTTCCTGAGACGCAGCAGAAATGCACGTGCCATGACTGAGAAGACTGCAGCTTGCGCTGCGGACAGATTTCATATTAGGAAGTGTAGTAATTGTCAGTGCATTTTTTTACGCCCATCCGTGTGTCTGTTTATTTTTCGCAATCAGCTGATAATCGCACTTCCGCCGTTAGCTGCCGACTGCGAACTTTCCAAATGGGCATCCGAGGAGTCAGGGGGGAAAATAGTTGTGAAACAGGTGTCAGCTGGGGTGAGGAGGAACCCAGGGGCGGCGCTGAGTAAATCGATGACACCGGAATGAAAACTGGGGGGGGGGTAGACATATACTGCTTTGCAGCAAAAGAAGTTTAATGTATAAAACTCTTGTTCCCCTAACAACTCAACGAATACAGAGACGACGAAGCAGCAGCAAACCAAATGACGTGCATAGGTGAGTGTTGGTGAATCGAATACCGTGGCGTCTGCTCCGCGGACATTTATCTTTGTGCGCGAGTGTTTCTGGAAACGTCAAATTACATCCAGAACACGCGGTTCCCTTGGCACACATATAACACAGTGCGGTGCAACCGGGTGGTTAATCTGCGCGGATAGTCTCGCGTAGGCTATCGGCCCGAATCCGCATGTTTTCGACATAGTGCACATTGGCACCGCCAACAAAGTTGCGGCCATGCTGTTCAGCACTCATTTCAAGGGTGTTTCTTCTGAATTGTGCTGGCTTCGGTCACGAATTCGGCGGAGGTGTTTTGTACGGAGGTTTTGTATGATCCTTGGAGGCAGGGACGCAGGACAGATTACACAACTGATTTTGGCATGTACGATTAGTGGTTGGCTGTGAGGACGAGGCTAGTGACACAGTCATGAACCCGAAAGCTAAGCTCTCCGCATGCCGTAGCATCCGGCATTTTGGATGACCTCCGAGCTACCGGTGAGGATGTTTGAGAGGCTACATTTCAAGATTTCCCCAACATCAATAATGCCGTTCTGCCGTGGGCCAGGTTGGGGATGAGGAAATCGTACGCCAGGTCGTGGAACCTCCGTAGGTGGCCAGTTACTCCTATGATTAAGTGCCACCAAAGCCACGAGCATCAAATACTGATCTAGCGCGACCCTTCCAGTACTGTCTTCGTGCAGTGACGAACAAACGCTGGAAGAAACACAGGCGCTAGGCGTGCGCTTTTACAGAAGCCCATACATACGCTTTGCGAGCCGCTGGGCCAATGAGGCTTTTTTTCAGTGTACCCGTTTTTTCGGACTCCCAATTTTTCGTACTTATCGGCGGTAGCTGGCCAAGTTTTGGAAGAAAGAAAGAAAGGGGAGAGAAAAAATTTTCGCCAGGTGGGATTCAAACCCGCAACGTCCACAATATGCGTCTTTTGCGATGACCACTACGTTACCTGTGGGGCTGTTTTTCCCGTCCACTTTCTGGGGTATTTATGTTAAGGAATTTGTTGTCTGCACTTTGGGATGACGAAAGCTAAGGTTCCTAAACTTACTAAAGTAACGCCAACCATACAGTTTCTTACAATATACACTAGAGGAGAGTCTGGCGCTAGCGTCTATGCGGCTCACATCAAGGCCGTCTGTGTCGTCATGGACCGCCATTATACATCGCGCTCGCCTAACTTTCATCATTGGCTTGGCTTGAAACATTTTAGTGAACGCAATTTTAAACAAAGTGCCACAAAAACGCGAAAAATAGTATGCAATTATGAAAGTGGAAACTCAAAACAGGCTGTTTTAAAACTAAGGAAAACGGAATTAAAGGGTATTTTTGCCGGAACGGTTGTGCCTGCTATTCTACAGGCTAAGGTTGTAGTTAAAAACAATGTTTATATTTGGGGGGAAACTCATTAGAGACTCTGATTTTATTATTTTATCTATATTTCAAATGATAAGTTTTGAAGCGTTTGGAAAGTTTTTTTAGCGTGCCTATTAAAACGTTGCCTTCGTGGTGTACCGGTGCCCCGACCGCCAACTAGTGTCACAAGAAAAAAGAAAACTTAGCGTTAAACAGTCGTGCACGATAACAAGACGTGCAAAAATATTTGAGGACATCATCATCATCATCAAGATATGACGCATACAAGCGTCCGTATCTGTTTCTCTGTCGTATCCCCGTGGCCGTATCTTGTCTTCGTCGAAGTACGTTTTGTTTCTTCTTTTCGTCGGCTACAAATTTCGCGGCGGCATATTACCCGCTCAGTCATACGTCCTTCGACTGCGGCATGAACAGCGTCAGGCGCGATAACGCACTGCCTGCTGTTTCACCGAACACGGCTACCACAGAACAGGGAGGATCTCGGTTTCCTTGTAGCTCGTCAACGTGTTAATAGATAGTGAAGAAAGCAAATCCCCAAAACCGCTTCAGAATCCAATTGTCATGCCAAGTCCAAGTCAAATAGGAGGGTCTTCCCATGAACCCCCACGACGACATGGCTTACAAGGTGCAGTTTCCCTATGGCGCCAACTGCTCCCTCCTTCACCGCTGCCCTCCTCTTTTTAGATGCGGAGAATCTTACAGCACTGGCCTGTCCCGCGTCGGCGTCGTCGGCCTCCGCACTCACACTGCGCATGCGCAACTCTCCTCCTTACACCCACCGCTGCGCGATACTACACGAAATAAAAAAAGAAATAGTTAGGAGCCCCGTTTTCAATTCCACGCCTCTCTGGCCGCAATGGGAGGTACGCGGTGCTCTTTCCACTACGCTACAAATACGAGACAGGAGCAAGTGATACGAATGCGCCTGATGTTCTTGACTCATTCAAACTACGTCAAGAAGCTACTGATACAACCAAGGCACACGAAGCTGAACGTGAACGGAAACGACGAACTGAAAACTTCAGAGGAGGATGTTGAATTTCCCGTGGGAAAGCTGTGGCGGGAAGCGCCACGCGCCTTGCAGCTCAACCAGCCCCGTCCGCAGCGCCTGTGATCCTGATTGTGGCAGGATGCCCCTAGGGATTGGCCGACCAAAGAATCCATCACGAGATAGGTTCGCGTTCAACCACCATCGTCACCTTCCCATAGGGGAACCGCCGAAGAAGAAGAAGAAGGAGAAGACGCCAATAATATCAAGAAACAACAACAACAACAACAACAACAAAGCTGCGAAGAGGAGGGCGTGTACATCGCACTCAGCCGCTGCACCATTGTCAACAACCTTTACCTCACCAACGCTGACGGAGACTACCGATTCTACCACAGAGGCAACATCGACAAGAACATGATGGACGAGTTCTGGCGCCTCGTGAACCACCGCCTACTCACCGTAACACGACAGTACTTGCGTGCCTTTGCCACAGGTGTGGACCCGGACGCGAAATTCCCTCTGGCGCTAGTAAAAACCAGATCACTCAACATAACGGCAACACAATGGAACCACACGAAACCGCCACGATGCTTCGCATCCTCATCAGGGTTCCCCACGGGAAGATGGTGTAAATTTTTTTTCTTTCCCCTCACCCGCGTCGCCGCGGTCCCTTTAACTCCGTGGTGGTGCCGCCATTTTTGTTGGCTGCTTAAGAGCAGACGCCCTCGCAAAGCTTCGGGCCGCTTGCTGCAGTTTTTCGTGCAGTTTGCTCTTGTTTTCGCGCCACAATCGCTATTTCGTAGCATTTATAGGATTTCTAGAGCCCCGTCTTACCAACACGCACTGAGTGAGGGTGTTTTGTTTTGCATTTTTGTCTACAAGGGGATATTTGCGAGGTGGATGCCGCTTGCGCATACGCCCAACGCTGTTTTTGCTTACGTGTGCGGCATGCTGTAATATTTCAGGATAGCTCGTGAATGCGAAGGGATCGAGCATGGACATTTCAAACTGCTCTGTTACGGTAATTCCGTTCTTGCATTGGTGTGACTATGGTCGTGCAATTACTGCACAGAGGGGTTGCACACGGTTCGCGGCAGTATACAGAGCGCTTCATTCGCAAATGCCGTCGTTCGAGCACTGCGCTGGCATGCTTGCATCCGCCTTTCTTGCGATGGTTGTGAATAATTAGCGGCGTTCACTCTGCGCCCGCTTTTACTAGCGACCTACATCTTACCTTCATTCCGCGCAGTTTAGAGTACTTTGCCGTTTGTGTAGAAATGTTTCTTTCCCCTTCATATCGTCATAGGCTTTTAGGCTACTGTGAATACATTAAAAAAATATACACGTGCTGTGGTGTGTGTGTGTGCACGTACAGAGACGTACGTGCACACACACCCTGCTTCCCCGACTTCGCAGCAGGATATGCTAAACTGCACTTGTGGCCGTACGTTCATGTGCGAACCGAGTGAAAAACGCAGGCTTGTTTTTCTGGGAATAGGCGCCTGAGAAGACTGAGATCAATCGATCGGGTACACTGAAAACAGATTTGTGGCCTCCTATTTCTCATACGAACTAGCGACCGAGTCCCTCTAGGCGAAATGATTTATTCCGGTTGAGTTCCGGTTTCAAAAAATCGCGTACCGAACGGGCTCGCGAGCTTGAACCGGTTTGCGAACCGGTTCGATGGGTTGAATTATCACTGCAATTTTAAAAAAACATTTAGTAGTTTAAAACGACAGTCAAATCAGAGTACAACGAAAAATTCAAATTGCTGCTGTTCCCCAAGGTCGGTGGCGCACTTGCAAAGCAAACTTTACACAATTACAAGATAGAAAGACAGATGAAGTGGCTACAATTTACCACCTACTTTCTGCCCAGACTTTATGTTGTCCTATCGACTATTCATAAAGCCACCGCCAAGAGATATGACGGTGAGATATATTTAAGCCCTTTCCTTTTTGGTTGAAATTGCAATCGTCGCTAAGGAATCGCCCATCACGCTAACTTTGAAGCCTTAATTTTAGGCCTTTGTACTGGCGTGTTCAAATACCAGCGCTTATTACTAATGGCGCACATTTTTTATATTTGTACGAAAACAGAGAAATCCGATAACACGCACATAAATAGTACTAATGAATTCAATTATTTGTTAAACCTGAATTTTTTGTTAGCGGTCACCTTATGGAATGTGTTAGCCACACTTTTGTTAAAAGTAAGCTTTAGTTAACGCTCAGTCACTGCATTATTGCTCTGACCACTGCAATTTCTTTTGCGATAGCTATACCTGATGTGTGAATACAATTGCTATGTCATCGTACAGCCTGACCCCCGGCCATCGTTCTCTGTTTCACATTGCGGAATCCTATACCAGACTACGCTGTTACAAAATGAAAGGGAAATGTGACTCGCGGAGCATGAGATGCGACTTTTTTGGGTAGACGCTCTTTATTCGCCCCCAGCAATACTATCTTCTGGATCGAGTAGCATTAGAAGTAATAGAGCGAGTTGGGCAGTCAGTACAAGTGCACCCTCGAAAAAAGGGGATCTGAAAGAAACAAAACTGAAGAACAAGCAGAAAGGAGGATCGCTGGGCGAACAGGGCACTGTGAGGTACAAGCCTGCCTTTTTCTACTTGTCATCTGCTTTATTACTGTTTCTACTTCCGAGACAAGGTCGAGGGCTGCAGTTTCTTGTCAAGAGATTTAGTGCGCATCTTAGCAGCTTTCCCTTACATACATCTGTTGTTATTTATGCCCGGAAAAAACGAAACTTGTCCACTGTACTGTCCTTAAAAACTGACAACAAAACTCAATTCCTTCGCATTGATGACACATTTGGTTGTGAAAGGCAGGGCAAAGAAAAGTATAGGGCAATATCCACGTTTTGGGGCTTTTTACTTATTCGATTTTAGTTACTTTTTGCGTAATATTTTAAAACAATGTGATTCGCTTTTATTTTCGGTTGTTTAAACACATTTTAAAACACATTTAAAAAACTGTCGCATTTGATGCCCCTTGCTATATCTCTGCTCCGAGAAGCAGATTATGTTGCAGGCCTGCAGAGTCATTTTAACCAGCTGGGGATATTAAACGTGGATGAAAATCTTGATACACGGACGTTGTCGATTTCCATCTACTCCAGAAAAACGGTCGTGGGGAAGGAAGATCGAGGCCACTTGTGGTCAGCAGCAATTGGCATAGCCACTGAGCAGCTCCTGTGGTCACACTTGTCAAGTACTACAATTTGCAGGTGTCGGACCTTTTAATCGAATTATATAATGCAAAAAGTTTGTAGACATCGAGTGTGGGCTTTCGCTGTTGCGCAGTGGAGCACTCCTGCAGCCTGATTGCTCCAATAAAGTCGGAGCTAGGGAACGGAAAAATTAGTTTATAACCCATGCAAGCTGTAGAGAATGAAATTTCGTTCGGTCAGCTTGCACTACGCTCACGCTTCCCGCAGCCACAGACCATTGCTACATTGGTGCTGATTCATTTCCTCTGTTACATAGAGCTTGATGATGTTCAATTGTCTGCAGATGAAAGTGCGGGAGCGGGTATAAAGTTGATGGTACATGAAAGCAAAAAAGGCCTGAAATGCATTGACTGCGCAGTATCAACAACGGAGGGTCGAACCATTTGGGCATAAACCGGTGACCGTTATTTATTTTTTCGGTTCAGTTCAGGTTCAGTTTCAGTTCCGGCAAAAATACCGGTTCCGTTCCAATTCGACACCCTGATGTATATATATATATATATATATATATATATATATATATATATATATATATATATATATATATATAGGTTAGAAATGAGGGGCTCGTTGGGAAATACAGAAAGAAATGCGGGCACTCTACAACGCCAAAGAAGGCATAGGGGAATGGTTGGACTATATATATATTCTTTGTTTTTTTTTGTTTTTATTGTTAGTGAAATTACATTTTTTTTTTCATATTAATTGAAGCGAGAAAGAAAGAAAGAAAGAAAAACACGCTCCCAGAGTGGGGACCGAACCCACGCCTTTCGATTAGATCTCGAATGCCTTACCAATTCGGCTATCTGGGCGACTGCGTTCTGCTTCACTTTCTGGGGTATTTATATTTACTACAACTGTATCTGACGCTTGAGGGTAATAGCCAGCGCCACTCAGACTACACGGGGAGAAGGGACCTTCTTTTCAACCCCTGGGGCGTGACGCGAACGTCTACAGCCTGTCATAAGCAGGTAACTGGCGGGAAACCCTCTTATGCTACCTTGGCATCAAGGCTGCCACAACCGAGGCCCTCGCTAAGCTTTCGCAGGATAATATGGTTAGGAAACGAGGGGCTCGTTAGGAAATACAGAAAGAAATGCGGGCAGTCTACAACGCCAAAGAAGGCATAGGGGAATGGTTGGACTATATATATTTTTTGTTTTTTTTGTTTTTATTGTTAGTGAAATTACATATTTTGTTTCATATTAATTGAAGCGAGAAAGAAAGAAAGAAAGAAAAACACGGGCCCAGATACAGTTGTAGTAAATATAAATACCCCAGAAAGTGAAGCAGAACACATCGCCCAGATAGCCGAATTGGTAAGGCATTCGAGATCTAATCGAAAGGCGTGGGTTCGGTCCCCAGTCTGGGCGCGTGTTTTTCTTTCTTTCTTTCTCGCTTCAATTAATATGAAAAAAAAATGTAATTTCACTAACAATAAAAACAAAAAAATATATATATATAGTCAAACCATTCCCCTAAGCCTTCTTTGGCGTTGTTGACTGCCCGCATTTCTTTCTGTATATATATATATATATATATATATATATATATATATATATATATATATATATATATATATATATATACATATATATATATATATATATATATATATATATATATGTATGTGTGTGTGTGTGTGTGTGTGTATACTGGACCCCTCCCACACAGCGTGATAGTTGCCTCGAAATGTACATCAAAGCTGTACAACGCGACGTGCGAAAAGCATACCAAACACAAATTTCTTTCCACCACAATATGACTACCGACGAAAAGAAAGCCCTAGAGGAACTCGCAAGCTGTCCCGATATAATTATTAAACCTGCCGACAAGGGAGGCGCAATCGTAATCCTTGACAAAACCGACTATGTAAACGAGGCCAATAAGCAACTATCAGTATCGACGTTCTATAAAGCACTACCCAATGATCCCACTCAAGATTATAAGCAAATTGTCAAAGATAAACTTGCTGAGCTTGTTTAAAATAAAACAATAAATGAAACCACGGCTCGTTCCCTGATCGCCTTAAGCCCAGTAGCCGGTAAATTCTATCTTCTCCCAAAGATTCACAAGGTGAACAACTCAGGGCGCCCCATTGTTTCTGGCATTGGCACTGTTACTGAAAACCTCTCGCGCTATGGGGATAATCTCATTTGCGACATTCCGCCCAGCTTTCCCTCCTTCATTAAGGATACCAATGACTTTCTCTCAGACAACTCAAAAATTGAAATTCCTGATAACTGCCTTCTAGTCACCCTTGATGTTGCGTCACTGTATACTAACATCCCCCATGAAGATGGCATCGCCGCTGTATCCCTTGCGTATGAGCAGTCATCGTGCGACAAACCTATCGTTTCTTCTGCTCTCCACACATTCCTTAGACTTATTCTTGAACTTAACAATTTTGAGTTCGACGGAGTTCACTACGTGCAAGTCAGCGGAACGTCAATGGGAACTCGAATCGAACCTAACTACGCTAATATCTTTATAGCTCACCTCGAATCAAACTTTCTTGACACCCAAAATTTAAAGCCAATGTACTATAAAAGGTATATTGATGACATATTCATGATCTGGGAACACGACGAGGCGGAGCTCCTCACCTTCATTGAGGCATTTAACCTAGCCCATCCTAGTATTTCTCTTGCTCATTCCAATTCGGAACACGGTGTAAACTTTCTGGACGTCACCGTTACTACCTTCCAAGGTCGGCTTCAAACTAAACTGTATAGAAAACCGACAGACACGCGGCAGTATTTGCACTTCCGAAGTAGCCATGTCAGACACTGCAAGACAGCAATACCTTACAGCCAAGCCCACCGATTTAGGAGAATTTGCTCAAACCAAGCCGACTTTGACTCAAACTGTCGAGAACTCAAGACCGCCCTCCTGAAAAAAAAATACCCGGAAAAAGTTATCGACGACGCTATTGTGCGAGCCAACCAATAAGACCGTAACGAAATCTGTAAGAAAAAAGCCCCGAACGGGAACCCGCAAACTAACTTTGTTTTAACCCACTCATCCTCCGCTCCAAGAGCGTCAACCGTGCTAAAGAAACATCACAATATCCTAATGCAAAGTGACCGCTTAAAAAGCATATTCCCCGAACCACCACGCGTTGTCTACCGGCGTAATAAGAATTTAGGTGATTTTCTTACTAACTCGCGTATCAACCGACCGGCAACTACTGGCTGCATGCCCTGCAATAAACCCCGATATAAAGTATGCCCACACATGACCACTAAACAGCGCGCCACCAGCACGGCTTCAGACTACTGCGTAAATATAAAAGGTAACTTTAACTGTGACTCCGCTAATGTCGTATATCTTCTAGAATGCACTGTTTGTAGGCAACAAAATATCGGCCAAACAGAAACGCCCTTCCGAATACGGTTCAATAATCACCGCTCTCATGCAAAAAACTGCCCTTATTTGCCCCTGTCAAGACATGTGAACAGTCCCGGGCATGCATTTGAACATCTTAAAGCAATGATTTTAGAATCCGCCTTCAAAACGCACCACGACCGCGAGGTTCGGGAATCTTATCTCATTTATAAGTTTGGGTCAGCCACACTTAGAATTAATAAAAGTTACGGAAAACTAACGTGCTTATCCCTCGATTAAAATTAGCGGCTGCATAATTTTTATAACTATGTTCATTATTCGTACCCTCGAGTTTCCCATCAGAATTCGCAGAAACTATCCTAATACAGCAACTTTATTAGCCTAATCCGGCTCAACAATGCCATTTGTCCTGGGGAAGGAGGCCTCGTTCCCACCACCACTTAAGAATGTTTAACTCTTTGTGATCTATTCGTGTTTAACCTTATGTGACCCTACCTATTTCCTGTTCAGTTGCTAGCTTCTGTGAAATGCTCTTTTGTGCCCCCTATCTATTCTCTTCATCCGCGGGGGGCACACCCATCTGCGCTTCCGCCCTAACCAGTCTCCCCAGCCACTGAATACCTTGCTGCATAATCTTCCCTTTCTTTTCAAACCGCGGTTGTCGAGTTTCCCGCATTGTCTGAACTTGCAGCCCGCGCGGCATACGTTGACCCGTCATGGTGCAACCTTGAACGCTGCATTGCTAACACGACCCATTTTTCACTCTCTCGCTCCCCCCCCCCTTTTTTTTGTTTGTTGTTGTTGTTGTAACATAGGCGTAGCCCGACTGTATGCACACTCTCCATTTCCGAAACATTATCCGCTCCTTCTCACAGTTTTCTGCAAACCTATATAAGAAATGTGTTCGAAATGTTTTCGATAGCAAAATCATGTAACTTTACTCTGATGAAGGCAAGTTCCGTTGCCGCTACGTAAGTAAACCTTGTTTGTTATTGTTCTTGCTGTGTATCCGACTCTTTACTTATACTATTTCTTCGCGCTTTGTGAGTTTATCTTTCTCTAGATTTATATATATGCTCATATATGTATATATATATAGTCTGGAAACAAAAACTCACGCAGAGTGCGAAAAAATAAGGTAATTAGAGACAGAGACAAACGAGAAAGACAATAAAAGTAAGACTAAAAGTTTACTGACGCATCAGGAAGAGGACTTCCTTTCTTCAGAGCACACAACATGTTGGTTTCAGGGTTATATATATACCGAAAATGTAGCAAGGGCGAGGGCAGGGAAAGGAAAGCGAGAGTTTGTACAATGGGATCATGGTCGGTGGGCAGAAAAAAGAATGAGAGAAGTAGAAGATCGAGGGGAGAGAAAATAAATAAAAATAAATAAAAAGGAAAACAAAACCCCCAGTCAGGCGGTACGAGCATGAGAGAAAAAAACACAAACAGAAACAACGAGAAGAAAAAAAATAAAACAAGGCAATTCCCCCCTCCCCGGAGGCAACAGCGGTGAAAGAGTGGTCAAACAAGATATGTCCATGCACGTGTTTGACATCGGCAAAAAAATCAGTCACGCGGAACGAAGAACGTCCAAAGAAGATATGCCCATGCACACAAAGGGCGAACATCTGCCCATGCACACCCGTTCAAAGAATCAGGGTCAGGTGATTGAAACATGAGACACTTGGCTTCTGTTGGTGGGAGGCGAGGGTCGCGCCGAAAAGCAGCAGCACAGCCAGTTTCGACCGGAAATGAGTGTACATTGGTAAACAAACACCACAAAAAAGCAGGGAATAAAAAAACACGGCCAAACGAGTCATGGAAAGAAAGATTAGAGAAGGCAGGTGCACGCGCATGACGCGCACCGGGCGGTACACGCCTGGTCGGCACATGGCACATGTTCACGGAACGCCAACGCGGTCAGCAACGAATATTAGAAAACACCAATACAAAAAAAAGGGAAAAGGATTGATTTGATTGATTGTGGGTTTAACGCCCCGACGCAACGCAGGCGATGAGGCGCGCCATAGTGGAAGGCTCGGGATTAACTTTGACCACCTGGGGATCTTTAACGTGCGCCGAAATCTCGTACACACGGGCGTTTTTGCTTTTCGCTTCCATCAGAAAAGCGGCCGCCGCGGCCGGGAATCAAACACGCGACCTCGTGCTCAGCAGCGCAACGCCTTAGCCACTGAGCCACCGCGGCGGGTAAAGGGGAGAGGAAAGCAATCACACAAGCTAGCGTGCACAAACTGTTTACGAGGCGAGAGTGAGAAAGCTAACAATGGTACCGCAGCCTTCTACCCAGAACATAATGTCCAGACTCGGCCATTGTGCTAAAAAACGAGGTGCTAGCACAAAACTGTAGCCATCTACGGGGGTCGCCAACTGTTGGAAGAGTAATATCGAGGAAAAGATGTGAACAGGCATAACACTAGCCTGAGAAATGCAGCCGAAATTTTATTCGGAGGAACGACACGTCAATTTCCCGAAATTTGATTGATGCCAAACGACGGTGACTTAAACTTATTGATGAGATAGGACTCACAAACCTCGTGATCATGATGCGTTTTAAAACCAGACCTTCAATTGCTCAAAAGAATGACCAGGAGTGTTAACATGCTTTTATAGAGGAAAAGGAGGGCAGGTTTTTGCATGAGAGCGGTGATTGTTAAACCTCAAACGAAAGCGTGTTTCAGTCTGGCCGAAGTATTGCTTGCCGCAAAGGGTACATTCCAGCAGGTATACGACGTTGGCGGAATCACAGTTAATGTTCCCTTTTATATTCCCATAATTGTTTGAAGCTGTGCTGGCGGCGCGCATTGTGGTGGTCATTTGTGGGCATACCTTACACCATGGTTTGTTAGAGGTTGGTTGATGCTGGATTTAATGAGAACGTCGCCCAAATTTTTGCTGCGTTTGTAAGCAACACGTTGTGGCTCGGGAAATATTCTTTTTAGCCGTTCACTTTGAGCAAGGATACTGTGTGTTTCCTTAGTATGAATGACACTTTCGGAGAATAGGCCGAGCGGGTGAAAACGACGTTTGTTTGCTGATTGGATTTGGGAGATTTTTTACGGAGAATGTCGGCGCGGTTTAACTGGTTAGCTCGTGTAATCGCGTCATTAATCACCTGCTTTGGGTATTTTTGATCCAGGAGCACTGTTTTGAGTACCCTGCACTTAGAGTCGAAATCCGCCTGGCTTGTATATATTCGCTAAAACGGTCAGATTGGCTATAAGGTATTGCAGCCTTGCAGTGACTAGCATGGCTGCTATGGAAGTGCAAACACTGGCGGGTATCCTCTGGTTTCCTAGAGAGATTAGTCTGAATCCTGCCCTGAGAAACTGTGACAGTAACATCTATGAAATTTATGCTGTGCGTGGAGTAGGTATGGGAAAGGGAGATAGTAGGATGCCCAAGGTTAAAAGCCTCAATAAACGCAAGACGTTCTAATTCACCGTGCTGCCATATCATGAATGTATCATCTATATATCTTTTGTAGTACAGTGGCTTCAAATTTTGGTTTGCGAGGAAGTGTGACTCTACACATCCCATAAAGATATTGGCGTAGTTTGGCCCATTTTGGTTCCCATTGACATTCCGCTGACTTGCACGTAGTTGACACAATTAAATTCAAAATTGTTAAGTTCAAGGATAAGGTGAAAGAAAGTTACAAGGGTGAGAGGATCGATATGTTTGTAACCTGGCGACCGCCCATACGCATATGATACAGCGGTGACTCCATCCGAATGAGGAGTGTTAGTGTATAGCGGCACGACATCCAGTGTAACAAGTTAACATTTGCTAGGAATTTCTATCTTCATGATATCTGAGAGAAAATTATTTGTATCCTTAATGAAGGATGGAAAGCTGGGGGGAATGTTGCGAATGAGAGAGCCGACATAGCACGATAAGTTCTCGGTGACAGTACCAATGCCAGAAACAATGGGGCGACCTGGGTAGTTATTTTTATGAATCTTAGGGAGAAGGTAGAATGTACTGGCTACAGGGCTTAAGGCGATAAGAGAGCCAGCAGTTGTATCAGTTATTTGCTGATTTTGAACAAGCTCAGTGAGTTTATCTTTGACGATTAGCTTATAATCATTAGTGGGATAACTAGGGAGTACTCTGTAGAACGTAGATTCTGATAGTTGTCTGTGAGCCTCGTTGACATAGCTTTGTCGAGGATCACGATGGCCCCTCCTTTATTGGCCTGTTTGATTACTATTTCGGGGCAACCTGCGAGTTCCTCCAGGGCTTTCTTTTTCTTTCTCCAGGGCTCTCTTTTCCTTGTTTGTGATGTTACTGCGGAAAGAGGTTTGCTTGATGTATGCTGCTCGTACATCGCGATGAACGGCTTTTTTTACACGTCGAGGCATGTATCACGCTGCGTGGGAGGGGCCCAGGGCTTATGGCTAGGCAATGCAGTCCGGGCTTCGTCGGTTGGAGGACGGTCATGGAAGTACTCTCGCTGCCTCATTTTTCTGGCGAAGTTATCTAAGTCTTTAAAAAGTTGAAATTCGTCGAAACCGCCAGTTGCCGGGCAAAAATTCAGACCTTTTGACAGGGCGCTCATCTGATCTGGTGACAGGGTGATACTAAAGAGGTTCATCACATTTCCAGTGAGAGTTTTGTTAGCGTTGATAGCCTCGGGAGAGCTGACAAAAGGGGGATAAAAATTTGGGTTTGCGTTGGCAGACTGACTAGTACCAGCGCTAATGTGAGCTGGTGAATGGTCAGTATTTGGCACGTTAATCACGTTAAAGGTCGATTTTCATGTGCATTCCCAGATAATGGACAGCCATTAGTACTTGGGATAACTTTATTCTTACGGGTGTAGTCAATACTAGGAATATGATCTCGGGAAAATTTACGGAATATTCTTTCGGATATGGCGGATGCCTTTTTGGATTCATATGTGTGTAGAAGGCCTGATTCTTTTTTGCTTAGCTCCTTACTAAGAATTTCCTCTTCCGGGTGGAGGGAATATGACACACTCTCGTAGTAATTTAGAATTGTCTGCGTTAATTGCAAGGATGCGTTGTCTAGTACCTGTTCCTACTTCCTCATGTTAGATGGGGAGAGTTCGGCAGTTGCAGGTCTAAGCGTAACCCCCAAACCCAAGGGAGCTACGTCAGCAGACAAATAGTGTGAAAGTTCGGAAACGTGCAATTGGGAACGTATGCATTTTTCAGTAATCTTTCTTGATATTAGGAACTCTTTTGACACTGTGTAGGAGTCTGCATTACCGGGTTTTCTGAGTCCTAGTCAGTTGGTCGGCGCAAAAGACACTTTCTTGAAGAGGTTGTACGGGGCATGGGCTGGCTTTGGGGCGTCCGAAGGCAGTGCGGATTCGCTGCTGGCGTTCTCCAGTGGCTCGGTGGTGGTTGGGGCTCCAGTGGCCGATGCCGATCCCGAGGGCTGGCGCGGCATGCTCTGGGCGTGGTGCACTCTCGGGGTTTCGCTGCAGGCGATGCACCGGTGCTGCGCGCCCGTGGCCTCAGGAGCGCGTACGGGTGGCAGGCTGCGGCGGGCATCCGGGGACACCGGGGGTAGGTCTCTGGCGCTCAGCCGAAGGTCCGTGGCCACGGTGGTCCCGGCGGCATGTGGGGCTGTCCTGTTGGCCCGTGTGTCCGGGGATGTCGTGGAGGGCGTTGGGCTGGAGGGGAGCAGAGGCAGCGGTGGGAAGAGACTGTCGTATGAGGACACTGCGGGAGCTTGGGTGCAGTGCATGCGACCTCGGCCATCCAGGAGGGTTGCAGCGCTGTTGCCAGAAGCAAAGCTCGTGGATGTGGCTTGGAGGCAAAGCCACACCCTCGAAGCTGGGGTGCAGAGAATTCGCGAAGAAAAAGTTAAAGCGTCGTGCTTCTTCGTTGCAGCCAATGGCAAAGCGGCAGATGCGGTAGTGACGGCTGCGGTTAATGGAGCGCGGAAGAATCAAGCTGGCGTAGATGGCAGAGTTGTTAGGCCGATATTGAAGAATATGTATATATATATATATATATAGCGAATCAGAATAGAAAATGAGGGACTCGTAGAAACAACACAGAAATAAGGATTGGCAGTCAAGAAGACCTCGGAAAGCAAAGGGGAGGTTGTGGTAGGCCATTGAAACAGATCAAGAATTTGGAAAGAAAGAAAGAAAGCGAAGAAAAAATGCCCGCCAGGTGGGATCCGAGCCCACGACCTCCAGAATACCGGTCTGGTGCGATAACCACTACGCTACCGGCGGGGCGATTTTCTCCCCCGCTTTCTGGGGTATTCATGTCAATGTAATTTTGCTCCTGTGCTTGGGGGTGGTAGCCAGCGCCACTCTGACTTCTCGGGGTGAAGGGGACCTTCTTTTTTAATCCCCGCGCCGTGACTCGAGTGTCTACGACATGTCGAGAGTGGTCAACCAGCGTTGAACCCTCTTAAGCTTCCTATGGCACCAAGACTGCCAGAACAGAGGCCCTCGCTATGCATGTAGCGAATCAGAATAGGAAATGAGGGACTCGTAGAAACAACACAGAAATAAGGATTGGCAGTCAAGAAGACCTCGGAAAGCAAAGGGGAGGTTGTGGTAGGCCATTGAAACAGATCAAGAATTTGGAAAGAAAGAAAGAAAGCGAAGAAAAAATGCCCGCCAGGTGGGATCCGAACCCACGACCTCCAGAATACCGGTCTGGTGCGATAACCACTACGCTACCGGCGGGGCGATTTTCTCCCCCGCTTTCTGGGGTATTTATGTCAATGTAATTTTGCTCCTGTGCTTGGGGGTGGTAGCCAGCGCCACTCTGACTTCTCGGGGTGAAGGGGACCTTCTTTTTTAATCCCCGCGCCGTGACTCGAGTGTCTACGACATGTCGAGAGTGGTCAACCAGCGTTGAACCCTCTTAAGCTTCCTATGGCACCAAGACTGCCAGAACAGAGGCCCTCGCTATGCATGTAGCGAATCAGAATAGGAAATGAGGGACTCGTAGAAACAACACAGAAATAAGGATTGGCAGTCAAGAAGACCTCGGAAAGCAAAGGGGAGGTTGTGGTAGGCCATTGAAACAGATCAAGAATTTGGAAAGAAAGAAAGAAAGCGAAGAAAAAATGCCCGCCAGGTGGGATCCGAACCCACGACCTCCAGAATACCGGTCTGGTGCGATAACCACTACGCTACCGGCGGGGCGATTTTCTCCCCCGCTTTCTGGGGTATTTATGTCAATGTAATTTTGCTCCTGTGCTTGGGGGTGGTAGCCAGCGCCACTCTGACTTCTCGGGGTGAAGGGGACCTTCTTTTTTAATCCCCGCGCCGTGACTCGAGTGTCTACGACATGTCGAGAGTGGTCAACCAGCGTTGAACCCTCTTAAGCTTCCTATGGCACCAAGACTGCCAGAACAGAGGCCCTCGCTATGCATGTAGCGAATCAGAATAGGAAATGAGGGACTCGTAGAAACAACACAGAAATAAGGATTGGCAGTCAAGAAGACCTCGGAAAGCAAAGGGGAGGTTGTTGTAGGCCATTGAAACAGATCAAGAATTTGGAAAGAAAGAAAGAAAGCGAAGAAAAAATGCCCGCCAGGTGGGATCCGAACCCACGACCTCCAGAATACCGGTCTGGTGCGATAACCACTACGCTACCGGCGGGGCGATTTTCTCCCCCG